>NW_028255923.1:0-556541 GCF_971803275.1 Cyanistes caeruleus | reverse complement strand
GAATCATTGTGCTCATAGTAACAGCACTGAAAACCTGAACACTGTCTGTAGATAACAGAAAACAACGAAGAGATCCCTGGCTGTCAAAGTCAAGTATGTACAGCTGTCATTAACTTAAATGTCTGGGCTTCTATGTGAACTTTCTGCATTATAAATAAAAGACATTCCTAAAAACTACACTTTTACATGCTACCTCAAAAAGCTTTGGAAAAGTAGTCATGTATATCTTGTTTGCTCATTTTCTCTGTTCTTAAAGATGCATGTGGGTGGTATAGCATTGTAACTTTTTGTTTTAAAATATGGTCATAATGAGCCTAAAATACTGAGAAAGTGATTGCATTTGATCACTGTGGGTTTCTTCTTCATTATTCAAATTCTTAATAATGCCTTAAGACATGAAATAATTTTGAATGCAATAGAATGCACCTCCAAAGGAATTAAAGTCTCCAGAGTGAAAATAGGTTATTTAAACAAGCCAAGGAAACCCAACAAACAAACACCCAAAGTGCTCTATGGGGAAATCAAGTTTAATTGCTAAATGCTAAAATTCAAGTTCTTTGCATTACAAATTTATTACAAGAAGCGCCTGTAAGAATTCCTATGATTGGTGTGTGTTCTTCATGTTTGGCTATGGTTGGATATTTCTTTGTTAACTTTTAGGGTGTAACTGAAGTACTGTAAAATAAATAACACCAATATCTCCTCAATTTTTTCTGAAATAATGAATAACTTTTTCTGAAATGTCTATGTTTAGACTTCATTGCTATTCAGCTGTGACTCGCTAGATGCCTGCTCTTTTTGTTAAAACTTGTTAAACACGCTCATGAATATTTGTACAGAATTAGTTCAGTGCAGATCAGATGCTTGGGAAAAAAAACCACCACAATACCAAGACCTAAAATAGGCATGATTTTTAAACAGATGAAGGAGAAGACTCACTGAAAAAAAATAAATAAAATCTTTATTTTGGCATGTTAAGCCTCTTATGTTTGTCATTCCAAAATGCTGAGCATGCCTGCTTCATGCAAGCAAATGGACACAATGCATGTGTTCTTGATTTTGTTCCCTGTTTTTCAAGAGTTAACTGCTGCCTCTAGCAGGTGAAATTATTATCCCTTCACCAAGAGCTAGTGGAGCATGCTATATGATTTCAGGAACTGAATTGAAGTAGTGGGATCAGGACACACTTTCATCACTATTCTTATTTTTTTATTTTTTTTTTAAATAGAGCACACATGCTTATTCTGACATGGCAGATCTCGAATTAGGAGAGGGGGAGAGGCTAAACATGTGCAAGATTAAACCTATGTCAAAAGACACTAAAGTGTCCAAGAAAACTGCTTATAGTGACTTTAGGAGGATGTTAAAAATGGCTTGGAAACTTGCTGAAATATTTTGAATATCAAATGTGGAAGAGAGTGATTTTCTTCAAGGGTTGTCAAAGGAATAGGGGATTACCATTAAAAGGCTTGCTGGCTCTGTTAGGGAGGTTGGAGCAGCCAGCCAGGTGAGTCTACTGAAATTTGACATAGATTTAAACCCTCTCCCCTATAGTTAAATTTAAATGTATTTGGCAAGAGTATTGACTTATAGCTTACATTCTCATACTGTATTTTTAGCTGGTACTAGTTAGCCACTGGTCATATAAAATGTAGTGTTTCAAAACCAACTAAATACATGAGCAAAATAGTGTTAAATAAGCATGTCAGAAAACAAATCTTTGTGAAATCCTGATTTCAGGAAATTTAGAGATGATAGTCTGTGCTGAATTTGTATATAAGGAAATTTTTATTAGTTAAGGAATCAAAAACAAGATACCTCAATAGCTCAGTTGTTTATGGATTTGGGGGAATTCTATTCACAGCGCTTAGGTTCCAGTGTTCTACATCTCATACTTGGATACATCTCATACTCCTCTGTTTTTCAGGTCTTCTGAGATGATGGTTACCGCTGTGTTTCAATTTCTGCCAACCCATGCATTCAGATTTCTTGAGCTACTAGTGAAATCTGGTGTCTTTATCATTATGAGCAGGGGGACTGCTAATTAAGCTGTGAAATACTCGGGGGGTATTTCACAGCTTATGGGGTTACACAAATAGTGTTAATTTGTAAAGTGTTATTGGTGATGATAATATGTTTTGAGGGCTGTGTTTTCTGAATGTGTTCTAGTCATCCTGAATCTGCTGCCCTTTTGCTAATTGAGTGTTATTCTCCTGGCCTTGCTCACACTTCCCCTTGTTCCCACTCAGGACATGGCAGAGGAAGGAGGTATCTTGCAGCCGGCTGTGGCACACAGCCAGTATCACTATGGGGAGCAGTACTGCTTTCATCTTCCTCCCTGCTGGGACAGCCTGTCATGCTGCAGAGGTCATTCACGGGACAGGAGTCCCTCTCCAGGTTGAGAGGGAACAGAAGTCATTCCCTGTCAGCTTGGATTGGATCAGGGAGAGAACAGCTGAGAATGTGGGTACTGCATGCTGTAGAGTCCATTGAGAACTCGTCCAAGGGAGGCAGGCAGCTTCTGTCAGTGATCCTGGCCAGTGGGGGGTGCAAGTCCAATTTAAAGAACAAAGAGTCCCTGAGGCAGACAAAGTGGTGTTTGTTTACTTCCCTGGGTTAAGCATACAGACTGTAAAAGCACATGCTCAATAACAGAATAGAAAATGGAATTTCATTTATGAGGGTCAGCTGATGAGACTGCATACTAATAACATACCAGAGGCTGAGTAGTCTTGAAAGGAGATCCTTAAATAGGCTTTATTTATTTTTAAAAATTGATTTAAAAACATATTATGACTTTAATTGGTCACATTGGTCACTGTTAATGAATGTGGACTCCAAAAAATGGTTAGTAAGTTTTAGGAAATGCTATTGAATAATGAAGAAAAATCATTCTCAAAGACTTGCATTTTCTTTAAGACAACACACAGACTTCACAGTTCATCCCTCTTCAGTGTTTGCATACATAGAAATTTTAGTGCTAAGTTGTGTAATTTTTTTTTTAATTTTTTTTTTTCTTCCCCTGGCATTGTAAATATATGTGTCTCAATCTTTTATGCTGTAATTTAGTCACCAGCCTCTGGCCTGAGTGCAACCTAATGTATACCTTCCTTACTGGCAGGAACTGTCAGTATAACAGGCCACCAGTGGTAACTGCTCTGCCATCTTCTCCTGAGCAGCATCTTGGAGTGTGTATATCTGGGGAGAGCTGGCAGCTTCTGCCATATCCATGGCATGGGAGTGGAAGCAGGAGGTCCTCTTCAGCTCCACCTACAACTGAATTTCAGTTTTTAGGGCAAACATGCTGCTTTCAAGCTGTAACTCTGACCTTTCAAACAAAATATCAAAGCTCTTAAAGCATTATTTTAAATGTGAATGTTACTCTCACATTTCCTGCAGTGGAGAACATTTAATCACACATTTCCTGCAGTAGGAAAGAATTTAGTATTTTTCAGCCAGACTTTTATCCTAAGCTGATAGTAATCCAGATCTTCACAGAACGCTTTGCTTCAGCAGAAAGCAATTAACAGCTGCTTTTGAGCATGGGGGTGGAAGAATCTTAAGTCTTACATGCAGTGTGAACACAGTGATATGTACACTCCCACAGAACACCTTGAATTTGTCCTTCAGTCTATGCAGTGGAGTTAAAGTAGATATCAATCTTGATTTGGCTAGACTGGATGTTCCCAGGGGTGGGATAGAGACTGGAGGCACTGTAGGGAGTATCTACATAGGGTTAGTATGTGTGATGGGGACTGTCCAGTTGTTGTGCATCTCCCATTCCTACTGTGACTCTCAGGCATGTGTACTGCATCATTACTTGTATATATATCCTTTCAAACTTCTCAATGTTTTCTGTGTGTAACTGTGTGTAACTTGAGTAAAACTTTCCATCTTGGCAAGTAGTTCTGAAACAAAGGGCCCATTTACCTCCTCTCTGAGGTGCCACAGGAGCTCCAGCTCAACCATGCAGTTTGGTTAAGGACACGATGTTATTTTATGGCACATCCTTGACTTTTTTTTTCCCTTTGAAAAACAAAATTCTATATCCAAAAGCTTCACTGGAAAATAGGGTTGAATGTTCCTAGCTTGGATCTAGTCCTTTATCTACAGTGGAATAAGAACTACAGGCTTGTAATGTGAATTCTTAGTATTTTAGTTGTTATGTTTAGTTGCTATACAATTTCCAAATGTCTTTTTGTAGTATATCACATGATGAATGAACTTCCTGGGCAACTAAACAAGTGTCTTTCTATACTTCTGCTGCTGGCCAAAACCAGCTTCTGTCACTATTTTAAGTAGACTCTTCACATTTGGTGAGTGGAATTGTGCTGAATTTGCATGGATTCTGCTGTGAACCAACTAGGCCCATTTTACATATTCACCAGCATTCAGTGACTGAGACTTAAGTCCTCTTCAAGCATTGGACATGGACTTATGAACAGTCTTTATGCTATAGCAGAGTAATGTATATACTGTAAGCTGTTACTTGTCAAAAGAAGCAGTTCCTTCTCCAGTCCTCTTCTCCATGTCCTAGCAGCTGATAAAGTATAACTGGTTCCTGATGTATTTTACTTGAAATGCTTTTCAGTGCAAGAAGTGGAGTAGTGGAAGGGCAGGATTTTTTCTGCCTTAGGAGGAACCTTAGGAGACCTGTCTTAAGCCATTTTGGGGAAATCAATTTGACTTCAGAATTTCTATAACCTTTAATACAGACACTGTACAGCATTCATAGTGCATTTTTAACTCAAAGGCAAGCTGTACTTAAGTTTTTGAGAACTGAGTAATCATACAAGTTTGTAGAAAGAGAGAGAAAAGTTAAGGCTCCTACTTCTCTCACAAGAAACCTTTTCTTTGTTGTTGTTGTTTGGTGACAATGTATGAATGGTGGAGTAAGAATTATAATAGGTTTCTTGTGCTTAAATAGCACTCTGTTCACTATGTTAATTTTATATACTGTACTAATAGCTAATCATTAGAAAATTAAAATTAGGTTTCAGCCACTTTTCCCTCCTGCCCTTTGGTACCCAAGCAAACTCAAATAGCTTTCATTCAATTGTCTCTTCACTTTACATGGCTATTCTTAGCATGGAATAATTCAGTATGCTGGTCTACCAATGGCAAACAGTTGTTGTCATAAGTGCGGGAACAAACGGCTGTGGCCAGCAACACCAGAATTGCCTTCTGCTGGTGCTGTTGCAGAAAAAGTTGTATGGAATTGTACCCAGGTTTCTGCTCCTGCTAGCTAACATGCTGATCAAACAAAGAATTTTACTTAAAATCTTCATTTGTAAGAATGAAATTAACTATTTTAACACTTGCTTGAAGTGGAATTCATGCACAGGCTTGTTATCCTTTCCCTAAAATGGTTATTTTTTGCCTTATGCCAGAGAGGGAAGAATTAGGTGTTATTTTAACATGACTTTGAGTACTTTACTCGTGGTCATATTCTTTTAGTTGCTTGTGTAATAAATTAATCTTTAATGCTTTAGTAGTAACATCATCTAATGTAAGATGAAAGAGCTGCTGGATGACCTTTCTTTCCAACAGGGAAATTTCCATATGTTCCATACAGAAAAGAAGTGAAGACAATTGGAGAAGAAATACTTAATGTTCATATGTGATTAACTATTCTCCTGTGTAGCATTCGATTTTGCATTGGTATTATGTCAGTAAAGCTATACTAGTAAGAGAACTTGCTATCCTGTAGTCTAGGCTGGACCTCTTTGTAGTTTCAAGTTTCTGTCAACTGGAGCTCCTTTTGTAGTGCTGCTAGTTTCTCAGTTATTTGAATTAATGTTACAGAGTGTATTTTTAACATGTTTCTCCTTAACTTTATTCAGATTTGTGGAGGATAAAATATAAAATAGCAGAAGAAAATGTCGCCAGAGGTCGGGGATTACCGGAGCCACGGAAGACAAGCCTCATGCTATCATGGTCAGCAAGTATCAGTTTATTGAAATCTTATGCACAACTTATAATGCTTTTAATTAGCTTATACATATTGCAAAAACTCAGCTCATTATTGGTGTGCTACCATTGACGCATGTTGTTCTTTGTGGTTTGCCTTGCAGTTACCAGTTCTTTATCTTCAGCTTGCAGTTCTGCATATTTTGGCAGTTTCGACATCTTGTTATCTATGTAACTCTCTCTTCAGGGACATACTGACCCTGAGGCCTCATACTTTAACTAATCTTACAGTATCATGTCCTTTTTCTCTTAGCCATTCTTCTGTCAGGCTCTCAACAAGAAAACTATCTTCAACCATACTCTTTAAAATGCAGGTGTTACTGTCATGCTACCTTAAGCTACTATGTTTGAAGTGAACATTTCTGATGTGTGTTTCTTTTAAGCACTTGCCCTCACCCACGTCTTTATTTGCTCTGATTAAAGGAGTAAAGTGTCGCATTTGTAATTAAGCTGCTAGCTTGTGTAACTTTGTCATCTGCAAGCAATGTACAGTTAAGCATGGGTAAAAGTAATACCTTAATCAGATGTAAAGCAGCTGCATGTGTATGTTCAATGTATTTTGTTGTGCAGCAAGGAAGCATGGGCTTAAACATCTTAACCCAAGCTGAGCAGCAAAGTTAAACCTCTGCCTGGTTTCCAAAGATACTGTTGTTGTATTTCAGAGCCAAGGTGCAATAACCGAGAAACTGAGAAGTTTCAGTATGCATGATTTGACTACTATACAAGGAGATGAGTCTGTTGGACAGAGACCTTATCAGACATTGCCAGAAGCTAAAAAGAAAACCAGAGCCTCTGCAAGTGAATCTTCAGGCATGTATCTTTTCTTTTCCCTGCCTAAAAGAACAATTCACCCAAAGCAAAAGTGGAAGAGCAGAAATACATTTACCCCATTTCTAAATGGAAAAGGCCTCAAAGAACTCCAGTAGACTTAAACAGAGTACACTCAAAGTAAATTATGGCAGTTCAGTTCTTCCTGAATTACTTTCTTCTCCCATCCACTCCCAGTGTAATCACACTGTATTCATTACTCCTGTCATTGCCAATTGGCAACAAGAACTTATTACCAAAGTAAAACTTAATTGGAAGTCAAACGTTATATAATTAAGTAGTGTTTCTGTGACAAATGTAAAAGAAGTTAAACATGAAAACATATGGAAGCTCAGTAAATAAAAGAGAAAACTAATAGAATATTACTTCACCAGGTGTCCTGGGGTGACTTTATGATACTAGTATTCCCAATCTCCTGCTTTATATATATCTGTTAAGTTCTTCACCTTTAATATTAGCTTTGAGAGCTAGGGAAGTTAAAACTGCTGGAGGCTGATGGGAGTTTTTTCTCCGACCAATAACTAGCTATTTCTGAGAACTGACAGTGGTTTTGACCATTGAAAAGTGAGATCAACCTGTGAACACCTCCTTTAAGACCTAAACCCGAGAATTTCTTGTTCTCTTTGGTTTCTGGCTTTTGAAGAAGTAACAGGTTCCAGCTCAGCCTTCTCCTCCACCACAGAAGGCCAGACAAGGCCACGGAGGGGAGTGGCGGGGAGGTGAGCAGGCCCAGGCCAGGTCAGGCCAGTACCCCCGGCTCGGCTGCAGTTTCTGCCACTGCTGAGTTTTACCAGAGACTGCCAAGTAAGGAGAGGCCATCACAGACAGCTCTAGCCGCCGCTCTGGCAGAGATAACAGAACCACCTACCAGGCCTGGGCAAGATTTAACCCTTTCATTACCCAGATGAGACTTGCAGATTAATCCTTTTTTCCAGAGAGAGAAAGTGATCAGCATGTAAAAGAGACCCTATAAACTATCAAAGATAGTGAAGAAAGGAATTAAGCCTCAGAGGAGGTAGAGAAAGAAAAAGATGCTTTAATAAGCTGAAATATTTTTCTGTTAAAGCTATGAAGATGTACAGTAGTGTTCTGAAAAAAACTTTAATTCATGACAGTATATTGGGAGGAATGGAGTGTTTCAAAGTGAGGATTTTGAGCAAATGGTGAAGTGGTTGTGGTACTGTGAGATGCTGGAACAGAGGGGGAGAAGTAATAGTTGAAGATTTGCAGCCTTTAAGAGGCAAAGAGAACACTTCTGTTTCCAGAGTAGCTCACAGAGACACATGAAGAGAACTTTTGCCTTTGAATGACTCATCCTTAAAAATGACATCCCTAGACTCATTTGACCCATAACACACCTCAGAGTGATGTGAAACGAGAGGAGAGAACCGATGGCAGAATTTCCAGGCAGCTGGCATCAGAGAAATAAAAAGCTATAAAAGAAATAGTTTTCTTGTGAGAAACTCCATAGATAGCAGAAGAAGACTTCTGTTTCTTTACAAAGACTGATGAAAAGACTCTAGCAAGAATTGGGACTGTTTTAAACAAGAGTTTTTTTGTCTCTATGTTGTCATGTGAAGAAGGGAATGGTTGGGTAGTGAGGCAGAAAAGGGTTGTTCTGGAGGTTTTATTCTGGTTTCTTATTCTTGTAGTTTTTGTTAATAAACTTTCTTTATTCCTTTTAAGTTTTAAGCCTGTTTTGCTCTTGTTCTAATCCACATCTCGCAGCAAGAAATAAGTAAGTTTTCTAGTTATTTTTTAGTTACTGCTTTAAAACCACAACACCAGATTTGTAGTAATAGATCAAAATGTAAAATTGTATATGGTGATACGAATAATAAAGGCATCAAGTTGTCATAACAGACTGATGTCTTTTAACACTCAGAAGATGGTGTGTGGTGATCAATATATGGTTTTGTTGAAAGATAGTATTATTTCATTATTATGTTACATATACTGTTATTGTCATCATCACTTTGCCCTTGAGCTTGTGATGCTTGAAGGAAGGTTTTGCTGAAGGTCTGCTAACTACGTAATTTTTAAATAGCAAGACTGTGATGTATAGGAACTGCTGTTTCCCACAAAAGAAGTGGGTCTGGGCTATTTCTTTTCACCTAAGACTGTCATTCCTTCTCATCCCTCCATTTTGGGGAGGGATAGCATTTGTGGGGTCCAAGGAATTTCATGAATAGTGTGCTAGCCCATTCTAAGGAATAGGTGACCAGCTGAAGGGACCTAATCTGAACTGGAGTTTCCAGAAGGTATCCTGTGCAGGGCAGTGTGAACTGGAGCCTCTGGCTGGAGAGAAAGCCAAGAATTCACAAAGAGCTGCACTAGAGATAATGTCACTGCAGCTGTTGTGCAGGATCTGTTCCTCAGTAAGAGAGCATTATTTACCTGTCTGAAATAGCTTAAAAATGCTCTAATTTTTTTAAAAAAATTCTTCAGTTTATACTATATAAATAATCACCGATTGTGAGATTCAGTCTCAAATGTCAAAAAGCTTTCTTACAGCTAGTTGAACTTAATTAATTTTTTTCTGGTCCTGGTCTCATCTAGCATACACCTCTCATGCTTTCTTTGAATTTTCTTCAGCATTAGGAACTTAAAAAAGATCAAAAGTACGCATAGATTTAGGAACACTGTGTAGCAATATTCTCTTGTGCTGAGCTGGATCTTATTTTTTGTCTGGGCCAGGAGTTCTGTGCAAATTGATTTAAAAGGCCTAGTTTTAGGATGTGGATTGTAGGATGATGCTGAGCTGGCAGTGCTCTTGCTGTGAAAAAGGCAGATGGGATGCCAATGCATCAGGTATTACAAATGCAGATAAAAAAGTATTGATGTCACTGCAAACACTGCTACTCTGAAACAGAGAAAGAGATGTGATTCAAATCTTCTGTATTGAAAAAGATTAATTGAAACTGTACTGGAAGCAGAGACATGTTGCCTCTAAAATGGCAGAAGAGAATGACCGAATGTTTGTCTCAAGTAGCTGTGGAATGGATGATGTGATTCTAATTTCTAGGGGAAAAAATTGATGAAAAAAATTAGATAAGCCTAAATAAAATATTGGCTTAAGATAAAATGTACACAGGTCATTGATAAAATTTGGTTTAGAGTCTAAAAGGTGTTCCTGAGTGTTACAGCCAGTAGATTCTGGGATAAAAGGAGTGTTCAGTGGAGGAAGGAATCAGACTGGATTTGGTAGCTTTGCGATAGGTCTGTGGTGGAGATTCGAGGCTGTTGGACCCCAAGGAGCTTTCGGATTGTATTTTTAAGCAGTTAGTGCCCTCTAGTGAGAGTCTTAGGAAATAATCTTGGTCCTGGTTTTGTAGTATGTTAACAACTCTTAACAGTACTTTGGTGTGTTACCGAAATGAAAGAAGCTTTGGTATTAAAAATGCAGGAGGATGAGTGTATGCAGAAAGATCCTATGAATGCAAGTCATCAAATGGTTTGTATTGGGAGGGATCTTTAAAGGTTTATTATAAGTGTAACCACCTTCTCATGTGGATTGTGTCCTAAAATCTTAGGTACTTCTTTAGACGATCACTAAAGTTTTTGTAGTTCAGTGTAAAGCAGAAGATGTCAGCAAACTTGTGATTTCAGTCTTGACAACTGAAGAAGCACTGCATTACATACTTGTGGATCCAAGTGGCAGGATTAGAAGTACCAAACTCGTGGCAAAGTAGATGTTTCTGTTTTGAAATAAGCACATCATCTAAAAGCATAAATCAAGATAAAAATTGCTGCTTTCTTAGAAGTCAAAAAGTTACAGCTACTATTTTTTAAATATTTTTTTTTAAAGGTTACAAAACCCCACTGGAAAAAAATCCTGGAGATGATAAAAACAGATGAAGAGATGGAGAGGACACATTCAGAGGATGAAATGTTTGCTCAGAGAGGCCTTCGCAGAACTCAGAGTATGAAGTCTGTGAAAACTATTAAAGGACGTAAAGAGGCAAGTATAATCCTGGTTAATTGAGTTTGTTCTTTCAGTGTATATGCAGTGTATATTTCTGCATTATTCATAGTGCAGAAATTTATTTTTATTTTTAATATTGGAGAAGTTGTCAACAATAACTGGGTTCCAGAATGCTAAATGGGGAAGAAAGCATGTGACAACAATATCTAAGTTTGGAGCTTTTGTAGTTTGATGTGTTTAGGGGAAATATATGTATGAAATTAATGAAGCAAGGAGTAAGGGAGAGGAGACGAAACAGACTCTGTATTTGAAATGCTAATTTTGGCACCACCAAGCCTAACTTCAGGAAGTGTTCGCCTTGAAAGGGGTATGGATAACAATAATATTATCTGTGTGTTGTGCACACTTAAACATCTGCTGTTTAATAGATAAAAAATATTCAGAATTTTTTAGTTGCCATAGACAAACAGCCTGACTCTTTGTGATCTACAAAGAGAAGATCCTACTTAGCATCCTAGTGCATGCATCACAAAATTTAAAGATACTCCAGTATAAATCTCTGTGAAGTCTCATAAAAGTTTTTGGGTCATTCCAGGAAAACAATTGATACTTACTCTTCTTGCCCAATTCTGTTGAAACTTTATCTTATTCAGTCATAGGTAGATTCCCTTAGTGAAACCAGGTGTCCAAAGCACATTGGAAGACATTTGCTAAATAGGATTAGTGGGGAGGTGAATCATATTTCCATTTCATGTGACTTAGTATTTCATTATAATTTTGTTTTTCCCCTGAGATACGATACGGATCACTAAAATACAGAGTAAAGAAGAGACCCGTTGTATACTTTTAAGTGTACCGCACAATTCCTGCAAGAGAAACTGCTGTACTATAGTAACTTGAATTCAAGTGTTAAAGATCTGTGTACAATGCCTAGAATGAGTCTGTATGAACAGATATGGTAGGACTTGGTTTTGTGAGCCCAAGTGATCAGATAAAGTATTACTCTGTTTTTCTATAATTGTGTCATGTTTAGATTTAAATCTGGACAAGTTACAGCATGGATTTCAGCACTGCTTAAATAGGAGTAAAATGAGTAATAGGAAATACTCCTTTGCCAGAGGTATTGAACAGATTGAAATAATTGCAAATCAAATTGAATTAAGAGAAGCTGTAAGTATGTAGAGCTTGTGAAAATTGAACCATAGTGTCCCCAAGTTTACACTGAAAGATAAATATACTTGAAACATTTTTCTGAACTACAATTCCTGAAAAGGCCTTTGTGTAATTTTTAAATGTACAGTTTAAAAGACAGTGGGTGATGGTGGGAAAGGAAAAGGAAAGATGAGGTAGGTAGGACACATCCTTAACTTCATCATTTTGTGTCATATTGCCAAGCTTAGCAAACTGGGGTACATACAGCACTTTATGCAAAACTGTATAGTTTTGCACACTCTTAATGATTTACAACTGCACGTCATTTTAGTGACTTGCTACATAGGCTAGAGTTACATTTTGAATGCCAGCAATTCTTGTATTTCATGATATTTTTAAAATTCATCTTGATTCCTTAAGTACACTTAGGATACTGTAGATATCTGCTACTAATGATATTATCAGGTGCCTTTCTATGTATTACTGGGCTGTGTAGGTTTTGTGGTTTTGGGGCTTTGTGTTTTTTTTGTTTGTTTGTGGGTTGTTTTGTTCGTGTCTGTCTTCCTCCATCTAAAGAGATATAACATGATTTAAGTCAGATTTTGGTTAAAATTGTGGTAAGTAAAACTTGTAGCAATTCCAGTGATGCACCTCAGGGATCTTATCAGCCCATGAGCTGTGTGTTCAAGTCATGCTGCCGTAAAGTCATATATGATAGGTTAGTCAGGCCCTGGTTTAGTTTTGCTCTACATTGCTTTAAGAAAAAATATATTTTTATATATATGTACTTTAGAACATGTATGAGTGTATATTTCATACTATATGTGGATTCTAAGATGGTCTGTGTAGTACTTTTTTTTTATTGCTAAAGTTATTACTAAAATATTTGCATATAAATAGCTCCTTCTAAAGATCTAGTTGATTTAGTCAATCATTTTATAACCTAGAATCCCATGGCATATCTACACAGAGATTAATTTTGAAATGACTTTCAATGCAGTGATTTGTCAAAATTACTTTTTTAGGTCACCTTTGGTATTATTTTCTGCAGTTCTGAGAATTAGACTGATTCTAATTTTCTGTGTGACTATATTTCTACTGTGGCTTTAGGGAGAAACAACCCATTTCTTGCAGATAGTACTTTATTATGTATCTTTGGAACAGACCTTGTTACTTGCCTCAAAGAGAACATAGCATGGATTCCTCATATCCTTCGATCTCTGACTTCAATCCTCAGACCTTCCCCCAGGTATTGACAATCATCTGCTGTTGGTGTTGTTCCTCTCTAGCTGTGGGAAATGTCTGCAAGCCATGTGCAAAGCTGTGCTCCAAATGCAACAGCACTTAGAGCGTCTCTGAGGAACCTCGGTGCTTTAGTGAGAAGTCCCAGCAGGCCATGTGTGATTAAAAGGATGAAGTTTGCAACACTTAACTCAGAAACACAGTTTGATACCAGAAGACAGGAAGGCTGCTGTCTCCCAAATGAGTACAGTGCAAAACTCCCATCCCCTAAACAAAACTGTACCTAGTTATCCAGCTTTTCTAAGGAGCTGTAGGCAAGGAGTGATCAAAAAAAAAACCTCCCTGGGAGTGTGGGACTTCTGCCCCAGGAGTGTTTGTGCTTCTCATCTGTTTCCCTGAGGCTTGTCTGTATGTTAAGGTACATAAGAAATTAAGGAACCTAGAGCTCTTGTATTTGCATCTCACCAGTCTCTGAATAGTAGACTAACCAGGGCCTGAGATGGACACTCTTACTATATAGTTGAGCATTTGCTGACACATTTTTCTGTAACTAGTCATGCTTGTTTTACCAGCAAGCATTGCAAAAAAAGATCCTCTTTCTACAAGTCATAATCCTGCATGAAGGAGTAGGGTAAGCCATTTTTTCAGAATTACAGTTCCTGTTACAAGTTCATGTAGATCCTGTTTGGGGAGTTGTGTTTTTACCCCATCTCTAGGACTAGAGATCATTGAAGTATTTTAGGCTCTACCACACTCTTGTCAGGAAGTTGCTCTATGTGTCTCTATGTACCTGAGGCTGTAACTTCTGGCAGACTTAACTTGCCAGCTCAGTAGTGATAAAGACTAAATAAATACTCCTCTATCTGGAACTTGCATGGAATTAGGAAAGCTGGCAGTGTTATTAATATTCATTACTGTTTGCATAAAAATGTACTTCTTTCAGATCTTACATGATCAAATCTTCAATGTTTTCCTAGCTGTTGTCTTCATTCTAATAGCCAACTATAAAAATATTTTCTTTTTATATCTCAGACTGATTTTGATCTTTGAATTCATCCTCAAACTTGTTCACTGGATTATCTTAATTTTTTTCCTCTTACTGTTCATTGTTAGCTGATGCTAACAATGCACACAATGGCATGATTAGCTTTCATCCCAGTGATACATAGTTCTCCTTACTGAATTTAGTTTAGTTTGGGTTTGAAATATTACAATCTTTTAACTTTAGTTACAGGAAATTTTCAAACTTTTCTTGCCTTAGCAACTGCAGAAGTCATCTGTCTAGCTCTTACAGGAAACTTCTTGAAAAAAATGTTAAAAATTGATGTTTATTATTCATTGTGGATTTGGAATGTAAAATGTAGTTCATGCCAAATTATCTAATCTTCTGAAAAAAGTGTTTTCTGAGAACTGACTGACTGCCACCAACAGGACTGCTGGTGTACTTAAACAAAGACTTGGGGTTTAAAAGTGTTTTAAAGGAGAATATGTATTTCCATTTAAATCGTATAAAGGTTTGAAGCCTTTCCAAAATATATCTGAACTGACAGCTTTCTTAGCAAGAGCCTACTGTACTTCTAAAATACCCAGTCTGAGATGAGGATTAAATTGGTGGCCTCAGCTGCAAATAAGCTTAGGCTGGACTTTGATTACAATGTAATTGCCAATATTGCTAATTCCTTTGGTATGTGAAACTAACCAAATAATATCCAACATACATTTTGCAAAATATAATGAATTTTAAAATAGAAGATAACTTAGTAAAAGAGAATGGTGGAGAAAATTCTGGACGCATTCAACGTACTGTTCATGACAAAAATATGTTTTACTTTTGGTGTTGCTTTTATTAATGGGAAGTTGGTATTTTAAGGTATTTTTTCTACAAAAATGTATGTGCAAAGGCAATACTTTAACATTTTTCAAGAACTTATACTGTTAAATGCTACAAACCACAGAATATACATTTGGACTGAAGGTAGTAGCTTTAAAAAAATGCAATGTAAGCTTTAATTTTTATATTATAGTAATAACTTGCTGTCAACTTGTTTACCTATTTGTAGGATGGAAACTTCATTATGCATTGACTTACCTTGATGCTGTCTTTAATAAATACTGCTTTGAGCCTGATGCAGTGGATATTTTATTATCTGAATTACTATTATAAACCTAGTCACTATGTAATCTGCATTCTGTTACTTATTATAATGGTTCAAACACAAAAACAATCTATCTGAAGTTTGGAGAAACTTTTAAAACTCGTTGAATTATGACTAAGCTACTCTTGATTTTCTGCCACCAAGTTTGAAGCTGATTTAGGCTGAAATAAAATGTACCCTGCCAGAGGCAACTTGAACATACTATAGTGTCACCTGGTTTGATTAGGTGATTGGTTCAGAGTAAATTAAAATTGAATTGCTCAATGTACCAAAAGAGTGTAACTTCCTGTGGAACTGCTGGACATGAAACTGATTCTGTTCTGTATTCCCTAGTCAGGGTTCTTCTGGTAGTCCAGAGGAGGACATGCATAGGTGAATTTGGCCCTTTCCTTTTTCAAACCTCCCTTCAAGTCATCTGTTAACACCCCTACCAAAACTCAAGTAAAAACCTCAGTAACCACATTTTCTAGGCCTTGTTTGCAAGGCTTCCTCAAGGCTTGTTTTCAAGCCTCAATAAAATATATTTTTTATATGGTTCATTGAGGAGAAAGATTTAAAAGACAGTAGCAATAAATGATTTTTAAGCATTATGAAAATCCATCCCAGAAGCACACACAGACTCTTAAGGGACCTTGCCATGATTCAGTTTCTGATGTCAGAAAAGTTCATGCAGTACAAGCACCCTGCCAAGAAATTGTGGACGTCTGAAAGTAATGCTGACTTTTTTCCTTTATTTCTTCAACTAACGTTTAGCAGGTAGTGGGAAAGTGGACTAAAAGCTGTCTACCTGATGCTGGTAAGATCCAATCGGGGAATAATCTGAAAATTCAAAACTAATGCTGGTACATACATCTTAGGTTAAAATGTTAATTATTCAGCAGCAGCAATGGTGACAGGTCTTTTGTGGGGGTTTTGTTGTAGTTGTTTTGTTTTTTGTTTTGGGGGGCTTTTTAAGTTCTGAGGCATTATGTATTTTCCTCACTAGTATGGGAAAACAAATGGTGGAATAGGAGGGGAAATCTAATATGTATTGTAAAAGCAGTAGACTTCCAAAATTATTTTCTTCCTTTATGTAGATGTACTCAGGGGACAGAATGGGAGCCTGTCTTATATCTGCCTGCCTTTGCCAAATTTCAGCAACAGATTGCTCTGTTTGCATTAGGATAGGAATCATGAAAGCAAGCTGGAGTAGAGACTACAAGGAGTTCAAAACAAAAGATTTCACTATTGTCTGCTAATGTACTGTGACTACATAGATAGGGAAAGTTATAAATGACAATATAGTATTGGCTTTTGTATTTATGTATTAGCTTTTGCATATTATTAGTCACAAATATATTGATATGGTACAATTTTCTTTTAACTGCTTTTTGGTATAGTATAACCGGTGAGTTTATGTATGCACCATATAACTTATATAAACAGCAGTGTGATAAATATAGCTTAAGCCATAGCATAATATTAAAATAGAGACTGTGATATTAAAATGCACCACTCAGAAAATGGTGTAAGATAATTAGGTGGATTCTCACATTGGTGGATTATCCTATGTGAATGATAAGAGAACAGTGACAAAAACCAGAACACCAAGAAGAATTTACTGACTCTTTGTTAGCAGGTAGTGTAAAAACAACAGGATAGAACCACAAGAAGAAATAAAATATATTGATTTAATCTACAGGATGGCATGAAGAAAAGTCAAAGGTTAAAACCAAGCAAAAGAAATTCCTGGAACATCTAAACTCACAGGTATGTTTGAATAATGTATAAACTCTCATGAATATGCACATAACTCCTGTAATGTAACAGTATATAAGAACATTGCCTTAAGCAAATTGTGTGGTTTTGGCATATTGCCGAACACCCCAGCCTGGATATTGTCCCTTTTATCTCTCATTAAACTTCTTTAAAAAAACTTTAAATAGCGAAACTTGTTTTTCACAGGGAAGCTTAGAAATTATTTAGAAAGTTTGTTTTTTACAGGCTGTAACAGTTCAAAGGTAAAGAGTAATTTGACCCTCACTTAGCTCTTCCTGTGTACCACACTCACTATGTTGCATGGCCCACACTGCTTCCTCAGGGAGCTGCACCACTCCAGACAATATTTCTACTAATTTTAGTTCTCCTGAACTAAGAATACTGAGGGAAAGTCATCCTACCTTACTAAAGGAAAACCACTTGGAATATTCACGGAGTCCTCATAGAGGTAAAAGTGAACTTCGTTTATTGCATAACTCAGTACATTCTTATAGGGTTCTTTCAGGGTTCACACAGCTTAGGTAAAACTGCTGTTGGCTAGTGTATTGTGTTGTAGTGTGTTTCTTGTTAATGGTATGTTCTGTTATTACCCAAGTTGATAGTTTGGTCCAAATGAGACCCTCCCACCCCATGTTGTCAATCTACCCTGAGTCTCCTGTCAATCTGTCTTAAGCCCACCGCATGCTTGGAATTCCACTTCGGAAACCCCCTAAACTTCAGCACTTGATTAGTCCATGTGACCCAACTTTCCCCCACTACCTCCACATTGGATGATGATTTTGTGAACCCTGTCTTTTACCCTCTCCAGGATATCTCTGATCAGCTGATGCTTTGTACCCTCCCTTTGAACTGCCTCCCTATTTCAGCTGTTGCATGTTTGCATTTTCTGTCTTTTGCCCCCAAGATTCCCCAGAGCAATAAATGCTTTATTATCCCATGCAAAAGACCTCCCTCTTGTCCTTGTCTCCTCAGAGCCCAGACTGACAGCCAAAAAGCCATTGAGCAAGTGCTCTAGTCGCACCTTGGGTCATCCTGCTCCTGGGTGTGACCCACTCCTGTTGCAGGCCAAAGTGACAGACCTCCAGCCCGATGCGATAGCTGGCGCCTAATGTGGGGCCTTGTGAACAGATCCCACAGATGAACTGTGGATTTTATCCAAGAAGTTCTGGCCCTCAGCTGCCTCTGAGTGCAGCAGAGTGGTTTTTCTCCTGTGGCTCTTGTGGGGAGGAAGTGATAACCCTCTAGCATCCAGAGGACCACTTCCCTGAGGAGGACTTCCCTGCAGCCCCTGTCCAGTGGACCAAAGGAGGATGAGTATATCCCAAGTTAGGCTGAGGGTGCTCACAAATTGTGGGAAGGGTGCACTGCTCCCCGGGAGTGGTGGAGGGGGCAGCCACGAACCTACAGGCCATGGTAGTTGCCTGCGGAAAGCACCCTGTTCTGAGACTGGCCCTGGATCTTTTATCTTGAGCTTGTTGTTTCTTTTGCTGCAGAGGAGGGTGCATTTTTGCTGTGCCGGCAGCTTAACATCAAGGAAAATGGGTGTGAAATTGTCAGCACAGTAGAGAGGAATCTATTTTCAAATTTTGGGTACCCTGGAGGGTGGGAAAGGAAAGTTTTCAAAAGGGTTGTTAAAAAAGTTTGTTCAATGGCTTTTCCTCCACTTTCCAAGGGTATCCCCAGAGGAAATACCAAGCATCCCCTTCTGGGATATAGCTGGAAGCAAATTAACAGCCTTGACAAATAAAGGTGATACATCAGTTGCTAAATTCTTTTCATTGTTTGTGCTAATTCGATTAGCGATAGTTGAAGAAAAGAAAGTAAAGGCTCAAACTAACCCCCGCAGCTCCCCCGTCCCCTGATCCAAAATCCTTGTCCCTTGCATCAGGAAGACTGTGCCAGGCAAACTGCACAGGAGAGCTACCAACTCCCTGGCCTCCCACAGACTTCTCAGTACCCTTGCCTTGAGAGCAATGGTCATGCTGTCAAGGACCCTTTCCTAAACCCCTCTTTCCCAGTTGTTAATCCTCCAGTTCAAGTGAATGCCCACAAAGGAAATTCCCAAGTTTTCCCTGAGTCCTCTCCTGCCCCTCAGAATGACTCTCAAGAGACAAAAGATGGTGGAAGCCACATGGCTCGGCCCCCACCTTGTGCTTCTTCTTCCCAGAATGCCTTTCACTCTGTTCTTTCCAACCTCTTCTTATCCCCTGACCCTACCCCTACCCATGCCCCTCCTTCTCCTCCCCTCTCCCCAAACTCAGCCCCTTCCCCAGGCAACCCCTCTTCCTTTCCACTGTCTCCGCCTCCCATTCCCATGACATCATTTGTTCCCATGATGTGACCTGGGAACAGCAGCTCCCATTCCAATTGCTGTCCTACCCCTGCTCCCTCCTCTTTCTCTGGCAGCTCTCATCCTCTTCCAGCTTCAAATTCCCATGATGGCATGGGAACTGAAAGCCATGAGCCCAAAATGCAAAACCTGGAACAGGAGACCATCCCGTTCGCTGCACCTGTTTATCTATACCCAAACAAGAGGAACCCCTGAGTGGCAATCTTGATTATCTGCATAAAGAGGAGCTTTGCAAGGCTCAGAAGGAGTTTGGGAGAAAAAGTGAATATTTTAAAGGTCTTTTAAAGGACACGTTTTCCTCAAACACACTAGTTCCTGACAATATCAGGGATTTGTTTGCACATCTCCTAATCCAAACAGAGTATCTGTTGTGGGAGAGGACATGGAGATTATTACGAGAACTCTTTCCTGATCTCTTGCAAAGCCCTGACTGTGCCATTGATGCAGACAACAACAAAATATCTCAATGGACCGCTTGTGTGGTGAAGGGGATTAGTCACAAGCTAGAACTCAGGCTGAAAAAATACTGCAGCCTGTGTTGGAACAGGTAAAGAGAGCTGCAGAGAAGGTCTTTATCCTTATGCCCACCAAAGAACGTAAGCAAAGTTATGTGAATATTAAACAGTTTCCCTTTGAGACTCTTATAGATTTTGTTGAAAGGCTCCGAGTCGAAGTAGAGAGGCCGGTGAGAGTTGGCAACTACAGGAACAGATAATAATGGAAGTGGCCCAAGCAAATGCTAATGACATCTGTAAGAGGATCATCCTGGGTCTACCCTTTGAGCCACCACCAACCCTCTACTTGATCATCGAAGCCTGCACAAAGAGAGCCATCATCCCAGAGCCTCAAGAAAATGAGACAGAATGGAGAAAACAGCTGCTGCTGCTATTCCAAAAATACACCAACAGCCTTATCAGTGTTTTAACTGTAGGCAGGAGGGCCACATAGCAAAAGTTAGCCCCAAGAGGCAGCTTCTGCAAAATAAACCAATAAGTTCTCAGGGGGGAGGGGGACAACAGCTTCTAAAAAACTAGATGGGAAGCGTGGGCCTGCTTCGCATGTAGACAAAAATGAAGCAGGTCAGAATGGGGACCCAGAGAAGGTTTGGAAGACACAAGCTCCCTTTAAGCTAGCTTTGTGTTGTGACACAAAGTACATTCTTTAATACAGATGACTCGTAGCTTGTGTCAGTTGACCCACTTGACAAAGACTTATTTGCTGGACTAGACTGTAAGTATGTCGTTATCAGGGACATCAAGCACACACCAAGAGATTGAAATCTCTCCGGCAATCATAACATCAGAGCCAGAGGCACTGATTCTCATGGCACGTTGTGTCCACCCACCCTTCTTTATGCCACAAGGCCAAATCATCACCCAGGGAATTCTGATGCCAAATGAAATGCCAGTAGATAATTCTTCACCAGGTGTCCACTGGGCAGAAGTCATTGGAGAAGACAAGCCTTGGATGGGGTGTGGACTCTAGCGAGGTGAAGATTACCTTCACCTTGATGGAGTGTTGGACATGGGCAGATGTGACAATCATCCCAACCACCAGATGGCCGTCACATTGGGAATTGCAACCCGTGATAGGTAAAGTACAGGGCATTGGGGGTGCCCAATTAGCCAAACAATCTAAGAGCATCGTCCAAATTAAAGGGCTGGATGGGCAATTGGCCAGCTTACGCCCATTCGTTTTGGACTATAAAATTCCCCTGTGGGGGAGAGACACTATGTCCCAATGAAGAGTAAAAATTGAAATCCCAAAAACCCTACAGGATTTTTCATAGTGGCCGCTGATGAGTGCCCTGCCCAGAAGCTGAACTGGGAAACAACATCCAATCTGGGTAGATCGGTGGCTGCTGAATAAACAAAAATTGAAGGCGCTCAATGAATTGCTAGAAGAGCAGTTAGCAAAAGGCAACATTGTGCCAACCACCAGCCCTTGGAATTCCCTGGTCTTTGTTATCAGGAAGCTGGGAAAAGACAAGTGGCAACTCATCCAGGACCTTAAAGAAATTAACAAAGTCATTGAAAACATGGGGTCTCTTCAACCAGGAATGTCCTCCCCATCGATGCTCCCCCAAAATTGGAATTTGGCAGTTGTTGATATAAAAGACTGTTTCTTCCAGATTCCTCTTGACCCTGCTGATGACCCATGGTTTGCCTTGTCAGTTCCCTCCATCAATCGAGAAATTCCAATGAAGCGCTACCATTAGCGAACCTTGCCGCTAGGCATGAAAAACAGTCCCAGTATATGCCAGTGGTACGTTGCTTCATTGCTGTCCCCAGTGCGTGCCAAAGCAAGAGAAACCATCATCCTGCACTATATTGATGATGTGCTCAAGTGTGCCCCCGATGATGATAGACTAGAGTGTGCACTTGACCTACTTGTCAATGTTTTGATTGCTGCAGGATTTGAACTCCAAAAGGACAAAGTTCAACAGCTGCCCCCTTGGAGGTATTTGGGGCTCCAAATTAGCAAGAGGACCATTACTCCTCAAAAACTGATGATCAGAAACAACCCAAAAACCTTAGCTGATCTCCACCAGCTGTGTGGGTCCTTAACTTGGGTCAGACCCTGGCTGGGATTAACAACAGAAGACCTAGCCCTCCTTTTCAGTTTATTGAAAGGGGGAGAGAAGCTGAGTTCTCCTAGGGTCCTGACCCAAGAGGCCAAACTGACTATGGAGAAAGCTCAAGAGGTGATGGCAACAAAACAAGCTCATCGCTGCCTGCCAGACTTGCCATTCAAGTTTATTGTTTTGGGAAGACTGCCACACCTCCATGGCCTGATTTTTCAGTGCGATTAGGGCCAGAGGGATCCGCTATTGAGCATAGAATGGGTATTCCTCAGTCACCAGCAGTCCAAAAGTATCACCAGGCCACAAGAGTTAGTAGCTCAATTGATCCAGAAGGCCAGGGCAAGAATGCAAGAACTGGCAGAGTGTGACTTCACATGCATCCATATCTACCACTTACCCCAACATCAGGTAAGTTAACAAAAGTGGTTCTGGAGCAGTTACTTAGGGAAAATGACACACTCCAATTTGCTCCAGATAGCTACCCAGGACAAATTTCAATTCATAATCCTGGACATAAATTATTTAATTCAGCATTTAAATTAGTCCCCAAGGAAAAACAAAGTTGGAGGCCTCTCAATGCTATGACAGTTTTCACAGATGCATCTGGAGCATCCCACAAGTCAGTGATGACCTGGAAGGATCCTCAGACTCAGAAATGGGAGACAGATGTTAAAGATGTTAAATCCAAGAGGCCTCAACAGCTGTGAAGTGTGGCAGATGGACGTGACTCACGTCCCGCAATTTGGCAGGCTGAGGTATGTTCATGTTTCAGTGGATACTTTCTCCAGAGCAGTCTATGCTTCTGCCCACACAGGAGAGAAGACCACAGATGCGCAAAAACACTTAGTGCAGGCCTTCTCTGTGTGTTGGGGATCCCTAAAGAGATTAAAACAGATAGTGGTCCCACATATACCTCCAAGGCCTTCCAGGAGTTCCTGCAGAAACGGGGAGTAAACCACAAAACAAGCATCCCTTATTCACCTACAGGTCAAGCCATCATTGAGCAAACACATCAGTCACTCGAGAGAGTTCTAGAGCAGCAGCAGAGTAATACCACCAGTGATCCACCAGAGATTAAGCTTTGTAAAGCACTGTTTACCATAAATTTTCTAAACTGCTTATTTGAACACTGTAACCCGCCTGTTCGGCATCTCAGCAGTAACACACAGCTGAAATTGAGAGAACACCACGCAGTTTTAATAAAGAGTCCTGAGACAGCAAAAGTAGAGGGCCCATTTGGGTTAATCACTTGGGGTCAGGGATATGCTTGCATATCCACGCCCTCTGGGTTGAGATGGGTCCCTCAAAAGTGGGTCAAACCGCACATCCTCAAGCCCGTACCACGATCAGTCCAGTCCACCAAAGATGTAACTGTGGCTTCCCTCTGGAGGCACTGGCACCAAGGAACTGGAAAACCCGATCCCCTAATTGACTGTCAGATTATCCCTGACTGTTCTTTTTCTCAGTGATATGTCAGATTTTTTTAGTTAATGTTTACCATATTGAAGTCAATCATATAGCAGTATCCACACAGCAATCCTCGTGGAGAAACGTGTTCCCCTGATCAGAATCTATTCCTCAATGCCAAAACTCTCCTTCTTAAACAGAAAACGGGGAGATGTTGCATTGTGTTTCAAGTTAATGGTTATGTTCTGTTATTACCCAAGTTGATAGTTTGGTCCAAATGAGACCCTCCCACCCCATGTTGTCAATCTACCCTGAGTCTCCTGTCAATCTGTCTTAAGCCCACCGCATGCTTGGAATTCCACTTCGGAAACCCCCTAAACTTCAACACTTGATTAGTCCATGTGACCCAACTTTCCCCCGCTTGATTTCGTGATTTTGTGAACCCTGCCTTTTACCCTCTCCAGGATATCTCTGATTAGCTGATGCTTTGTACCCTCCCTTTGAACTGCCTCCCTATTTCAGCTGCTGCATGCTCGCAATTTTCTGTCTTTTGCCCCCAAGATTCCCCAGAGTAATAAATGCTTTATCATCCCATGCAAAAGACCTCCCTCTTGTCCTTGTCTCCTCAGAGCACAGACTGACAGCCAAAAAGCCATTGAGCAAGTGCTCTAGTCGCACCTCGGGTCATCCTGCTCCTGGGGTGTGACCCACTCCTGTTGCAGGCCAAAGTGATAGAGCCAGATAAGCTCCAGCCCAATGCGATATTCTCCTTCTTTGTTTTCATTCTTCACAGTGACTTCAAGGTCAGTGTAATCTGAGTTGTGCAAACAGGTTTTGAATAAAATATTGTGTCTACGCCTTACTGCCTTAAACAATAGCATTTCTTCATATGGCTGAAGAGAAAGACTTTTTAAAAAAGTCCCAGTGGAAACCTAAAACTCTTTATAAAGTTAATGTGATTGTAAACAAATGTAATGCTAGGGAAAATGCAGCCATGACCACGTGTGTTAGTCTTGAAGGAATTCTAACAACAGCCACTCTCTGTGCTTTTGTCAAACCTCTTTCTGCCATGTTTAATTGAGAGTTGATGTCTTTATGCTTGCTAACTTGTTGGCAGCGAGTTTCTTGTGCTGTGCATAGGATGTGGAGCATTCTAGGTGTTGCTTTGCAAGCCCCTGGGTGAAGAGAGCACTTATAGTAGTGATAGTAAAAGATTTCCACAGAAAATTTGGGGAGTTAGAAAGAAAGTTAGGCTTGGCAAGCCCTGGGAAAAGAAGGCCCTGGGAAGGCCTCATGCTTGCTAAGATCATGTGAAACTACACCTGTGTAGTCAAGATATGATAAATAATATAACTGTTGCTTAAAGAATCATGAGAAACTATGTTAAGGGTTTGAGGGGAATCATGAGAAATCCATGTTTGGATGGAATCAATGTATAAAATACAACATTGTAAGTTTAATAATAATGAAAATGTGAGTTATATAGCGATAGAGTATAGAATAGGTTCAGCTCGAAACCAAGTCCGGTCAGGTTTGGGTATGTGTACCCCTGATACCCAGAGCTCTTTAATAAAGAACCTTCATATAATCATTCCATGATTATGTGTTCCTGAATGGTAGCTGCCATGGTGGGGTCGATGGCATGGGTGTCAGGACTACCCTGTAGAAGCTGTCCTGAAAAGGACAGCCCAAGGGCACAGGCACGTCCCTTGCCCAGCGAGTGATCTCAGCTCAGCGGCAGCTTGCAGGCGACACGGAGAGAGAGATTAGAGCGCTGTATGGCATTCCACCGAGAAATAGCCTTTATTATAACACAGTCCTCAGTGAAGGGAGCCAGTGACAGCAGCTCTCTTCAACTGGGGAAAAACCACAGTATATATAGGGAAGGAGAGGGGCGGAGGAAACTTGGATACAAGTAGCAGGGTGGAATGGCAGGGGAGAACACCAATGGGGTGCAACAGTTTAACATAAAACAGGAAAGGGTGTCGGGGAGATACATTTCTCTCGCTATGAGGGGAAGTGCCTGGCCTAGTATGAAGCTCTCCAGGGGAGTGTCAGCACTCATCTGTTTGCCAGTTCCTTGCCCCCCACAACTCCCTTCTTTATTTAATAAAAATGCATCTTCCAGAGACCTCGCTAACAACCTTTTACAACAACTAAACATACAAAGTAAAATAATGATGATTAAGAAAATCTAGAAAATGTTCTTTAGAAGGGAGGAAGCCCGCCCTCTGAGTCCGCAGCTTCCAAAAAGGTCCTCAAACCACTGGGGCTCTTTTTCTCTTTTTCTTTTTCTTGAGTTCCTGGACCATGTTGCTGGTCTTCTGGATGCATGTGTGGATGCTCTCGCTATGGTTGGACAGGTTAAAGCAGTACAACCTGTCAAATTCCTTCTCCTGGGGCTGTGCTACCAGCCAGGCATCCACAACTGATGTTTCCAGAAGTATCAAGAGGGTCAGGAACTCAAAGATGGTTCTGCCTCCCATGGTCTATAACGGAACATAAAAAGTTTAACTTCTGGTTTTGGAGCAGGGGCTCCACCTTTTTTCTTTTAAAACGAAAAAAGAACAGGTATGGGTTGAGGTAGTGGTTTGCTGGTGGAGTCATTCTGTGCAGAGGGGGCGCATGACCTGTCACCAGCAGCAGCAGCATTAAGGTGCATTGCAATTGTATAAAAGGGTAGGTTTTTGAGGAGAAAGGAGCATAGGGAACAGGAAGGGAAAGGGGAGGGAGTTTCAGGAGCTCTACTTATCCGGCATGGTCTCGGCTGTGATGTGGTGTCTCATTTGAGATTTGGTAACGATTGGAGTGGTTCTCTGCGTCAACTTCTTTTGGCGATTTCTCCGTCTCCAGGCAGCGGTGGCTTGTTGTTTTTGAGAAGCTGTGTGGGTCTCAGGAGACGTTAAGATGTCTGTGTCCAGTACAGGGTTTGCAGGGCCTAGGTATGGTTTTATTTTTTTCCCTGGGAGCCACCTAGGACCAGATGGTGTTAACACACAAGCATACCCTCTCCCCCAGGTAATCAATGGGAAAGGCCCTGATGTCTGTTGTGACTCAGGATCCTTGATCAGCATTGGTGACCTCTCTGTGAGTTTGGCATGGGTCAAATTAGAGAAGTGCCATACTACAGGGGGGTCGGGCTCTGTAGGTGAGCAATTTAGAAAATTCATATCATACAGAGCCTTACAGAGCCTCTCAATGGGAGGAATGATCTTTGTTCCTCCCCACTGCTGATCAAGGACTCTTTTAAGGTTCTGATATGTCCTTTCCACTATTGATTGCCCTGTGGGAGAGTGAGGTATGCCTGTGGCGTGCTTCACCCCGCACTGGCTGAAGAAATCTCTCAGTCTATGGGAGGTGTAAGCGGGCCCATGATCTGTTTTCATTTGTTCTGGGACTCCCAGGGTAGCAAACACAAGGAGAAAATGTTGGATGGTATGTTTGGCATTTTCTCCTGCGTGGGCTGAAGCAAACACTGCACCTGTGACCTAAGTCCCCATGGAGGCGGGATGGTAGTTTTTGCAGGAGGGATGGAGCGGTGCGGCATTTGATTTGATGTCAGTGCACGGGGCTGTCCCACGCTCTGATTGAAGTTTCCTTAACGCCAGTGGTTGGTGGCTATAAAAAATGTCTCTGGGGGCAATCCTTAAAAAAGTGTCCAGGCTTGCCGCAGTTAAAACAGTGGCTTGAGCTTGAGTCCTTTATCATTTCAGCTGCATAGGCACCGGATATCCTTTCTGCCACCCCTTTAGCACCCGCAAGGGCTACTGTGTTTTCGGTAGAAGTGGAGACATGCTTGGCGCAGGCTTCAACCATTTGGTCTATGGTTGGTTCAGGGTCAAGTGGGAGGGCCTGTAAAACTGCTTTACATTCCATGTTGGCATTGGCCATTGCTATTTTTACCAACAATTCTTTTTGTGCCTTTGGGCACTCTATTTGCTTTTCAATGGCAATTTCAGCTTGTCTATATATTTAATGAAATACTCACTTGCCCCTTGCTTAATGTTAGTGAAGCACTGCGTTGGCACCTTGTTACCTGGGGTGACAAGAAGAGATGTCTTTGCAGCATTGGCAATACCATGGAGAGCTGCCTCGGGCAGTTCTCAGGCCTGTTCCCATGGTTTCTGGAAGTCACTTGCTCCTGCCAACTGCTCTAGTGTTAAATTAGGTTTGTTGGCATCTTTCATATATGATGCGTCTGCCAATTGCTTAAAATGTTTCTTCCACTGCCTTCCCCACAGCATATATTCTGATGGGGAGAGAAGACAGTTCATAATATTTTTAATGTCATGGGATACCATGACATGGGCTGCGAAGGTGGCTTCCAGTAAGTGTTTAAAAAAATGAGAGCCTTGACTATGCTCCTCAGTGGCTGCACAGCACCTGCAAATCCCTGTAGTGTAGGGACTCCCATACATTTATGAGTGCCCCTGCCCTGTTCTTCTTATATACCACAGGGAAAGCTAATATTGTTTTAGACAGGGCTGAGTCTCCTGCCCGTGTGGCTTCCCTTTGTACCTCGGCCCAGTGGTCTTCACATTCAGATTCTGAATATGAGGGCTCACTGCTCTCATCTCCTGGTGGGGATGGGGGGGCTCTTGATGACAGTGCATGGCCGTTTCCAGCAACCGGTACTGGCTTGCTTGTGAGCATCTGAAGAAGCCAAGATGGCTTCCTTCCGGTTGCCGCTATTCTGACTTCCAGTCCTCATGTTGGGAGGACTGGAGGTTGGAGTGACATCGGGAGTGGAGCTCTGGTAGGAAGGGGCATGACTGGGGTCCACAACGGGGAGGAGTTTCTCGGTGGATGGGGAAGGCCCCAAAGCGGTTACACCCAACGACGCAGTGGAAAGGGAGGAGGAGCAGGGCGTGGCAGGAAGAGAAGGGGTAGAGGCGGGAAAGTGGCCATTTTGAGGTACAAGGGCAGGAAAACTGGCGTGTGAGGGAGACAAGATGGCAGGGCTGGCCATGTTACCAGCGCCATCTTTAGCATTATCATGATATAACTGGGTATGTAAGCATAGGGAGGAAGGTAGAGGAAAGACCCAGAAGGGCATGGCCAGTACCATCCTGGCAAGGGTAGAGAGGCGGTGGGGGGGTGTTAGAGAGACGGAAGCAACCCTGTGCCTGGTGGCTACGTCCACCCACCAAGATAAGGAAGAGGGTTTAAGGACACTCGGAGAGGTTAATGGGGATGGGGGTTTTAACTGGGGATTCAAAACACCCTCAACATTTTCCCCCCTCTTTCTCAAATGAAAGAATAATAGTTTGAAACAAAGAAAAAATCTTAGCAACAAAAAAATCTCCATCCGCTTGAACCGTGTACAACTTTCTCTCCACATTGTCCCAAAAATCTCCCAACTAAACAGAATGAGAATCAACTTTAAAATGCTTAAAAATCTAATGAATAAATCTCTCCAACTCCTCTTTTGAAAACTTAAAACTTCCCGCATTAAGGGTGCCCACAACTTGGAGGTAAAAATCTCTCTCAAGAGGGCTCAGCTTGGGTCTAGAAAACTGATTCCCCATCCTTTTCACTCCCCACCCAGCAGTGAAATACAAACTGAAATAAGAAAGGCCAAAAAAACCCTTGAGAGTATAAATTTACAACTTTTCTTTGGCCGATGCCTATGGAGCCAATGGAAAGGTGGTGGGCAGGTGGTCATCTGGAGGCCGGTCCTCAGGGGTTCTTCTGTCTTCTGTCTTCTTGGCCCCAGATGGTCAACGAGGGTCCCAGTCGCAGCCCTTCGGATTGCCTCTTGCTAGAATGCGAGAGGTTCTCCTCAAGGGGTGGCAGCTCCAACAGCAGCACACTCTGCAGTTAAAACTGCAGGCGGACGCTTCTTCCGGGGCTCTTCAGATGCCCCATGTTGGGCGTCACTTGCCATAATGGGGTCAATGGCAGGGAGTGCCACGACTACTCTGAAGAAGCTATCCTGAAAAGGACGGCTCAGGGGCACAGGCACGTCCCTTGCCCAGCGAGTGATCTCAGCTCAGCGGCAGCTTGCAGATGACGCGGAGAGAGAGATTAGAGCGCTGTATGGCATTCCACCGAGAAATGGCCTTTATTATAACACAGTCCTCAGTGAAGGGAGCCAGTGACAGCAGCTCTCTTCAACTGGGGAAAAACCACAGTATATATAGGGAAGGAGAGGGGCGGGGAAAACTTGGATACAAGTAGCAGGGTGGAATGACAATGCACCAATGGGGTGCAACAGTTTAACATAAAACACGAAAGGGTGTCTGGGAGATACATTTCTCTCACTATGAAGGGAAGTGCCTGGCCCAGCACTCATCTGTTTGCCAGTTCCTTGCCCCCCACACTAGCAGTAGTTCAAAGTGATCATTGAATTGACAGGATAATCTCCTAGCCTTTGGAGAAGGCTATTGAGCAAAACAAACCTTTGGCAGAGGCCTGCAATTATCTAGTCTAAATTAAATCTTGATGAAAAGCAATGCTTCTCTTAAAATCGAGGTCATGAGAAAGAAGGAAAACTTCTCCCTTGTTGAAACAATGATGGATCAGTTACCAAGCTGTTCTGCTCTTCTCAGGGGTGTCTCTCACAGCTCCCCTTTGGAACGTGTTTGATGGAGAGATGTGGCCATATACCCGTGCATCCTGCCTGGACCAACTTCCTCTCTTGGCAGCCCTTTGTCCCTGGACCAGTGGCAAAGGCTTTCCCCACTGCCTGATGCTGCTGCTTCTCACTCTGCTCACCTCACTCCCTAGCTGTTTGGGCTCACCTGTTTTACAGTAAAGAAATGGGTGCTTCAGGCTGTGCAGAGGCTGGTTCTACCCACTGTGTATGAGCGCTTTACTGGCGGGGCGGGGTAACACAGATGTGGCTCTACTCCTGCTGGGGACGGAGATGGAGATGGAGGAGGCCTTTGTAGTGGCAAGGGTGTGCAGTGCCTCACGGTATTCCTGGCGCTGCTGCAAGTGAGATGGGGCCGCCGGGGCTCTCCACACAGCACCAGACTCCAACTCCCTTTTCCATTTTCTCGACATTTGGGGAGCTGGAGCATGGCTTTAGTTTCTCTTTCCGCAGTGCAGGCAGCATCCTGGAAGGGTGCAGGCTGAGCCAGAACGGCAATGCTGCTTCCAGGCACAGGCTGCTGCTGACACAGCTGGCCGGCCCAGCTCCAGCCAGAATGCTACACGCGTGCTTCTTCCCCTGTTCTTGCCCCTCCCCGCCGCCATCTGCTGGTGGTTTGGGCATCCCTCTGGGGAAGGGGATCACACAGGACCCCAAGCTCTTCTGTCTAACTGTTATAAATCCATATTGTGATATTGGCTTTTCGCAAGTATTAAGATGAACGTTATATGTTATATGCTTTTGCTATGTCTTTTTCTCCTGCTAGCAAGCTTAGGTATAGGTCGAGAAGAATTCTGAATGTTAGAGTGAGGTCCTGACTGTTACAAAACAAGATAACTTCCAGTGGACAAGATGATGGGGTCCAGACTGTTATCAGCACTGACCGCCTGCAGAAGAAGGAACCCCAGCCCAAATAAAATTATGAAAAGAAGGAATCAAGCTTCTACGATACATGCTCTAAAAAGATGGCTCCAAGGAGTGGCTATGCAAACTAGTTCTTGGAAAAGATGGAATTTGCATTAAACTTCTACAGCAAAAATAGATAAAAGGAACATTCCAAAGACACCAGGTGTGGTCTTGGCAGAGAGACAGGCACCTGGCCCTTTTTTACCCTTTGATTTCTTATCATTGTCTCCTAAAGGTCTTTCTGTTTATATTAAACCTTTTATAATTGATAAAGCGAGTGAACCTCATTTTTCACATCCCCCACCTCCCCTGTTCCTCCGGCTGTGAAGACCTTTACCCTGCTGGTCCTGGTGGCTGTGCCTTGCTCATGGCCTGCTCTGCTGGCTCCTGTGGAGACTGGCACAGGAGTCCTCCCTTCCCAACTCTGTGACATCAAACATCTTGTTGGAGCACCACTTGGATTCATGGGAGATCCAAAACATATTTGTTTCTTTCCTAAGTTGCCAGTCAAACCTCTTGCTTACCTCATTGATGTCTTACATTCTATGCATGTCTTTTTGTCTAGTTCAATTTCTGAAGAGCAACTTTTAAACTTCTGCATACTGGAGGGAAGTGGAGTCTAACCCCACCAATTTTTTGTTTGTTTCTTTTTTTACTTCCTCTTCTTCGGTTGTGAAAGTACAATGCAGAGTGCTCTCTTTGCATGCTGAAGTGTGGATACTATTTAAACCTTCATGTATCTGTCCTTTAATTTTCTTGTATCAGGCTACTTCCTATTAGTGTAGCTCTGTATTTTGAATTAAAAACTGTTGGGTGATTGGGCTGATTGCAGGTTTTTGTTTGTAATTTGTTTCTGCAAAAGCATCCACATATGGTGGGTTTGGTGCTGGCTAAAATCACCAGTGCACCTACTACAAGAATGTACTCATTTCCTGCTGCGAGATACAAATTAGGAGGAAGGCAAAAGAGGCTCAGAACTTAAAAGGTATGAAGAAAACTATTAACAAAATTAAAGAATAATAAGAATCAAATTAAAACCTTCTCCTTCCCTCCCCACAATCTCCTTGCTTTTCTACAGACAACGTAGAGAAAAAACCAAGGATTTTCAATCAGTTACTACTCTACAATAGTCTTTCATCAGTTCCTATATAGAGGGAAGTTTCTCTTTCCATGCCATAGAGACTTCTCCACAAGAAAGAGTTATCCTGTGTCTTCAACTTCACAGTGGTAAAACACAAGGTCCATTCTCCTAATAAATTTTAAAAGGTTTAATATAAACAAAAAGACAACAGGAGACAAAGATAATAAAGCAAAGGCTTAAAATGGCTGGGTGCTTGGCTCTCTGCCAAGAACACACATAGTGTCTTGGAAACACCCTTTATTTATTGTGCCACATGGACTTTCATGCATATGTAAATTTTTCCGGGAAATGTTTTGCATAGCCACTCCTTAGATCCGCCTTTTTAGAGGATGCTTATTTCTTAGTTTTGTGGTTTTATCTTCTCTGTTATTATCTTTTCATTTGGGCCTAGGCTTCTTCTTTCACAGGCAGTAAACATTGACAGCAGTGTTGAGTAGCCTGGGCCTCATTCTTCTGTTCACTGGAGGTTATCTTTCCTGTTGAAGTAAGACCTAAATCTAACATCCAAAATTCTTCTGACCTATGCCTAAATTCTAGCTAATAGCAGGAGAAAAAGAAAATTACATAGCAAAAGCTATTCTAACATTATACATATAACATTCATCTTAATACTTGCAAAAAGCCAATAGCACAATATATATTTATTACACAGTCAACCCGTCGCCCAAGGAAAGGATAGTCTGTTTGCAGTATCAAAGTCCCTCCCATGCCTTGCAGCTTTCCCAAACTGCTTTCATGGGCCATGTCACCTTTTGGGGTACTATTTCAAGGATGAGCTGCTCTATCATTAAAAACCAAAAGTTCTTTTATCTCTGGGAACAGAGGCTTCACTGCTTTTCTCCCTGGGACAATGTTTCTCATCTCTCTCTGTTCAAAATCCTAATTGGGTTGCAGCTTTTCAGCATCCACACGCTCCAACATGAGTGCCCTTTTCTCATGGGGTACAGATGAATTCTGCATCCCCCTATGCACTTTATTAATTAAAAGGAAAAAATAAAATATGATATATCTTCACCGTAACCTTACAAAGAGAATTTCAGCCCAAGACCAAGGTATCTCCTCAATCCCATCCTAACTAGAATTTGACTTCTTCTTTAATGACTTCAGTGTCTGTTGTGGTTTTAAAGCAGCAACTAAAAAATCACTAGAAAACTTACTTATTTCTTGCTATGAGATATAGATAAGAACAAGAGCAAAACAGGCTTAAAACTTAAAAGGAATAAAGAAAGGTAATTAACAAAACGACAAGAATAAGAAAAACCAAAATAAAACCTCCAGAACAACCCTTTTCTCCCCCACTACATATTTCCTTGTTCACATGACAACATAGAGACAAAAAAAACTTTGCTGTTTAAAAGAGTCCCAATTCTTGCTAGAGTTTTTTCATCAGTCTTTGTAGAGAAACAGAAGTCTTCTTCTGCTATCTATGGAGTTTCTCACAAGAAAACTATTTCTTTTATAGCTTTTTATTTCTCTGATGCCAGCTGCCTGGAAATTCTGCCATCGGTTCTCTCCTCTCGTTTCACATCACTCTGAGGTGTGTTATGCGTCAAATGAGTCATTTTTAAGGATGAGTTATTCAAAGGCAAAAGTTCTCTTCATGTGTCTCTGTGAGCTTCTCTGGAAACAGAAGTGTTCTCTTTGCCTCTTAAAGGCTGCAAATCTTCAACTATTACTTCTCCCCCTCTGTTCCAGCATCTCACAGTACCACAACCACTTCACCATTTGCTCAAAATCCTCACTTTGAAACACTCCATTCCTCCCAATATACTCTGTCATGAATTAATGGAGTTTTTTTCAGAACTCTACTGTCCATCTCCATAGCTTTAACAGAAAAATATTTCAGCTTCTAAAGCATCTCTTTATTCTCTCTTCCCCATCTAAAACTTAACTCTTTTCTTCACTGTCTTTTATGGATTTATTGTATCTTCTTCATGTTGATTATCCCTCTCTTTCTCTCTCTTCCCCTGTCTCTGGGAAAAAGAAGTAATCTGTAAGTCTCATCATGATAGTAAAAGAGTTAAAGTCTTGCAAAAGTTGCAGATGTTTATGGTGTCATGTTTCAGTTCAGCAGCAGAAACTGCAAACTAAATCTGGCCAGATGGCTGCGTTTCTCCACCCTCCCTGGTGGCTTTGTTTGGCCTGGGGTGGAGGAGAAGGGAGAGACAGAGCCCTGTTACCTCGTCAGAAGCCGGAAACCAAAGAAAACAAGAGAGCCCTGGCCTTACGTCTTAAGGTGGTGTTCACAAGTTGATCTTACTTCTCAATAGTTAAAACCGCCATCAGCTCTCAGAAATGACTAATGACTGGTCAGGAGAAAAAACTCCCATCAGGCTCCAGCAGATTCTACTTCCTTAGCTCCCAAAGCTATCTTAAAGTCACCCCATGACACCTGTCTTTAAATGGACATCTCTCATGACCAGTGCGGTTTATAAGGTGTTACCCTGACTATCCAATCCCTAGTCGTGGTCAGAAATCTATAAATTCAGAGAGAAGAAATCAAGTTTGCTCTCTTCCTTTCACCACACCAGGAGCTGCATCTGTATCACTCAATTCGTGTCCAGCAGCAACAGGGTACAGTCATTATTTGAATATTTTGAACCACATTAATTAGTTAGATAAGGCATGAGAATAAAGGCATGAGGGAAAACTAGACATGTTTTACGTAGCATTAAAAACCTAACTTTTTTCTAATAGGGTACTCTAAAAAATCTTCTAACCATCCTTTATTCATTATAGATTCTCATTTTTATACTGTTACATTGGCTGTTTTCTAGATGTTTCTGGTTACATCTAAAATTGCATCTCTATTATAAGCAATTAGATTTGTAAAATCTGTGCAGACCCCTCCTTCTGTTAATAAAAAGTTTAGTGCTAACTAATATTGATATACTGCAGTTCTGGTTTGGTTTTGCTGCCTATCTATTAATTCTATGGCTCTGGCTGTTTTATTAGTTGTCATTTTTACAACTGCTTAGAGATTTATGATGAAAGTTCACATACAAATTTCGGTCCGATTCCTTCAACTCTCATTTTATGCCGAGGTACATGGATTATATGTGTGTATGATCTGTTCAGGAGGCCACCCCTCATTACCCGACTTTTGATATCTTTCAATACCTCTGACTGAATTCTTTGTGTAGGATATTGTGTAGTAGTTTAGATACTGTAGACCAGTATTTCCAAATAATTTCTGTCTTAGTTTAGTGAAAAGAAAAATCCTTGATTGTAACTTCTTTTCCATAGGGAAAGAAGTTTTGATAAGCTTTTTCTTCCCATACAAAGAATATTTGCAGCCCTCTCTTCTACACTTGGTTCAGCAACTTTCTGTACTCCACAGGGTGTTCCTGTGCATCTCAGAGCCTAAGAGAAAGCTCAAGAACTCCCGCAGAGAGCAGTAGCAGCAACAGGTAGCAGCATAAGGAAGCCGCGAATGAACTCTTTCCCAAACCACAACTAACGTCAATTTGACAAGCTGACGAGCAGCAGTTAAGTTCCACTTACAGTCCGTAAGCTTGGCGCACAAGCCGGCTGCTAAGCGCCTTCCTTCTTCGCCCTCTCGAGGCGCTGGCGTTTTCCAGCGGCCGGACGGGAACCGACGTTTTCTTGCACACACAGTTTGTTCAGCCGGCTGCCAAGTGATCCCAAGCGCTGCTACAACTGAAAGAGGATGACCTCTTGCTGTTACATTCTCAGATCTCCGGAGTGCCGGCTTCTGCTTTTCTTGGTCTTCATGCAAGCGGGAAGCTCTTCCAGGGCTTCAAAAGAGAACATGCGCCAGGATAACAAATATTGGCCGGAGCTCAGCCCTGCTACTTGCGCGAACACGGATTTGCAGCCCCCTCTTCTACACTTGGTTCAGCAACTTTCTGCGCAACACAGGGCGTTTCTGTGCATCTCAGAGCCTAAGAGAAAGCTCAAGAGCTCCCGCAGAGAGCAGTAACAGCAACAGGTAGCAGCACAAAAAAGCCTCTTGCGGTTACATTCTCCGAACTCCGGAGCCCCCATTTCTGCCTTTCTAGCTCTTAATGCAAGCGGAAAGCTTTTGCACTGCGTCTGGTGAGGAGAACGTGTGACAGGAGAGCACATGTTTGTGCAGCTTACCCCTGGAACTGACACAAGCACGGATTTGCGCTGCGGGCAGGCGAATAAGGAAGGTGTTGAACAGGCATCTGGCACGCGAAACTTTCAGACTGCAACTGGAACGTAGCTGCCGCTCGCGCGCTTGCTGATTAGTCGCTAGTTGTCCTGTGGAACAAGTACGGCCACGACTTCCTTCTGCTGCTCCCTACTGCTGTTGCTGCTCTCTGCGACAACAATTGCGCTTTCCCTTGGACTCCCAGATGCAGAGAAATGCCCTGGGCAGCACAGAAAGCTGTCACCCCATTGGTGGGATAGGGTGCTGCAAATCCGTGCTTGTGTCAGTGGCAGGGGTAAGCTGCACAAACATGTGCTCTCCTGTCACACGTTCTCCTCGGCAGACGCAGTGCAAAAGCTTTCCGCTTGCATTAAGAGCAAAGAAAGGCAGAAGCCGCGACTCCGCAGTTCGGAGAAGGTAACCGCAAGAGGCGAGCCTCCTTCGGCAGAAGCTGCTTTCCGGAGCTCTTGGCAACCAGCCAACTTCCCATGTATGTCTGAGGGAGAGTGCTGGTCAGTGCGCGGGCGGGGGAAAGCGCGAGCGCTGCGGGCAGGCGAATAAGGAAGGTGTTGAACAGGCATCTGGCACGCGTAACTTTCAGACTGCAACTGGAACGTAGCTGCTGCTCGCACGCTTGCTGATTAGTCGCTAGTTGTCCTGTGGAACAAGTACGGCCATGATTTCCTTCTGCTGCTCCCTACTGCTGTTGCTGCTCTCTGCGACAAAAATTACGCTTTCCCTTGGAATCCCAGATTCTGTGGGAATTTGTGGAGATTTGGTGGGATTTTTCTGGAATTTGGTAGAGTTTTGAGAAGATTTAGGGAATTCTGTAAGATTTTTCGGGAATTTAGTGGGCCTTTTTGAAGGACTTTGTGTGGTTTTGAGGAGACTTGAAGAATTTTGAGGAATTTTTCTTAGATTTTGGGGAAACTTGTGGAGGTTTTGTGTGATTTTTGTGGGATTTTGTGGGATATTGAGGCGATTTAGGGATCTTGAGGGATTTTTCATGTATTTTGTGGGAATTTGTGGAGATTTGGTGGGATATTTTTCTAGAATTTGGTCGTGTTTTGAGAAGATTTAGGGAATTTTGTGGGATTTTTCCTGGAATTTTGTTGGATACTGGGGAGATTTTGTGGGATGTTTCTGACACTTTGAGGGACTTTTCTGGAATTTGGTGAGATTCTGTAGAGAACTGACGAATTATCAGGGATTTTTCATGTATTCTGTGGGAATTTGTGGAGATTTGGTGGGATTTTTCTGGAATTTGGTAGAGTTTTGAGAAGATTTAGGGAATTCTGCAAGATATTTCTGGAATTTGGTGGGCCTTTTTGAAGGACTTTGTGTGGTTTTGCGGAGACTTGAATAATTTTGAGGAATTTTTCTTAGATTTTGTGGAAACTTGTGGAGGTTTTGTGTGATTTTTGTGGGATTTTGTGGGATATTGAGGCGATTTAGGGATCTTGAGGGATTTTTCATGTATTTTGTGGGAATTTGTGGAGATTTGGTGGGATATTTTTCTAGAATTTGGTTGTGTTTTGGGAAGATTTAGGGAATTTTGTGGGATTTTTCCTGGAATTTTGTTGGATACTGGGGAGATTTTGTGGGATGTTTCTGGAACTTTGAGGGACTTTTCTGGAATTTGGTGAGATTCTGTAGAGAACTGACGAATTATCAGGGATTTTTCATGTATTCTGTGGGAATTTGTGGAGATTTGGTGGGATTTTTGTGGAATTTGGTCATGTTTTGAGAAGATTTACGGAATTCTGCAAGATATTTCTGGAATTTGGTGGGCCTTTTTGAAGGACTTTTTGTGGTTTTGAGGAGACTTGAAGAATTTTGAGGAATTTTTCTTAGATTCTGTGGAAACTTGTGGAGGTTTTCTGGGATTTTTGTGGGATTTTGTGGGATATTGAGGCGATTTAGGGATCTTGAGGGATTTTTCATGTATTTTGTGGGATTTTGTAAAGATTTGGAGGGATATTTTTCTAGAATTTGGTCGTGTTTTGAGAAGATTTAGGGAATTTTGTGGGATTTTTCCTGGAATTTTGTTGGATACTGGTGAGATTTTGTGGATCTTTGAGGGACTTTTCTGGAATTTGGTGAGATTCTGTAGAGAACTGACGAATTATCAGGGATTTTTCATGTATTCTGTGGGAATTTGTGGAGATTTGGTGGGATTTTTGTGGATTTTGGCCGTATTTTAAGAAGATTTAGGGAATTTTGTGGGATTTTTCCTGGAATTTTGTTGGATACTGGGGAGATTTTGTGGGATGTTTGTGGAACTTTGATAGATTTTTCTGGAATTTGGTGAGATTCTGTAGAGAACTGAAGAATTATCAGGGATTTTTCATGTATTCTGTGGGAATTTGTGGAGATTTGGTGGGATTTTTGTGGATTTTGGCCTTGTCTTGATAGGATCTAGGGAATTTTGTGGGATGTTTCTGGGATTTTGTTGGGTATTGAGGACATTTTGTGGGATGTTTCTGGAATTTGGTAGGGCTTTTCAAGAATTTTGTGGTATTTTGAAAAGATTTAGGGAATTTTGTGGTGTTTTTTCTTGAATTTTGTGGGAAACTGTGCTGATTTTATGGGGCGTTTCTGGAATTTGGTCGAGTTTTCAGAAGATTTAGGGATTTTTGTGAGATTTTTGTGGGATGTTCTGGGAATTGGTGGAGATTTTGTGGGACATTCCTGTGAATTGGTAGGGTTTTGAAATGATTTAGGGAGTTTTGTGGGACTTCTCTGGAATTTTGTGGGTTTTTTCTGGAATTGTGTGGGATTCTGAGGAGACTTGAAGAATTTTGAGGAATTTGTTTTAGATTTTGTGGGAATTTGTGTAGATTCTGTGGGATTTTACTGGAATTTGGTGGGCCTTTTCAAGGACTTTGTGTGGTTTTGAGGAGACTTGAAGAATTTTGAGGATTTTTTTTTTTATTTTGTGGAAACTTGTGGAGGTTTTGTGTGATTTTTGTCGGATTTTGTGGGATATTGAGGCGATTTAGGGATCTTGAGGGATTTTTCATGTATTTTGTGGGATTTTGTAAAGATTTGGTGGGATATTTTTCTAGAATTTGGTCGTGTTTTGGGAAGATTTAGGGAATTTTGTGGGATTTTTCCTGGAATTTTGTTGGATACTGGGGAGATTTTGTGGGATGTTTGTGGAACTTTGAGGGACTTTTCTGGAATTTGGTGAGATTCTGTAGAGAACTGACGAATTATCAGGGATTTTTCATGTATTCTGTGGGAATTTGTGGAGATTTGGTGGGATTTTTCTGGAATTTGGTAGAGTTTTGAGAAGATTTAGGGAATTCAGCAAGATATTTCTGGAATTTGGTGGGCCTTTTTGAAGGACTTTTTGTGGTTTTGAGGAGACTTGAAGAATTTTGAGGAATTTTTCTTAGATTTTGGGGAAACTTGTGGAGGTTTTGTGTGATTTTTGTAAGATTTTGTGGGATATTGAGGCGATTTAGAGATCTTGAGGGATTTTTCATGTATTTTGTGGGAATTTGTGGAGATTTGGTGGGATATTTTTCTAGAATTTGGTTGTGTTTTGGGAAGATTTAGGGAATTTTGTGGGATTTTTCCTGGAATTTTATTGGATACTGGGGAGATTTTGTGGAATGCTTGTGGAACTTTGAGGGACTTTTCTGGAATTTGGTGAGATTCTGTAGAGAACTGACGAATTATCAGGGATTTTTCAGGTATTCTGTGGGAATTTGTGGAGATTTGGTGGGATTTTTGTGGATTTTGGCCGTGTTTTGAGAAGATTTAGGGAATTTTGTGTGATTTTTCTTGGATTTTGTTGGGTATTGAGGACATTTTGTGGGATGTTTCTGGAATTTGGTGGGGCTTTTCAAGAATTTTGTGGTATTTTGAAAAGATTTAAGGAATTTTGTGGTGTTTTTTCTTGAATTTTATGGGAAACTGCTGATTTTATGGGGTGTTTCTGGAATTTGGCCGAGTTTTCAGAAGATTTAGGGATTTTTGTGAGATTTTTGTGGGATGTTCTGGGAATTGGTGGAGATTTTGTGGGACATTCCTGTGAATTGGTAGGGTTTTGAAATGATTTAGGGAGTTTTGTGGGACTTCTCTGGAATTTTGTGGGGTTTTTCTGGAATTGTGTGGGATTCTGTGGAGATTTGAAGAATTTTGAGGAATTTGTTTTAGATTTTGTGGGAATTTGTGTAGATTCTGTGGGATTTTACTGGAATTTCGTGGGCCTTTTCAAGGACTTTGTGTGGTTTTGAGGAGACTTGAAGAATTTTGAGGATTTTTTTTTATATTTTGTGGAAACTTGTGGAGGTTTTGTGTGATTTTTGTGGGATTTTGTGGGATATTGAGGCGATTTAGGGATCTTGAGGGATTTTTCATGTATTTTGTGGGATTTTGTAAAGATTTGGTGGGATATTTTTCTAGAATTTGGTCGTGTTTTGGGAAGATTTAGGGAATTTTGTGGGATTTTTCCTGGAATTTTGTTGGATACTGGGGAGATTTTGTGGGATGTTTGTGGAACTTTGAGGGACTTTTCTGGAATTTGGTGAGATTCTATAGAGAACTGACGAATTATCAGGGATTTTTCATGTATTCTGTGGGAATTTGTGGAGATTTGGTGGGATTTTTCTGGAATTTGGTAGAGTTTTGAGAAGATTTAGGGAATTCTGCAAGATATTTCTGGAATTTGGTGGGCCTTTTTGAAGGACTTTTGTGGTTTTGAGGAGACTTGAAGAATTTTGAGGAATTTTTCTTAGATTTTGGGGAAACTTGTGGAGGTTTTGTGTGATTTTTGTGGGATTTTGTGAAATATTGAGGCGATTTAGGGATCTTGAGGGATTTTTCATGTATTTTGTGGGAATTTGTGGAGATTTGGTGGGATATTTTTCTAGAATTTGGTTGTGTTTTGGGAAGATTTAGGGAATTTTTGGGGATTTTTCCTGGAATTTTATTGGATACTGGGGAGATTTTGTGGAATGCTTGTGGAACTTTGAGGGACTTTTCTGGAATTTGGTGAGATTCTGTAGAGAACTGTCGAATTATCAGGGATTTTTCAGGTATTCTGTGGGAATTTGTGCAGATTTGGTGGGATTTTTGTGGATTTTGGCCGTGTTTTGAGAAGATTTAGGGAATTTTGTGTGATTTTTCTGGGATTTTGTTGGGTATTGAGGACATTTTGTGGGATGTTTCTGGAATTTGGTGGGGCTTTTCAAGAATTTTGTGGTATTTTGAAAAGATTTAGGGAATTTTGTGGTGTTTTTTCTTGAATTTTGTGGGAAACTGTGCTGATTTTATGGGGCGTTTCTGGAATTTGGCTGAGTTTTCAGAAGATTTAGGGATTTTTGTGAGATTTTTGTGGGATGTTCTGGGAATTGGTGGAGATTTTGTGGGACATTCCTGTGAATTGGTAGGGTTTTGAAATGATTTAGGGAGTTTTGTGGGACTTCTCTGGAATTTTTTGGGTTTTTTCTGGAATTGTGTGGGATTCTGAAGAGACTTGAAGAATTTTGAGGAATTTGTTTTAGATTTTGTGGGAATTTGTGTAGATTCTGTGGGATTTTACTGGAATTTGGTGGGCCTTTTCAAGGACTTTGTGTGGTTTTGAGGAGACTTGAAGAATTTTGAGGATTTTTTTTTATATTTTGTGGAAACTTGTGGAGGTTTTGTGTGATTTTTGTGGGATTTTGTGGGATATTGAGGCGATTTTGGGATCTTGAGGGATTTTTCATGTATTCTGTGGGAATTTGTGGAGATTTGGTGGGATTTTTCTGGAATTTGGTAGAGTTTTGAGAAGATTTAGGGAATTCTGCAAGATATTTCTGGAATTTGGTAGGCCTTTTTGAAGGACTTTTTGTGGTTTTGAGGAGACTTGAAGAATTTTGAGGAATTTTTCTTAGATTCTGTGGAAACTTGTGGAGGTTTTGTGTGATTTTTGGGATTTTGTGGGATATTGAGGCGATTTAGGGATCTTGAGGGATTTTTCATGTATTTTGTGGGATTTTGTAAAGATTTGGTGGGATATTTTTCTAGAATTTGGTCGTGTTTTGGGAAGATTTAGGGAATTTTGTGGGATTTTTCCTGGAATTTTGTTGGATACTGCGGAGATTTTGTGGGATGTTTGTGGAACTTTGAGGGACTTTTCTGGAATTTGGTGAGATTCTGTAGAGAACTGACGAATTATCAGGGATTTTTCATGTATTCTGTGGGAATTTGTGGAGATTTGGTGGGATTTTTTCTGGAATTTGGTCATGTTTTGAGAAGATTTAGGGAATTCTGCAAGATATTTCTGGAATTTGGTGGGCCTTTTTGAAGGACTTTTTGTGGTTTTGAGGAGACTTGAAGAATTTTGAGGAATTTTTCTTAGATTCTGTGGAAACTTGTGGAGGTTTTGTGTGATTTTTGTGGGATTTTGTGGGATATTGAGGCGATTTAGGGATCTTGAGGGATTTTTCATGTATTTTGTGGGATATTGTAAAGATTTGGTGGGATATTTTTCTAGAATTTGGTCGTGTTTTGAGAAGATTTAGGGAATTTTGTGGGATTTTTCTTGAATTTTGTTTGATACTGGTGAGATTTTGTGGAACTTTGAGGGACTTTTCTGGAATTTGGTGAGATTCTGTAGAGAACTGACGAATTATCAGGGATTTTTCATGTATTCTGTGGGAATTTGTGGAGATTTGGTGGGATTTTTGTGGATTTTGGCCGTATTTTAAGAAGATTTAGGGAATTTTGTGGGATTTTTCCTGGAATTTTGTTGGATACTGGGGAGATTTTGTGGGGTGTTTGTGGAACTTTGAGGGACTTTTCTGGAATTTGGTGAGATTCTGTAGAGAACTGAAGAATTATCAGGGATTTTTCATGTATTCTGTGGGAATTTGTGGAGATTCGGTGGGATATTTTTCTGGAATTTGGTCATGTTTTGAGAAGATTTAGGAATTTTGTGGAATTTTTCTGGGATATGGTTGGGTATTGAGGACATTTTGTGGGATGTTTCTGGAATTTGGTGGGGCTTTTCAAGAATTGATTGGTATTTTGAAAAGATTTAGGGAATTTTGTGGTGTTTTTTCTTGAATTTTGTGGGAAACTGTGCTGATTTTATGGGGCGTTTCTGGAATTTGGTCGAGTTTTCAGAAGATTTAGGGATTTTTGTGAGATTTTTGTGGGATGTTCTGGGAATTGGTGGAGATTTTGTGGGACATTCCTGTGAATTGGTAGGGTTTTGAAATGATTTAGGGAGTTTTGTGGGACTTCTCTGGAATTTTGTGGGTTTTTTCTGGAATTGTGTGGGAGTCTGAGGAGACTTGAAGAATTTTGAGGAATTTGTTTTAGATTTTGTGGGAATTTGTGTAGATTCTGTGGGATTTTACTGGAATTTGATGGGCCTTCTCAAGGACTTTGTGTGGTTTTGAGGAGACTTGAAGAATTTTGAGGATTTTTTCTTAGATTTTGTACAAACCTGTGGAGGTTTTGTGTGATTTTTGTGGGATTTTGTGGGCTACTGAGGCGATTTAGGGATCTTGAGGGATTTTTCATGTATTTTGTGGGAATTTGTGGAGATTTGGTGGGATATTTTTCTAGAATTTGGTCGTGTTTTGAGAAGATTTAGGGAATTTTGTGGGATTTTTCCTGGAATTTTATTGGATACTGGGGAGATTTTGTGGGATGCTTGTGGAACTTTGAGGGACTTTTCTGGAATTTGGTGAGATTCTGTAGAGAACTGACGAATTATCAGGGATTTTTCAGGTATTCTGTGGGAATTTGTGAAGATTTGGTGTGATTTTTGTGGATTTTGCCGTATTTTAAGAAGATTTAGGGAATTTTGTGGGATTTTTCCTGGAATTTTGTTGGATACTGGGGAGATTTTGTGGGATGTTTGTGGAACTTTGAGGGACTTTTCTGGAATTTGGTGAGATTCTGTAGAGAACTGACGAATTATCAGGGATTTTTCATGTATTCTATGGGAATTTGTGGAGATTTGGTGGGATTTTTCTGGAATTTGGTCATGTTTTGAGAAGATTTAGGGAATTCTGCAAGATATTTCTGGAATTTGGTAGGCCTTTTTGAAGGACTTTTTGTGGTTTTGAGGAGACTTGAAGAATTTTGAGGAATTTTTCTTAGATTCTGTGGAAACTTGTGGAGGTTTTCTGGGATTTTTGTGGGATTTTGTGGGATATTGAGGCGATTTAGGGATCTTGAGGGATTTTTCATGTATTTTGTGGGAATTTGTGGAGATTTGGTGGGATATTTTTCTAGAATTTGGTCGTGTTTTGAGAAGATTTAGGGAATTTTGTGGGATTTTTCTTGAATTTTGTTGGATACTGGTGAGATTTTGTGGATCTTTGAGGGACTTTTCTGGAATTTGGTGAGATTCTGTAGAGAACTGAAGAATTATCAGGGATTTTTCATGTATTCTGTGGGAATTTGTGGAGATTTGGTGGGATTTTTGTGGATTTTGGCCGTGTCTTGATAAGATCTAGGGAATTTTGTGTGATTTTTCTGGGATTTTGTTGGGTATTGAGGACATTTTGTGGGATGTTTCTGGAATTTGGTAGGGCTTTTCAGGAATTTTGTGGTATTTTGAAAAGATTTAGGGAATATTATGGTGTTTTTTCTTGAATTTTGTGGGAAACTGTGCTGATTTTATGGGGCGTTTCTGGAATTTGGTCGAGTTTTCAGAAGATTTAGGGATTTTTGTGAGATTTTTCCTGGAATTTTGTTGGATATTAGGGAGATTTTTTGGGATGCTTGTGTAACTTCGAGGGACTTTTCTGGAATTTGGTGAGATTCTGTAGAGAACCGACGAATTATCAGGGATTTTTCATGTATTCTGTGGGAATTTGTGGAGATTTGGTGGGATTTTTGTGGATTTTGGCCGTGTTTTGAGAAGATTATGGGAATTTTGTGGGATTTTTCCTGGAATTTTATTGGATACTGGGGAGATTTTGTGGGATGTTTGTGGAACTTTGAGGGACTTTTCAAGACTTTGGTGAGATTCTGTAGAGAACTGACGAATTATCAGGGATTTTTCATGTATTCTGTGGGAATTTGTGGAGATTGGGTGGGATTTTTGTGGATTTTGGCCGTGTTTTGAGAAGATTTAGGGAATTTTGTGGGATGTTTCTGGAATTTGGTAGGGCTTTTCAAGAATTTTGTGGTATTTTGAAAAGATTTTGGGAATTTTGTGGTGTTTTTTCTTGAATTTTGTGGGAAACTGTGCTGATTTTATGGGGCGTTTCTGGAATTTGGTCGAGTTTTCAGAAGATTTAGGGATTTTTGTGAGATTTTTGTGGGATGTTCTGGGAATTGGGGGAGATTTTGTGGGACATTCCTGTGAATTGGTAGGGTTTTGAAATGATTTAGGGAGTTTTGTGGGACTTCTCTGGAATTTTTTGGGTTTTTTCTGGAATTGTGGGGGATTCTGAGGAGACTTGAAGAATTTTGAGGAATTTGTTTTAGATTTTGTGGGAATTTGTGTAGATTCTGTGGGATTTTACTGGAATTTGGTGGGCCTTCTCAAGGACTTTGTGTGGTTTTGAGGAGACTTGAAGAATTTTGAGGATGTTTTTTTATATTTTGTGGGAACTTGTGGAGGTTTTGTGTGATTTTTGTGGGAGTTTGTGGGATATTGAGGCGATTTTGGGATCTTGAGGGATTTTTCATGTATTTTGTGGGATTTTGTAAAGATTTGGTGGGATATTTTTCTAGAATTTGGTCGTGTTTTGAGAAGATTTAGGGAATTTTGTGGGATTTTTCCTGGAATTTTGTTGGATACTGGGGAGTTTTTGTGGAATGTTTGTGGAAATTTGAGGGACTCTTCTGGAATTTTGTGAGATTTTGTAGAGAACTGACGAACTATCAGGGATTTTTCATGTATTCTGTGGGAATTTGTGGAGATTTGGTGGGATTTTTCTGGAATTTGGTGGAGTTTTGAGAAGATTTAGGGAATTCTGTAAGATTTTTCTGGAATTTAGTGGGCCTTTTCAAGGACTTTGTGTGGTTTTGAGGAGACTTGAAGAATTTTGAGGAAATTTTCTTAGATTTTGTGGAAACTTGTGGAGGTTTTGTGTGATTTTTGTGGGATTTTGTGAGATATTGAGGCGATTTAGGGATCTTGAGGGATTTTTCATGTATTCTGTGGGAATTTGTGGAGATTCGGTGGGATTTTTGTGGATTTTGGCCGTGTTTAGAGAAGATTTAGGGAATTTTGTGGGATGTTTCTGGGATTTTGTTGGGTATTGAGGACATTTTGTGGGATGTTTCTGGAATTTGGTGGGGCTTTTCAAGAATTTTGTGGTATTTTGAAAAGATTTAGGGAATTTTGTGGTGTTTTTTCTTGAATTTTGTGGGAAACTGTGCTGATTTTATGGGGCGTTTCTGGAATTTGGTCGAGTTTTCAGAAGATTTAGGGATTTTTGTGAGATTTTTGTGGGATGTTCTGGGAATTGGGGGAGATTTTGTGGGACATTCCTGTGAATTGGTAGGGTTTTGAAATGATTTAGGGAGTTTTGTGGGACTTCTCTGGAATTTTGTGGGGTTTTTCTGGAATTGTGTGGGATTCTGAGGAGACTTGAAAAATTTTGAGGAATTTGTTTTAGATTTTGGGGAATTTGTGTAGATTCTGTGGGATTTTTCTGGAATTTGGTGGGCCTTTTCAAGGACTTTGTGTGGTTTTGAGGAGACTTGAAGAATTTTGAGGATTTTTTTTTATATTTTGTGGAAACTTGTGGAGGTTTTGTGTGATTTTTGTGGAATTTTGTGGGATATTGAGGCGATTTAGGGATCTTGAGGGATTTTTCATGTATTTTGTGGGAATTTGTGGAGATTTGGTGGGATATTTTTCTAGAATTTGGTTGTGTTTTGGGAAGATTTAGGGAATTTTTGGGGATTTTTCCTGGAATTTTATTGGATACTGGGGAGATTTTGTGGAATGCTTGTGGAACTTTGAGGGACTCTTCTGGAATTTTGTGAGATTTTGTAGAGAACTGTAGAATTATCAGGGATTTTTCAGGTATTCTGTGGGAATTTGTGCAGATTTGGTGGGATTTTTGTGGATTTTGGCCGTGTTTTGAGAAGATTTAGGGAATTTTGTGTGATTTTTCTGGGATTTTGTTGGGTATTGAGGACATTTTGTGGGATGTTTCTGGAATTTGGTGGGGCTTTTCAAGAATTTTGTGGTATTTTGAAAAGATTTAGGGAATTTTGTGGTGTTTTTTCTTGAATTTTGTGGGAAACTGTGCTGATTTTATGGGGCGTTTCTGGAATTTGGCTGAGTTTTCAGAAGATTTAGGGATTTTTGTGAGATTTTTGTGGGATGTTCTGGGAATTGGTGGAGATTTTGTGGGACATTCCTGTGAATTGGTAGGGTTTTGAAATGATTTAGGGAGTTTTGTGGGACTTCTCTGGAATTTTTTGGGTTTTTTCTGGAATTGTGTGGGATTCTGAAGAGACTTGAAGAATTTTGAGGAATTTGTTTTAGATTTTGTGGGAATTTGTGTAGATTCTGTGGGATTTTACTGGAATTTGGTGGGCCTTTTCAAGGACTTTGTGTGGTTTTGAGGAGACTTGAAGAATTTTGAGGATTTTTTTTTATATTTTGTGGAAACTTGTGGAGGTTTTGTGTGATTTTTGTGGGATTTTGTGGGATATTGAGGCGATTTTGGGATCTTGAGGGATTTTTCATGTATTCTGTGGGAATTTGTGGAGATTTGGTGGGATTTTTCTGGAATTTGGTAGAGTTTTGAGAAGATTTAGGGAATTCTGCAAGATATTTCTGGAATTTGGTAGGCCTTTTTGAAGGACTTTTTGTGGTTTTGAGGAGACTTGAAGAATTTTGAGGAATTTTTCTTAGATTCTGTGGAAACTTGTGGAGGTTTTGTGTGATTTTTGGGATTTTGTGGGATATTGAGGCGATTTAGGGATCTTGAGGGATTTTTCATGTATTTTGTGGGATTTTGTAAAGATTTGGTGGGATATTTTTCTAGAATTTGGTCGTGTTTTGGGAAGATTTAGGGAATTTTGTGGGATTTTTCCTGGAATTTTGTTGGATACTGCGGAGATTTTGTGGGATGTTTGTGGAACTTTGAGGGACTTTTCTGGAATTTGGTGAGATTCTGTAGAGAACTGACGAATTATCAGGGATTTTTCATGTATTCTGTGGGAATTTGTGGAGATTTGGTGGGATTTTTTCTGGAATTTGGTCATGTTTTGAGAAGATTTAGGGAATTCTGCAAGATATTTCTGGAATTTGGTGGGCCTTTTTGAAGGACTTTTTGTGGTTTTGAGGAGACTTGAAGAATTTTGAGGAATTTTTCTTAGATTCTGTGGAAACTTGTGGAGGTTTTGTGTGATTTTTGTGGGATTTTGTGGGATATTGAGGCGATTTAGGGATCTTGAGGGATTTTTCATGTATTTTGTGGGATATTGTAAAGATTTGGTGGGATATTTTTCTAGAATTTGGTCGTGTTTTGAGAAGATTTAGGGAATTTTGTGGGATTTTTCTTGAATTTTGTTTGATACTGGTGAGATTTTGTGGAACTTTGAGGGACTTTTCTGGAATTTGGTGAGATTCTGTAGAGAACTGACGAATTATCAGGGATTTTTCATGTATTCTGTGGGAATTTGTGGAGATTTGGTGGGATTTTTGTGGATTTTGGCCGTATTTTAAGAAGATTTAGGGAATTTTGTGGGATTTTTCCTGGAATTTTGTTGGATACTGGGGAGATTTTGTGGGGTGTTTGTGGAACTTTGAGGGACTTTTCTGGAATTTGGTGAGATTCTGTAGAGAACTGAAGAATTATCAGGGATTTTTCATGTATTCTGTGGGAATTTGTGGAGATTCGGTGGGATATTTTTCTGGAATTTGGTCATGTTTTGAGAAGATTTAGGAATTTTGTGGAATTTTTCTGGGATATGGTTGGGTATTGAGGACATTTTGTGGGATGTTTCTGGAATTTGGTGGTGCTTTTCAAGAATTTTATGGTATTTTGAAAAGATTTAGGGAATTTTGTGGTGTTTTTTCTTGAATTTTGTGGGAAACTGTGCTGATTTTATGGGGCGTTTCTGGAATTTGGTCGAGTTTTCAGAAGATTTAGGGATTTTTGTGAGATTTTTGTGGGATGTTCTGGGAATTGGTGGAGATTTTGTGGGACATTCCTGTGAATTGGTAGGGTTTTGAAATGATTTAGGGAGTTTTGTGGGACTTCTCTGGAATTTTGTGGGTTTTTTCTGGAATTGTGTGGGATTCTGAGGAGACTTGAAGAATTTTGAGGAATTTGTTTTAGATTTTGTGGGAATTTGTGTAGATTCTGTGGGATTTTACTGGAATTTGATGGGCCTTCTCAAGGACTTTGTGTGGTTTTGAGGAGACTTGAAGAATTTTGAGGATTTTTTCTTAGATTTTGTACAAACCTGTGGAGGTTTTGTGTGATTTTTGTGGGATTTTGTGGGCTACTGAGGCGATTTAGGGATCTTGAGGGATTTTTCATGTATTTTGTGGGAATTTGTGGAGATTTGGTGGGATATTTTTCTAGAATTTGGTCGTGTTTTGAGAAGATTTAGGGAATTTTGTGGGATTTTTCCTGGAATTTTATTGGATACTGGGGAGATTTTGTGGGATGCTTGTGGAACTTTGAGGGACTTTTCTGGAATTTGGTGAGATTCTGTAGAGAACTGACGAATTATCAGGGATTTTTCAGGTATTCTGTGGGAATTTGTGAAGATTTGGTGTGATTTTTGTGGATTTTGCCGTATTTTAAGAAGGTTTAGGGAATTTTGTGGGATTTTTCCTGGAATTTTGTTGGATACTGGGGAGATTTTGTGGGATGTTTGTGGAACTTTGAGGGACTTTTCTGGAATTTGGTGAGATTCTGTAGAGAACTGACGAATTATCAGGGATTTTTCATGTATTCTATGGGAATTTGTGGAGATTTGGTGGGATTTTTCTGGAATTTGGTCATGTTTTGAGAAGATTTAGGGAATTCTGCAAGATATTTCTGGAATTTGGTGGGCCTTTTTGAAGGACTTTTTGTGGTTTTGAGGAGACTTGAAGAATTTTGAGGAATTTTTCTTAGATTCTGTGGAAACTTGTGGAGGTTTTCTGGGATTTTTGTGGGATTTTGTGGGATATTGAGGCGATTTAGGGATCTTGAGGGATTTTTCATGTATTTTGTGGGAATTTGTGGAGATTTGGTGGGATATTTTTCTAGAATTTGGTCGTGTTTTGAGAAGATTTAGGGAATTTTGTGGGATTTTTCTTGAATTTTGTTGGATACTGGTGAGATTTTGTGGATCTTTGAGGGACTTTTCTGGAATTTGGTGAGATTCTGTAGAGAACTGAAGAATTATCAGGGATTTTTCATGTATTCTGTGGGAATTTGTGGAGATTTGGTGGGATTTTTGTGGATTTTGGCCGTGTCTTGATAAGATCTAGGGAATTTTGTGTGATTTTTCTGGGATTTTGTTGGGTATTGAGGACATTTTGTGGGATGTTTCTGGAATTTGGTAGGGCTTTTCAGGAATTTTGTGGTATTTTGAAAAGATTTAGGGAATATTATGGTGTTTTTTCTTGAATTTTGTGGGAAACTGTGCTGATTTTATGGGGCGTTTCTGGAATTTGGTCGAGTTTTCAGAAGATTTAGGGATTTTTGTGAGATTTTTCCTGGAATTTTGTTGGATATTAGGGAGATTTTTTGGGATGCTTGTGTAACTTCGAGGGACTTTTCTGGAATTTGGTGAGATTCTGTAGAGAACCGACGAATTATCAAGGATTTTTCATGTATTCTGTGGGAATTTGTGGAGATTTGGTGGGATTTTTGTGGATTTTGGCCGTGTTTTGAGAAGATTATGGGAATTTTGTGGGATTTTTCCTGGAATTTTATTGGATACTGGGGAGATTTTGTGGGATGTTTGTGGAACTTTGAGGGACTTTTCAAGACTTTGGTGAGATTCTGTAGAGAACTGACGAATTATCAGGGATTTTTCATGTATTCTGTGGGAATTTGTGGAGATTTGGTGGGATTTTTGTGGATTTTGGCCGTGTTTTGAGAAGATTTAGGGAATTTTGTGGGATGTTTCTGGAATTTGGTAGGGCTTTTCAAGAATTTTGTGGTATTTTGAAAAGATTTTGGGAATTTTGTGGTGTTTTTTCTTGAATTTTGTGGGAAACTGTGCTGATTTTATGGGGCGTTTCTGGAATTTGGTCGAGTTTTCAGAAGATTTAGGGATTTTTGTGAGATTTTTGTGGGATGTTCTGGGAATTGGTGGAGATTTTGTGGGACATTCCTGTGAATTGGTAGGGTTTTGAAATGATTTAGGGAGTTTTGTGGGACTTCTCTGGAATTTTTTGGGTTTTTTCTGGAATTGTGGGGGATTCTGAGGAGACTTGAAGAATTTTGAGGAATTTGTTTTAGATTTTGTGGGAATTTGTGTAGATTCTGTGGGATTTTACTGGAATTTGGTGGGCCTTCTCAAGGACTTTGTGTGGTTTTGAGGAGACTTGAAGAATTTTGAGGATGTTTTTTTATATTTTGTGGGAACTTGTGGAGGTTTTGTGTGATTTTTGTGGGATTTTGTGGGATATTGAGGCGATTTTGGGATCTTGAGGGATTTTTCATGTATTTTGTGGGATTTTGTAAAGATTTGGTGGGATATTTTTCTAGAATTTGGTCGTGTTTTGAGAAGATTTAGGGAATTTTGTGGGATTTTTCCTGGAATTTTGTTGGATACTGGGGAGTTTTTGTGGAATGTTTGTGGAACTTTGAGGGACTCTTCTGGAATTTTGTGAGATTTTGTAGAGAACAGACGAACTATCAGGGATTTTTCATGTATTCTGTGGGAATTTGTGGAGATTTGGTGGGATTTTTCTGGAATTTGGTAGAGTTTTGAGAAGATTTAGGGAATTCTGTAAGATTTTTCTGGAATTTAGTGGGCCTTTTCAAGGACTTTGTGTGGTTTTGAGGAGACTTGAAGAATTTTGAGGAAATTTTCTTAGATTTTGTGGAAACTTGTGGAGGTTTTGTGTGATTTTTGTGGGATTTTGTGAGATATTGAGGCGATTTAGGGATCTTGAGGGATTTTTCATGTATTCTGTGGGAATTTGTGGAGATTTGGTGGGATTTTTGTGGATTTTGGCCGTGTTTAGAGAAGATTTAGGGAATTTTGTGGGATGTTTCTGGGATTTTGTTGGGTATTGAGGACATTTTGTGGGATGTTTCTGGAATTTGGTGGGGCTTTTCAAGAATTTTGTGGTATTTTGAAAAGATTTAGGGAATTTTGTGGTGTTTTTTCTTGAATTTTGTGGGAAACTGTGCTGATTTTATGGGGCGTTTCTGGAATTTGGTCGAGTTTTCAGAAGATTTAGGGATTTTTGTGAGATTTTTGTGGGATGTTCTGGGAATTGGGGGAGATTTTGTGGGACATTCCTGTGAATTGGTAGGGTTTTGAAATGATTTAGGGAGTTTTGTGGGACTTCTCTGGAATTTTGTGGGGTTTTTCTGGAATTGTGTGGGATTCTGAGGAGACTTGAAAAATTTTGAGGAATTTGTTTTAGATTTTGGGGAATTTGTGTAGATTCTGTGGGATTTTTCTGGAATTTGGTGGGCCTTTTCAAGGACTTTGTGTGGTTTTGAGGAGACTTGAAGAATTTTGAGGATTTTTTTTTATATTTTGTGGAAACTTGTGGAGGTTTTGTGTGATTTTTGTGGAATTTTGTGGGATATTGAGGCGATTTAAGGATCTTGAGGGATTTTTCATGTATTTTGTGGGAATTTGTGGAGATTTGGTGGGATATTTTTCTAGAATTTGGTCGTGTTTTGGGGCGATTTAGGGAATTTTGTGGGATTTTTCCTGGAATTTTATTGGATACTGGGGAGATTTTGTGGAATGTTTGTGGAACTTTGAGGGACTTTTCTGGAATTTGGTGAGATTCTGTAGAGAACTGACGAATTATCAGGGATTTTTCATGTATTCTGTGGGAATTTGTGGAGATTTGGTGGGATTTTTCTGGAATTTGGTCATGTTTTAAGAAGATTTAGGGAATTTTGTGTGATTTTTCTGGGATTTTGTTGGGTATTGAGGACATTTTGTGGGATGTTTCTGGAATTTGGTGGGGCTTTTCAAGAATTGATTGGTATTTTGAAAAGATTTAGGGAATTTTGTGGTGTTTTTTCTTGAATTTTGTGGGAAACTGTGCTGATTTTATGGGGTGTTTCTGGAATTCGGTCGAGTTTTCAGAAGATTTAGGGATTTTTGTGAGATTTTTGTGGGATGTTCTGGGAATTGGTGGAGATTTTGTGGGACATTCCTGTGAATTGGTAGGGTTTTGAAATGATTTAGGGAGTTTTGTGGGACTTCTCTGGAATTTTGTGGGGTTTTTCTGGAATTGTGTGGGATTCTGAGGAGACTTGAAAAATTTTGAGGAATTTGTTTTAGATTTTGGGGAATTTGTGTAGATTCTGTGGGATTTTTCTGGAATTTGGTGGGCCTTCTCAAGGACTTTGTGTGGTTTTGAGGAGACTTGAAGAATTTTGAGGATGTTTTTTTATATTTTGTGGAAACTTGTGGAGGTTTTGTGTGATTTTTGTGGGATTTTGTGGGATATTGAGGCGATTTAAGGATCTTGAGGGATTTTTCATGTATTTTGTGGGAATTTGTGGAGATTTGGTGGGATATTTTTCTAGAATTTGGTCGTGTTTTGGGGCGATTTAGGGAATTTTGTGGGATTTTTCCTGGAATTTTATTGGATACTGGGGAGATTTTGTGGGATATTTCTGGAACTTCGAGGGACTTTTCTGGTATTTGGTGAGATTCTGTAGAGAACTGACGAATTATCAGGGATTTTTCATGTATTCTGTGGGAATTTGTGGAGATTTGGTGGGATTTTTCTGGAATTTGGTAGAGTTTTGAGAAGATTTAGGGAATTCTGTAAGATTTTACTGGAATTTGGTGGGCCTTTTCAAGGACTTTGTGTGGTTTTGAGGAGACTTGAAGAATTTTGAGGAATTTTTCTTAGATTTTGGGGAAACTTGTGGAGGTTTTGTGGGATTTTTGTGGAATTTTGTGGGATATTGAGGCGATTTAGGGATCTTGAGGGATTTTTCATGTATTTTGTAGGAATTTGTGGAGATTTGGTGGGATATTTTTCTAGAATTTGGTCGTGTTTTGGGAAGATTTAGGGAATTTTGTGGGATTTTTCCTGGAATTTTATTGGATACTGGGGAGATTTTGTGGGACATTTCTGGAACTTTGAGGGACTTTTCTGGAATTTGGTGAGATTCTGTAGAGAACTGACGAATTATCAGGGATTTTTCATGTATTCTGTGGGAATTTGTGGAGATTCGGTGGGATATTTTTCTAGAATTTGGTCATGTTTTGAGAAGATTTAGGGAATTTTGTGTGATTTTTCTGGGATTTTGTTGGGTATTGAGGACATTTTGTGGGATGTTTCTGGAATTTGGTGGGGCTTTTCAAGAATTGATTGGTATTTTGAAAAGATTTAGGGAATTTTGTGGTGTTTTTTCTTGAATTTTGTGGGAAACTGTGCTGATTTTATGGGGCGTTTCTGGAATTTGGTCGAGTTTTCAGAAGATTTAGGGATTTTTGTGAGATTTTTGTGGGATGTTCTGGGAATTGGTGGAGATTTTGTGGGACATTCCTGTGAATTGGTAGGGTTTTGAAATGATTTAGGGAGTTTTGTGGGACTTCTCTGGAATTTTGTGGGGTTTTTCTGGAATTGTGTGGGATTCTGAGGAGACTTGAAGAATTTTGAGGAATTTGTTTTAGATTTTGTGGGAATTTGTGGAGATTCTGTGGGATTTTACTGGAATTTGGTGGGCCTTTTCAAGGACTTTGTGTGGTTTTGAGGAGACTTGAAGAATTTTGAGGATTTTTTTTTTATATTTTGTGGAAACTTGTGGAGGTTTTGTGTGATTTTTGTGGGATTTTGTGGGATATTGAGGCGATTTAGGGATCTTGAGGGATTATTCATGTATTTTGTGGGATTTTGTGGAGATTTGGTGGGATATTTTTCTAGAATTTGGTCGTGTTTTGGGGCGATTTAGGGAATTTTGTGGGATTTTTCCTGGAATTTTGTTGGATACTGGGGAGTTTTTGTGGAATTTTTGTGGAACTTTGAGGGACTCTTCTGGAATTTTGTGAGATTTTGTAGAGAACTGACGAACTATCAGGGATTTTTCATGTATTCTGTGGGAATTTGTGAAGATTTGGTGGGATTTCTCTGGAATTTGGTAGAGTTTTGAGAAGATTTAGGGAATTTTGTGGGATTTTTCCTGGAATTTTGTTGGATACTGGGGAGATTTTGTGGGATGTTTCTGGAACTTCGAGGGACTTCTCTGGAATTTGGTGAGATTCTGTAGAGAACTGAAGAATTATCAGGGATTTTTCATGTATTCTGTGGGAATTTGTGGAGATTTGGTGGGATTTTTCTGGAATTTGGTAGAGTTTTGAGAAGATTTAGGGAATTCTGTAAGATTTTTCTGGAATTTGGTGGGCCTTTTCAAGGACTTTGTGTGTTTTTGAGGAGACTTGAAGAATTTTGAGGAATTTTTCTTAGATTTTGTGGAAACTTGTGGAGGTTTTGTGTGATTTTTGTGGGATTTTGTGAGATATTGAGGTGATTTAGGGATCTTGAGGGATTTTTCATGTATTCTGTGGGAATTTGTGGAGATTTGGTGGGATTTTTGTGGATTTTGGCCGTGTTTAGAGAAGATTTAGGGAATTTTGTGGGATTTTTCCTGGAATTTTATTGGATACTGGGGAGATTTTGTGGGATATTTCTGGAACTTCGAGGGACTTTTCTGGTATTTGGTGAGATTCTGTAGAGAACTGACGAATTATCAGGGATTTTTCATGTATTCTGTGGGAATTTGTGGAGATTTGGTGGGATTTTTCTGGAATTTGGTAGAGTTTTGAGAAGATTTAGGGAATTCTGTAAGATTTTACTGGAATTTGGTGGGCCTTTTCAAGGACTTTGTGTGGTTTTGAGGAGACTTGAAGAATTTTGAGGAATTTTTCTTAGATTTTGTGGAAACTTGTGGAGGTTTTGTGGGATTTTTGCGAATTTTGTGGGATATTGAGGCGATTTAGGGATCTTGAGGGATTTTTCATGTATTTTGTAGGAATTTGTGGAGATTTGGTGGGATATTTTTCTAGAATTTGGTCGTGTTTTGGGAAGATTTAGGGAATTTTGTGGGATTTTTCCTGGAATTTTATTGGATACTGGGGAGATTTTGTGGGACATTTCTGGAACTTTGAGGGACTTTTCTGGAATTTGGTGAGATTCTGTAGAGAACTGACGAATTATCAGGGATTTTTCATGTATTCTGTGGGAATTTGTGGAGATTCGGTGGGATATTTTTCTAGAATTTGGTCATGTTTTGAGAAGATTTAGGGAATTTTGTGTGATTTTTCTGGGATTTTGTTGGGTATTGAGGACATTTTGTGGGATGTTTCTGGAATTTGGTGGGGCTTTTCAAGAATTGATTGGTATTTTGAAAAGATTTAGGGAATTTTGTGGTGTTTTTTCTTGAATTTTGTGGGAAACTGTGCTGATTTTATGGGGCGTTTCTGGAATTTGGTCGAGTTTTCAGAAGATTTAGGGATTTTTGTGAGATTTTTGTGGGATGTTCTGGGAATTGGTGGAGATTTTGTGGGACATTCCTGTGAATTGGTAGGGTTTTGAAATGATTTAGGGAGTTTTGTGGGACTTCTCTGGAATTTTGTGGGGTTTTTCTGGAATTGTGTGGGATTCTGAGGAGACTTGAAGAATTTTGAGGAATTTGTTTTAGATTTTGTGGGAATTTGTGGAGATTCTGTGGGATTTTACTGGAATTTGGTGGGCCTTTTCAAGGACTTTGTGTGGTTTTGAGGAGACTTGAAGAATTTTGAGGAATTTTTTTTTATATTTTGTGGAAACTTGTGGAGGTTTTGTGTGATTTTCGTGGGATTTTGTGGGATATTGAGGCGATTTAGGGATCTTGAGGGATTATTCATGTATTTTGTGGGATTTTGTGGAGATTTGGTGGGATATTTTTCTAGAATTTGGTCGTGTTTTGAGAATATTTAGGGGAATTTTGTGGGATTTTTCCTGGAATTTTGTTGGATACTGGGGAGTTTTTGTGGAATTTTTGTGGAACTTTGAGGGACTCTTCTGGAATTTTGTGAGATTTTGTAGAGAACTGACGAACTATCAGGGATTTTTCATGTATTCTGTGGGAATTTGTGAAGATTTGGTGGGATTTCTCTGGAATTTGGTAGAGTTTTGAGAAGATTTAGGGAATTCTGTAAGATTTTTCCTGGAATTTTGTTGGATACTGGGGAGATTTTGTGGGATGTTTCTGGAACTTCGAGGGACTTCTCTGGAATTTGGTGAGATTCTGTAGAGAACTGAAGAATTATCAGGGATTTTTCATGTATTCTGTGGGAATTTGTGGAGATTTGGTGGGATTTTTCTGGAATTTGGTAGAGTTTTGAGAAGATTTAGGGAATTCTGTAAGATTTTTCTGGAATTTGGTGGGCCTTTTCAAGGACTTTGTGTGTTTTTGAGGAGACTTGAAGAATTTTGAGGAATTTTTCTTAGATTTTGTGGAAACTTGTGGAGGTTTTGTGTGATTTTTGTGGGATTTTGTGAGTTATTGAGGTGATTTAGGGATCTTGAGGGATTTTTCATGTATTCTGTGGGAATTTGTGGAGATTTGGTGGGATTTTTGTGGATTTTGGCCGTGTTTTGGGAAGATTTAGGGAATTTTGTGGGATTTTTCCTGGAATTTTATTGGATAGTGGGGAGATTTTGTGGGATATTTCTGGAACTTCGAGGGACTTTTCTGGTATTTGGTGAGATTCTGTAGAGAACTGACGAATTATCAGGGATTTTTCATGTATTCTGTGGGAATTTGTGGAGATTTGGTGGGATTTTTCTGGAATTTGGTAGAGTTTTGAGAAGATTTAGGGAATTCTGTAAGATTTTACTGGAATTTGGTGGGCCTTTTCAAGGACTTTGTGTGGTTTTGAGGAGACTTGAAGAATTTTGAGGAATTTTTCTTAGATTTTGTGGAAACTTGTGGAGGTTTTGTGTGATTTTTGTGGGATTTTGTGAGATATTGAGGTGATTTAGGGATCTTGAGGGATTTTTCATGTATTCTGTGGGAATTTGTGGAGATTTGGTGGGATTTTTGTGGATTTTGGCCGTGTTTAGAGAAGATTTAGGGAATTTTGTGGGATTTTTCCTGGAATTTTATTGGATACTGGGGAGATTTTGTGGGATGTTTCTGGAACTTCGAGGGACTTTTCTGGTATTTGGTGAGATTCTGTAGAGAACTGACGAATTATCAGGGATTTTTCATGTATTCTGTGGGAATTTGTGGAGATTTGGTGGGATTTTTCTGGAATTTGGTAGAGTTTTGAGAAGATTTAGGGAATTCTGTAAGAGTTTTCTGGAATTTGGTGGGCCTTTTCAAGGACTTTGTGTGGTTTTGAGGAGACTTGAAGAATTTTGAGGAATTTTTCTTAGATTTTGTGGAAACTTGTGGAGGTTTTGTGTGATTTTTGTGGGATTTTGTGAGATATTGAGGCGATTTAGGGATCTTGAGGGATTTTTCATGTATTTTGTGGGATTTTGTGGAGATTTGGTGGGATATTTTTCTAGAATTTGGTCGTGTTTTGAGAATATTTAGGGGAATTTTGTGGGATTTTTCCTGGAATTTTGTTGGATACTGGGGAGTTTTTGTGGGACATTTCTGGAACTTTGAGGGACTTTTCTGGAATTTGGTGAGATTCTGTAGAGAACTGACGAATTATCAGGGATTTTTCATGTATTCTGTGGGAATTTGTGGAGATTCGGTGGGATATTTTTCTAGAATTTGGTCATGTTTTGAGAAGATTTAGGGAATTTTGTGTGATTTTTCTGGGATTTTGTTGGGTATTGAGGACATTTTGTGGGATGTTTCTGGAATTTGGTGGGGCTTTTCAAGAATTGATTGGTATTTTGAAAAGATTTAGGGAATTTTGTGGTGTTTTTTCTTGAATTTTGTGGGAAACTGTGCTGATTTTATGGGGCGTTTCTGGAATTTGGTCGAGTTTTCAGAAGATTTAGGGATTTTTGTGAGATTTTTGTGGGATGTTCTGGGAATTGGTGGAGATTTTGTGGGACATTCCTGTGAATTGGTAGGGTTTTGAAATGATTTAGGGAGTTTTGTGGGACTTCTCTGGAATTTTGTGGGGTTTTTCTGGAATTGTGTGGGATTCTGAGGAGACTTGAAGAATTTTGAGGAATTTGTTTTAGATTTTGTGGGAATTTGTGGAGATTCTGTGGGATTTTACTGGAATTTGGTGGGCCTTTTCAAGGACTTTGTGTGGTTTTGAGGAGACTTGAAGAATTTTGAGGAATTTTTCTTATATTTTGTGGAAACTTGTGGAGGTTTTGTGTGATTTTTGTGGGATTTTGTGAGATATTGAGGCGATTTAGGGATCTTGAGGGATTTTTCATGTATTCTGTGGGAATTTGTGGAGATTTGGTGGGATTTTTGTGGATTTTGGCCGTGTTTAGAGAAGATTTAGGGAATTTTGTGGGATGTTTCTGGGATTTTGTTGGATACTGGGGAGTTTTTGTGGAATTTTTGTGGAACTTTGAGGGACTCTTCTGGAATTTTGTGAGATTTTGTAGAGAACTGACGAACTATCAGGGATTTTTCATGTATTCTGTGGGAATTTGTGAAGATTTGGTGGGATATTTTTCTAGAATTTTGTCGTGTTTTGAGAAGATTTAGGGAATTCTGTAAGATTTTTCCTGGAATTTTGTTGGATACTGGGGAGATTTTGTGGGATGTTTCTGGAACTTCGAGGGACTTCTCTGGAATTTGGTGAGATTCTGTAGAGAACTGAAGAATTATCAGGGATTTTTCATGTATTCTGTGGGAATTTGTGGAGATTTGGTGGGATTTTTCTGGAATTTGGTAGAGTTTTGAGAAGATTTAGGGAATTCTGTAAGATTTTTCTGGAATTTGGTGGGCCTTTTCAAGGACTTTGTGTGTTTTTGAGGAGACTTGAAGAATTTTGAGGAATTTTTCTTATATTTTGTGGAAACTTGTGGAGGTTTTGTGTGATTTTTGTGGGATTTTGTGAGATATTGAGGCGATTTAGGGATCTTGAGGGATTTTTCATGTATTCTGTGGGAATTTGTGGAGATTTGGTGGGATTTTTGTGGATTTTGGCCGTGTTTAGAGAAGATTTAGGGAATTTTGTGGGATGTTTCTGGGATTTTGTTGGGTATTGAGGACATTTTGTGGGATGTTTCTCGAATTTGGTGGGGCTTTTCAAGAATTTTGTGGTATTTTGAAAAGATTTAGGGAATTTTGTGGTGTTTTTTCTTGAATTTTGTGGGAAACTGTGCTGATTTAATGGGGTGTTTCTGGAATTCGGTCGAGTTTTCAGAAGATTTAGGGATTTTTGTGAGATTTTTGTGGGATGTTCTGGGAATTGGTGGACATTTTGTGGGACATTCCTGTGAATTGGTAGGGTTTTGAAATGATTTAGGGAGTTTTGTGGGACTTCTCTGGAATTTTTTGGGTTTTTTCTGGAATTGTGGGGGATTCTGAGGAGACTTGAAGAATTTTGAGGAATTTGTTTTAGATTTTGTGGGAATTTGTGTAGATTCTGTGGGATTTTACTGGAATTTGGTGGGCCTTCTCAAGGACTTTGTGTGGTTTTGAGGAGACTTGAAGAATTTTGAGGATGTTTTTTTATATTTTGTGGGAACTTGTGGAGGTTTTGTGTGATTTTTGTGGGAGTTTGTGGGATATTGAGGCGATTTTGGGATCTTGAGGGATTTTTCATGTATTTTGTGGGATTTTGTAAAGATTTGGTGGGATATTTTTCTAGAATTTGGTCGTGTTTTGAGAAGATTTAGGGAATTTGGTGGGATTTTTCCTGGAATTTTGTTGGATACTGGGGAGATTTTGTGGGATGTTTCTGGAACTTCGAGGGACTTCTCTGGAATTTGGTGAGATTCTGTAGAGAACTGAAGAATTATCAGGGATTTTTCATGTATTCTGTGGGAATTTGTGGAGATTTGGTGGGATTTTTCTGGAATTTGGTAGAGTTTTGAGAAGATTTAGGGAATTCTGTAAGATTTTACTGGAATTTGGTGGGCCTTTTCAAGGACTTTGTGTGTTTTTGAGGAGACTTGAAGAATTTTGAGGAATTTTTCTTATATTTTGTGGAAACTTGTGGAGGTTTTGTGTGATTTTTGTGGGATTTTGTGAGATATTGAGGCGATTTAGGGATCTTGAGGGATTTTTCATGTATTCTGTGGGAATTTGTGGAGATTTGGTGGGATTTTTGTGGATTTTGGCCGTGTTTAGAGAAGATTTAGGGAATTTTGTGGGATGTTTCTGGGATTTTGTTGGGTATTGAGGACATTTTGTGGGATGTTTCTCGAATTTGGTGGGGCTTTTCAAGAATTGATTGGTATTTTGAAAAGATTTAGGGAATTTTGTGGTGTTTTTTCTTGAATTTTGTGGGAAACTGTGCTGATTTAATGGGGTGTTTCTGGAATTCGGTCGAGTTTTCAGAAGATTTAGGGATTTTTGTGAGATTTTTGTGGGATGTTCTGGGAATTGGTGGACATTTTGTGGGACATTCCTGTGAATTGGTAGGGTTTTGAAATGATTTAGGGAGTTTTGTGGGACTTCTCTGGAATTTTTTGGGTTTTTTCTGGAATTGTGGGGGATTCTGAGGAGACTTGAAGAATTTTGAGGAATTTGTTTTAGATTTTGTGGGAATTTGTGTAGATTCTGTGGGATTTTACTGGAATTTGGTGGGCCTTCTCAAGGACTTTGTGTGGTTTTGAGGAGACTTGAAGAATTTTGAGGATGTTTTTTTATATTTTGTGGGAACTTGTGGAGGTTTTGTGTGATTTTTGTGGGAGTTTGTGGGATATTGAGGCGATTTTGGGATCTTGAGGGATTTTTCATGTATTTTGTGGGATTTTGTAAAGATTTGGTGGGATATTTTTCTAGAATTTTGTCGTGTTTTGAGAAGATTTAGGGAATTTGGTGGGATTTTTCCTGGAATTTTGTTGGATACTGGGGAGATTTTGTGGGATGTTTCTGGAACTTCGAGGGACTTCTCTGGAATTTGGTGAGATTCTGTAGAGAACTGAAGAATTATCAGGGATTTTTCATGTATTCTGTGGGAATTTGTGGAGATTTGGTGGGATTTTTCTGGAATTTGGTAGAGTTTTGAGAAGATTTAGGGAATTCTGTAAGAGTTTTCTGGAATTTGGTGGGCCTTTTCAAGGACTTTGTGTGGTTTTGAGAAGACTTGAAGAATTTTGAGGAATTTTTCTTATATTCTGTGGAAACTTGTGGAGGTTTTGTGTGATTTTTGTGGGATTTTGTGAGATATTGAGGCGATTTAGGGATCTTGAGGGATTTTTCATGTATTTTGTGGGATTTTGTGGAGATTTGGTGGGATATTTTTTTAGAATTTGGTCGTGTTTTGAGAATATTTAGGGGAATTTTGTGGGATTTTTCCTGGAATTTTGTTGGATACTGGGGAGTTTTTGTGGAATTTTTGTGGAACTTTGAGGGACTCTTCTGGAATTTTGTGAGATTTTGTAGAGAACTGACGAACTATCAGGGATTTTTCATGTATTCTGTGGGAATTTGTGAAGATTTGGTGGGATTTCTCTGGAATTTGGTAGAGTTTTGAGAAGATTTAGGGAATTTTGTGGGATTTTTCCTGGAATTTTGTTGGATACTGGGGAGATTTTGTGGGATGTTTCTGGAACTTCGAGGGACTTCTCTGGAATTTGGTGAGATTCTGTAGAGAACTGAAGAATTATCAGGGCTTTTTCATGTATTCTGTGGGAATTTGTGGAGATTTGGTGGGATTTTTCTGGAATTTGGTAGAGTTTTGAGAAGATTTAGGGAATTCTGTAAGATTTTACTGGAATTTGGTGGGCCTTTTCAAGGACTTTGTGTGTTTTTGAGGAGACTTGAAGAATTTTGAGGAATTTGTTTTAGATTTTGTGGGAATTTGTGTAGATTCTGTGGGATTTTACTGGAATTTGGTGGGCCTTCTCAAGGACTTTGTGTGGTTTTGAGGAGACTTGAAGAATTTTGAGGATGTTTTTTTATATTTTGTGGGAACTTGTGGAGGTTTTGTGTGATTTTTGTGGGAGTTTGTGGGATATTGAGGCGATTTTGGGATCTTGAGGGATTTTTCATGTATTTTGTGGGATTTTGTAAAGATTTGGTGGGATATTTTTCTAGAATTTGGTCGTGTTTTGAGAAGATTTAGGGAATTTGGTGGGATTTTTCCTGGAATTTTGTTGGATACTGGGGAGATTTTGTGGGATGTTTCTGGAACTTCGAGGGACTTCTCTGGAATTTGGTGAGATTCTGTAGAGAACTGAAGAATTATCAGGGATTTTTCATGTATTCTGTGGGAATTTGTGGAGATTTGGTGGGATTTTTCTGGAATTTGGTAGAGTTTTGAGAAGATTTAGGGAATTCTGTAAGAGTTTTCTGGAATTTGGTGGGCCTTTTCAAGGACTTTGTGTGGTTTTGAGGAGACTTGAAGAATTTTGAGGATTTTTTTTTATATTTTGTGGAAACTTGTGGAGGTTTTGTGTGATTTTTGTGGGATTTTGTGGGATATTGAGGCGATTTAAGGATCTTGAGGGATTTTTCATGTATTTTGTGGGAATTTGTGGAGATTTGGTGGGATATTTTTCTAGAATTTGGTCGTGTTTTGGGGCGATTTAGGGAATTTTGTGAGATTTTTCCTGGAATTTTGTTGGATACTGGGGAGTTTTTGTGGAATTTTTGTGGAACTTTGAGGGACTCTTCTGGAATTTTGTGAGATTTTGTAGAGAACTGACGAACTATCAGGGATTTTTCATGTATTCTGTGGGAATTTGTGAAGATTTGGTGGGATTTCTCTGGAATTTGGTAGAGTTTTGAGAAGATTTAGGGAATTTTGTGGGATTTTTCCTGGAATTTTGTTGGATACTGGGGAGATTTTGTGGGATGTTTCTGGAACTTCGAGGGACTTCTCTGGAATTTGGTGAGATTCTGTAGAGAACTGAAGAATTATCAGGGCTTTTTCATGTATTCTGTGGGAATTTGTGGAGATTTGGTGGGATTTTTCTGGAATTTGGTAGAGTTTTGAGAAGATTTAGGGAATTCTGTAAGATTTTACTGGAATTTGGTGGGCCTTTTCAAGGACTTTGTGTGTTTTTGAGGAGACTTGAAGAATTTTGAGGAATTTGTTTTAGATTTTGTGGGAATTTGTGTAGATTCTGTGGGATTTTACTGGAATTTGGTGGGCCTTCTCAAGGACTTTGTGTGGTTTTGAGGAGACTTGAAGAATTTTGAGGATGTTTTTTTATATTTTGTGGGAACTTGTGGAGGTTTTGTGTGATTTTTGTGGGAGTTTGTGGGATATTGAGGCGATTTTGGGATCTTGAGGGATTTTTCATGTATTTTGTGGGATTTTGTAAAGATTTGGTGGGATATTTTTCTAGAATTTGGTCGTGTTTTGAGAAGATTTAGGGAATTTGGTGGGATTTTTCCTGGAATTTTGTTGGATACTGGGGAGATTTTGTGGGATGTTTCTGGAACTTCGAGGGACTTCTCTGGAATTTGGTGAGATTCTGTAGAGAACTGAAGAATTATCAGGGATTTTTCATGTATTCTGTGGGAATTTGTGGAGATTTGGTGGGATTTTTCTGGAATTTGGTAGAGTTTTGAGAAGATTTAGGGAATTCTGTAAGAGTTTTCTGGAATTTGGTGGGCCTTTTCAAGGACTTTGTGTGGTTTTGAGGAGACTTGAAGAATTTTGAGGATTTTTTTTTATATTTTGTGGAAACTTGTGGAGGTTTTGTGTGATTTTTGTGGGATTTTGTGGGATATTGAGGCGATTTAAGGATCTTGAGGGATTTTTCATGTATTTTGTGGGAATTTGTGGAGATTTGGTGGGATATTTTTCTAGAATTTGGTCGTGTTTTGGGGCGATTTAGGGAATTTTGTGAGATTTTTCCTGGAATTTTGTTGGATACTGGGGAGTTTTTGTGGAATTTTTGTGGAACTTTGAGGGACTCTTCTGGAATTTTGTGAGATTTTGTAGAGAACTGACGAACTATCAGGGATTTTTCATGTATTCTGTGGGAATTTGTGAAGATTTGGTGGGATTTCTCTGGAATTTGGTAGAGTTTTGAGAAGATTTAGGGAATTTTGTGGGATTTTTCCTGGAATTTTGTTGGATACTGGGGAGATTTTGTGGGATGTTTCTGGAACTTCGAGGGACTTCTCTGGAATTTGGTGAGATTCTGTAGAGAACTGAAGAATTATCAGGGATTTTTCATGTATTCTGTGGGAATTTGTGGAGATTTGGTGGGATTTTTCTGGAATTTGGTAGAGTTTTGAGAAGATTTAGGGAATTCTGTAAGATTTTTCTGGAATTTGGTGGGCCTTTTCAAGGACTTTGTGTGTTTTTGAGGAGACTTGAAGAATTTTGAGGAATTTTTCTTAGATTTTGTGGAAACTTGTGGAGGTTTTGTGTGATTTTTGTGGGATTTTGTGAGATATTGAGGTGATTTAGGGATCTTGAGGGATTTTTCATGTATTCTGTGGGAATTTGTGGAGATTTGGTGGGATTTTTGTGGATTTTGGCCGTGTTTAGAGAAGATTTAGGGAATTTTGTGGGATTTTTCCTGGAATTTTATTGGATACTGGGGAGATTTTGTGGGATGTTTCTGGAACTTCGAGGGACTTTTCTGGTATTTGGTGAGATTCTGTAGAGAACTGACGAATTATCAGGGATTTTTCATGTATTCTGTGGGAATTTGTGGAGATTTGGTGGGATTTTTCTGGAATTTGGTAGAGTTTTGAGAAGATTTAGGGAATTCTGTAAGATTTTACTGGAATTTGGTGGGCCTTTTCAAGGACTTTGTGTGGTTTTGAGGAGACTTGAAGAATTTTGAGGAATTTTTCTTAGATTTTGTGGAAACTTGTGGAGGTTTTGTGGGATTTTTGCGAATTTTGTGGGATATTGAGGCGATTTAGGGATCTTGAGGGATTTTTCATGTATTTTGTAGGAATTTGTGGAGATTTGGTGGGATATTTTTCTAGAATTTGGTCGTGTTTTGGGAAGATTTAGGGAATTTTGTGGGATTTTTCCTGGAATTTTATTGGATACTGGGGAGATTTTGTGGGACATTTCTGGAACTTTGAGGGACTTTTCTGGAATTTGGTGAGATTCTGTAGAGAACTGACGAATTATCAGGGATTTTTCATGTATTCTGTGGGAATTTGTGGAGATTCGGTGGGATATTTTTCTAGAATTTGGTCATGTTTTGAGAAGATTTAGGGAATTTTGTGTGATTTTTCTGGGATTTTGTTGGGTATTGAGGACATTTTGTGGGATGTTTCTGGAATTTGGTGGGGCTTTTCAAGAATTGATTGGTATTTTGAAAAGATTTAGGGAATTTTGTGGTGTTTTTTCTTGAATTTTGTGGGAAACTGTGCTGATTTTATGGGGCGTTTCTGGAATTTGGTCGAGTTTTCAGAAGATTTAGGGATTTTTGTGAGATTTTTGTGGGATGTTCTGGGAATTGGTGGAGATTTTGTGGGACATTCCTGTGAATTGGTAGGGTTTTGAAATGATTTAGGGAGTTTTGTGGGACTTCTCTGGAATTTTGTGGGGTTTTTCTGGAATTGTGTGGGATTCTGAGGAGACTTGAAGAATTTTGAGGAATTTGTTTTAGATTTTGTGGGAATTTGTGGAGATTCTGTGGGATTTTACTGGAATTTGGTGGGCCTTTTCAAGGACTTTGTGTGGTTTTGAGGAGACTTGAAGAATTTTGAGGAATTTTTCTTATATTTTGTGGAAACTTGTGGAGGTTTTGTGTGATTTTTGTGGGATTTTGTGAGATATTGAGGCGATTTAGGGATCTTGAGGGATTTTTCATGTATTCTGTGGGAATTTGTGGAGATTTGGTGGGATTTTTGTGGATTTTGGCCGTGTTTAGAGAAGATTTAGGGAATTTTGTGGGATGTTTCTGGGATTTTGTTGGGTATTGAGGACATTTTGTGGGATGTTTCTCGAATTTGGTGGGGCTTTTCAAGAATTTTGTGGTATTTTGAAAAGATTTAGGGAATTTTGTGGTGTTTTTTCTTGAATTTTGTGGGAAACTGTGCTGATTTAATGGGGTGTTTCTGGAATTCGGTCGAGTTTTCAGAAGATTTAGGGATTTTTGTGAGATTTTTGTGGGATGTTCTGGGAATTGGTGGAGATTTTGTGGAACATTCCTGTGAATTGGTAGGGTTTTGAAATGATTTAGGGAGTTTTGTGGGACTTCTCTGGAATTTTGTGGGGTTTTTCTGGAATTGTGTGGGATTCTGAGGAGACTTGAAAAATTTTGAGGAATTTGTTTTAGATTTTGTGGGAATTTGTGTAGATTCTGTGGGATTTTACTGGAATTTGGTGGGCCTTTTCAAGGACTTTGTGTGGTTTTGAGGAGACTTGAAGAATTTTGAGGATTTTTTTTTATATTTTGTGGAAACTTGTGGAGGTTTTGTGTGATTTTTGTGGGATTTTGTGGGATATTGAGGCGATTTAGGGATCTGGAGGGATTTTTCATGTATTTTGTGGGAATTTGTGGAGATTTGGTGGGATATTTTTCTAGAATTTGGTCGTGTTTTGGGGCGATTTAGGGAATTTTGTGGGATTTTTCCTGGAATTTTATTGGATACTGGGGAGATTTTCTGGAATGTTTGTGGAACTTTGAGGGACTCCTCTGGAATTTGGTGAGATTCTGTAGAGAACTGACTAATTATCAAGGATTTTTCATGTATTCTGTGGGAATTTGTGGAGATTCGGTGGGATATTTTTCTAGAATTTGGTCATGTTTTAAGAAGATTTAGGGAATTTTGTGGGATTTTTCCTGGAATTTTATTGGATACTGGGGAGATTTTGTGGGACATTTCTGGAACTTCGAGGGACTTTTCTGGAATTTGGTGAGATTCTGTAGAGAACTGACGAATTATCAGGGATTTTTCATGTATTCTGTGGGAATTTGTGGAGATTCGGTGGGATATTTTTCTAGAATTTGGTCATGTTTTGAGAAGATTTAGGGAATTTTGTGTGATTTTTCTGGGATTTTGTTGGGTATTGAGGACATTTTGTGGGATGTTTCTGGAATTTGGTGGGGCTTTTCAAGAATTTTGTGGTATTTTGAAAAGATTTAGGGAATTTTGTGGTGTTTTTTCTTGAATTTTGTGGGAAACTGTGCTGATTTTATGGGGCGTTTCTGGAATTTGGTCGAGTTTTCAGAAGATTTAGGGATTTTTGTGAGATTTTTGTGGGATGTTCTGGGAATTGGTGGAGATTTTGTGGGACATTCCTGTGAATTGGTAGGGTTTTGAAATGATTTAGGGAGTTTTGTGGGACTTCTCTGGAATTTTGTGGGGTTTTTCTGGAATTGTGTGGGATTCTGAGGAGACTTGAAGAATTTTGAGGAATTTGTTTTAGATTTTGTGGGAATTGTTGGAGATTCCGTGGGATTTTACTGGAATTTGGTGGGCCTTTTCAAGGACTTTGTGTGGTTTTGAGGAGACTTGAAGAATTTTGAGGATTTTTTTTATATTTTGTGGAAACTTGTGGAGGTTTTGTGTGATTTTCGTGGGATTTTGTGGGATATTGAGGCGATTTAGGGATCTGGAGGGATTTTTCATGTATTTTGTGGGATTTTGTGGAGATTTGGTGGGATATTTTTCTAGAATTTGGTCGTGTTTTGAGAAGATTTAGGGGAATTTTGTGGGATTTTTCCTGGAATTTTGTTGGATACTGGAGAGTTTTTGTGGGATGCTTGTGGAACTTGGAGGGACTTTTCTGGAATTTGGTGAGATTTTGTAGAGAACTGACGAACTATCAGGGATATTTCATGTATTCTGTGGGAATTTGTGGAGATTTGGTGGGATTTTTCTGGAATTTGGTAGAGTTTTGAGAAGATTTAGGGAATTCTGTAAGATTTTACTGGAATTTGGTGGGCCTTTTCAAGGACTTTGTGTGGTTTTGAGGAGACTTGAAGAATTTTGAGGAATTTTTCTTAGATTTTGTGGAAACTTGTGGAGGTTTTGTGGGATTTTTGTGGAATTTTGTGGGATATTGAGGCGATTTAGGGATCTTGAGGGATTTTTCATGTATTTTGTAGGAATTTGTGGAGATTTGTTGGGATATTTTTCTAGAATTTGGTCGTGTTTTAAGAAGATTTAGGGAATTTTGTGGGATTTTTCCTGGAATTTTATTGGATACTGGGGAGATTTTGTGGGACATTTCTGGAACTTTGAGGGACTTTTCTGGAATTTGGTGAGATTCTGTAGAGAACTGACGAATTATCAGGGATTTTTCATGTATTCTGTGGGAATTTGTGGAGATTCGGTGGGATATTTTTCTAGAATTTGGTCATGTTTTGAGAAGATTTAGGGAATTTTGTGTGATTTTTCTGGGATTTTGTTGGGTATTGAGGACATTTTGTGGGATGTTTCTGGAATTTGGTGGGGCTTTTCAAGAATTTTGTGGTATTTTGAAAAGATTTAGGGAATTTTGTGGTGTTTTTTCTTGAATTTTGTGGGAAACTGTGCTGATTTTATGGGGCGTTTCTGGAATTTGGTCGAGTTTTCAGAAGATTTAGGGATTTTTGTGAGATTTTTGTGGGATGTTCTGGGAATTGGTGGAGATTTTGTGGGACATTCCTGTGAATTGGTAGGGTTTTGAAATGATTTAGGGAGTTTTGTGGGACTTCTCTGGAATTTTGTGGGGTTTTTCTGGAATTGTGTGGGATTCTGAGGAGACTTGAAGAATTTTGAGGAATTTGTTTTAGATTTTGTGGGAATTTGTGGAGATTCTGTGGGATTTTACTGGAATTTGGTGGGCCTTTTCAAGGACTTTGTGTGGTTTTGAGGAGACTTGAAGAATTTTGAGGATTTTTTTTTTATATTTTGTGGAAACTTGTGGAGGTTTTGTGTGATTTTTGTGGGATTTTGTGGGATATTGAGGCGATTTAGGGATCTTGAGGGATTATTCATGTATTTTGTGGGATTTTGTGGAGATTTGGTGGGATATTTTTCTAGAATTTGGTCGTGTTTTGAGAATATTTAGGGGAATTTTGTGGGATTTTTCCTGGAATTTTGTTGGATACTGGGGAGTTTTTGTGGAATTTTTGTGGAACTTTGAGGGACTCTTCTGGAATTTTGTGAGATTTTGTAGAGAACTGACGAACTATCAGGGATTTTTCATGTATTCTGTGGGAATTTGTGAAGATTTGGTGGGATTTCTCTGGAATTTGGTAGAGTTTTGAGAAGATTTAGGGAATTTTGTGGGATTTTTCCTGGAATTTTGTTGGATACTGGGGAGATTTTGTGGGATGTTTCTGGAACTTCGAGGGACTTCTCTGGAATTTGGTGAGATTCTGTAGAGAACTGAAGAATTATCAGGGATTTTTCATGTATTCTGTGGGAATTTGTGGAGATTTGGTGGGATTTTTCTGGAATTTGGTAGAGTTTTGAGAAGATTTAGGGAATTCTGTAAGATTTTTCTGGAATTTGGTGGGCCTTTTCAAGGACTTTGTGTGTTTTTGAGGAGACTTGAAGAATTTTGAGGAATTTTTCTTAGATTTTGTGGAAACTTGTGGAGGTTTTGTGTGATTTTTGTGGGATTTTGTGAGATATTGAGGCGATTTAGGGATCTTGAGGGATTTTTCATGTATTCTGTGGGAATTTGTGGAGATTTGGTGGGATTTTTGTGGATTTTGGCCGTGTTTAGAGAAGATTTAGGGAATTTTGTGGGATTTTTCCTGGAATTTTATTGGATACTGGGGAGATTTTGTGGGATATTTCTGGAACTTCGAGGGACTTTTCTGGTATTTGGTGAGATTCTGTAGAGAACTGACGAATTATCAGGGATTTTTCATGTATTCTGTGGGAATTTGTGGAGATTTGGTGGGATTTTTCTGGAATTTGGTAGAGTTTTGAGAAGATTTAGGGAATTCTGTAAGATTTTACTGGAATTTGGTGGGCCTTTTCAAGGACTTTGTGTGGTTTTGAGGAGACTTGAAGAATTTTGAGGAATTTTTCTTAGATTTTGTGGAAACTTGTGGAGGTTTTGTGGGATTTTTGCGAATTTTGTGGGATATTGAGGCGATTTAGGGATCTTGAGGGATTTTTCATGTATTTTGTAGGAATTTGTGGAGATTTGGTGGGATATTTTTCTAGAATTTGGTCGTGTTTTGGGAAGATTTAGGGAATTTTGTGGGATTTTTCCTGGAATTTTATTGGATACTGGGGAGATTTTGTGGGACATTTCTGGAACTTTGAGGGACTTTTCTGGAATTTGGTGAGATTCTGTAGAGAACTGACGAATTATCAGGGATTTTTCATGTATTCTGTGGGAATTTGTGGAGATTCGGTGGGATATTTTTCTAGAATTTGGTCATGTTTTGAGAAGATTTAGGGAATTTTGTGTGATTTTTCTGGGATTTTGTTGGGTATTGAGGACATTTTGTGGGATGTTTCTGGAATTTGGTGGGGCTTTTCAAGAATTTTGTGGTATTTTGAAAAGATTTAGGGAATTTTGTGGTGTTTGTTCTTGAATTTTGTGGGAAACTGTGCTGATTTTATGGGGCGTTTCTGGAATTTGGTCGAGTTTTCAGAAGATTTAGGGATTTTTGTGAGATTTTTGTGGGATGTTCTGGGAATTGGTGGAGATTTTGTGGGACATTCCTGTGAATTGGTAGGGTTTTGAAATGATTTAGGGAGTTTTGTGGGACTTCTCTGGAATTTTGTGGGGTTTTTCTGGAATTGTGTGGGATTCTGAGGAGACTTGAAGAATTTTGAGGAATTTGTTTTAGATTTTGTGGGAATTTGTGGAGATTCTGTGGGATTTTACTGGAATTTGGTGGGCCTTTTCAAGGACTTTGTGTGGTTTTGAGGAGACTTGAAGAATTTTGAGGATTTTTTTTTTATATTTTGTGGAAACTTGTGGAGGTTTTGTGTGATTTTCGTGGGATTTTGTGGGATATTGAGGCGATTTAGGGATCTTGAGGGATTATTCATGTATTTTGTGGGATTTTGTGGAGATTTGGTGGGATATTTTTCTAGAATTTGGTCGTGTTTTGAGAATATTTAGGGGAATTTTGTGGGATTTTTCCTGGAATTTTGTTGGATACTGGGGAGTTTTTGTGGAATTTTTGTGGAACTTTGAGGGACTCTTCTGGAATTTTGTGAGATTTTGTAGAGAACTGACGAACTATCAGGGATTTTTCATGTATTCTGTGGGAATTTGTGAAGATTTGGTGGGATTTCTCTGGAATTTGGTAGAGTTTTGAGAAGATTTAGGGAATTCTGTAAGATTTTTCCTGGAATTTTGTTGGATACTGGGGAGATTTTGTGGGATGTTTCTGGAACTTCGAGGGACTTCTCTGGAATTTGGTGAGATTCTGTAGAGAACTGAAGAATTATCAGGGATTTTTCATGTATTCTGTGGGAATTTGTGGAGATTTGGTGGGATTTTTCTGGAATTTGGTAGAGTTTTGAGAAGATTTAGGGAATTCTGTAAGATTTTTCTGGAATTTGGTGGGCCTTTTCAAGGACTTTGTGTGTTTTTGAGGAGACTTGAAGAATTTTGAGGAATTTTTCTTAGATTTTGTGGAAACTTGTGGAGGTTTTGTGTGATTTTTGTGGGATTTTGTGAGATATTGAGGTGATTTAGGGATCTTGAGGGATTTTTCATGTATTCTGTGGGAATTTGTGGAGATTTGGTGGGATTTTTGTGGATTTTGGCCGTGTTCAGAGAAGATTTAGGGAATTTTGTGGGATTTTTCCTGGAATTTTATTGGATAGTGGGGAGATTTTGTGGGATATTTCTGGAACTTCGAGGGACTTTTCTGGTATTTGGTGAGATTCTGTAGAGAACTGACGAATTATCAGGGATTTTTCATGTATTCTGTGGGAATTTGTGGAGATTTGGTGGGATTTTTCTGGAATTTGGTAGAGTTTTGAGAAGATTTAGGGAATTCTGTAAGATTTTACTGGAATTTGGTGGGCCTTTTCAAGGACTTTGTGTGGTTTTGAGGAGACTTGAAGAATTTTGAGGAATTTTTCTTAGATTTTGTGGAAACTTGTGGAGGTTTTGTGGGATTTTTGCGAATTTTGTGGGATATTGAGGCGATTTAGGGATCTTGAGGGATTATTCATGTATTTTGTAGGAATTTGTGGAGATTTGGTGGGATATTTTTCTAGAATTTGGTCGTGTTTTGGGAAGATTTAGGGAATTTTGTGGGATTTTTCCTGGAATTTTATTGGATACTGGGGAGATTTTGTGGGACATTTCTGGAACTTTGAGGGACTTTTCTGGAATTTGGTGAGATTCTGTAGAGAACTGACGAATTATCAGGGATTTTTCATGTATTCTGTGGGAATTTGTGGAGATTCGGTGGGATATTTTTCTAGAATTTGGTCATGTTTTGAGAAGATTTAGGGAATTTTGTGTGATTTTTCTGGGATTTTGTTGGGTATTGAGGACATTTTGTGGGATGTTTCTGGAATTTGGTGGGGCTTTTCAAGAATTGATTGGTATTTTGAAAAGATTTAGGGAATTTTGTGGTGTTTTTTCTTGAATTTTGTGGGAAACTGTGCTGATTTTATGGGGCGTTTCTGGAATTTGGTCGAGTTTTCAGAAGATTTAGGGATTTTTGTGAGATTTTTGTGGGATGTTCTGGGAATTGGTGGAGATTTTGTGGGACATTCCTGTGAATTGGTAGGGTTTTGAAATGATTTAGGGAGTTTTGTGGGACTTCTCTGGAATTTTGTGGGGTTTTTCTGGAATTGTGTGGGATTCTGAGGAGACTTGAAGAATTTTGAGGAATTTGTTTTAGATTTTGTGGGAATTTGTGGAGATTCTGTGGGATTTTACTGGAATTTGGTGGGCCTTTTCAAGGACTTTGTGTGGTTTTGAGGAGACTTGAAGAATTTTGAGGATTTTTTTTTTATATTTTGTGGAAACTTGTGGAGGTTTTGTGTGATTTTCGTGGGATTTTGTGGGATATTGAGGCGATTTAGGGATCTTGAGGGATTATTCATGTATTTTGTGGGATTTTGTGGAGATTTGGTGGGATATTTTTCTAGAATTTGGTCGTGTTTTGAGAATATTTAGGGGAATTTTGTGGGATTTTTCCTGGAATTTTGTTGGATACTGGGGAGTTTTTGTGGAATTTTTGTGGAACTTTGAGGGACTCTTCTGGAATTTTGTGAGATTTTGTAGAGAACTGACGAACTATCAGGGATTTTTCATGTATTCTGTGGGAATTTGTGAAGATTTGGTGGGACTTTTCTGGAATTTGGTAGAGTTTTGAGAAGATTTAGGGAATTTTGTGGGATTTTTCCTGGAATTTTGTTGGATACTGGGGAGATTTTGTGGGATGTTTCTGGAACTTCGAGGGACTTCTCTGGAATTTGGTGAGATTCTGTAGAGAACTGAAGAATTATCAGGGATTTTTCATGTATTCTGTGGGAATTTGTGGAGATTTGGTGGGATTTTTCTGGAATTTGGTAGAGTTTTGAGAAGATTTAGGGAATTCTGTAAGATTTTACTGGAATTTGGTGGGCCTTTTCAAGGACTTTGTGTGGTTTTGAGGAGACTTGAAGAATTTTGAGGAATTTTTCTTATATTTTGTGGAAACTTGTGGAGGTTTTGTGTGATTTTTGTGGGATTTTGTGAGATATTGAGGCGATTTAGGGATCTTGAGGGATTTTTCATGTATTCTGTGGGAATTTGTGGAGATTTGGTGGGATTTTTGTGGATTTTGGCCGTGTTTAGAGAAGATTTAGGGAATTTTGTGGGATGTTTCTGGGATTTTGTTGGGTATTGAGGACATTTTGTGGGATGTTTCTGGAATTTGGTGGGGCTTTTCAAGAATTTTGTGGTATTTTGAAAAGATTTAGGGAATTTTGTGGTGTTTTTTCTTGAATTTTGTGGGAAACTGTGCTGATTTAATGGGGTGTTTCTGGAATTCGGTCGAGTTTTCAGAAGATTTAGGGATTTTTGTGAGATTTTTGTGGGATGTTCTGGGAATTGGTGGACATTTTGTGGGACATTCCTGTGAATTGGTAGGGTTTTGAAATGATTTAGGGAGTTTTGTGGGACTTCTCTGGAATTTTTTGGGTTTTTTCTGGAATTGTGGGGGATTCTGAGGAGACTTGAAGAATTTTGAGGAATTTGTTTTAGATTTTGTGGGAATTTGTGTAGATTCTGTGGGATTTTACTGGAATTTGGTGGGCCTTCTCAAGGACTTTGTGTGGTTTTGAGGAGACTTGAAGAATTTTGAGGATGTTTTTTTATATTTTGTGGGAACTTGTGGAGGTTTTGTGTGATTTTTGTGGGAGTTTGTGGGATATTGAGGCGATTTTGGGATCTTGAGGGATTTTTCATGTATTTTGTGGGATTTTGTAAAGATTTGGTGGGATATTTTTCTAGAATTTGGTCGTGTTTTGAGAAGATTTAGGGAATTTGGTGGGATTTTTCCTGGAATTTTGTTGGATACTGGGGAGATTTTGTGGGATGTTTCTGGAACTTCGAGGGACTTCTCTGGAATTTGGTGAGATTCTGTAGAGAACTGAAGAATTATCAGGGATTTTTCATGTATTCTGTGGGAATTTGTGGAGATTTGGTGGGATTTTTCTGGAATTTGGTAGAGTTTTGAGAAGATTTAGGGAATTCTGTAAGAGTTTTCTGGAATTTGGTGGGCCTTTTCAAGGACTTTGTGTGGTTTTGAGGAGACTTGAAGAATTTTGAGGAATTTTTCTTAGATTTTGTGGAAACTTGTGGAGGTTTTGTGTGATTTTTGTGGGATTTTGTGAGATATTGAGGCGATTTAGGGATCTTGAGGGATTTTTCATGTATTTTGTGGGATTTTGTGGAGATTTGGTGGGATATTTTTCTAGAATTTGGTCGTGTTTTGAGAATATTTAGGGGAATTTTGTGGGATTTTTCCTGGAATTTTGTTGGATACTGGGGAGTTTTTGTGGAATTTTTGTGGAACTTTGAGGGACTCTTCTGGAATTTTGTGAGATTTTGTAGAGAACTGACGAACTATCAGGGATTTTTCATGTATTCTGTGGGAATTTGTGAAGATTTGGTGGGATTTCTCTGGAATTTGGTAGAGTTTTGAGAAGATTTAGGGAATTTTGTGGGATTTTTCCTGGAATTTTGTTGGATACTGGGGAGATTTTGTGGGATGTTTCTGGAACTTCGAGGGACTTCTCTGGAATTTGGTGAGATTCTGTAGAGAACTGAAGAATTATCAGGGATTTTTCATGTATTCTGTGGGAATTTGTGGAGATTTGGTGGGATTTTTCTGGAATTTGGTAGAGTTTTGAGAAGATTTAGGGAATTCTGTAAGATTTTACTGGAATTTGGTGGGCCTTTTCAAGGACTTTGTGTGTTTTTGAGGAGACTTGAAGAATTTTGAGGAATTTTTCTTATATTTTGTGGAAACTTGTGGAGGTTTTGTGTGATTTTTGTGGGATTTTGTGAGATATTGAGGCGATTTAGGGATCTTGAGGGATTTTTCATGTATTCTGTGGGAATTTGTGGAGATTTGGTGGGATTTTTGTGGATTTTGGCCGTGTTTAGAGAAGATTTAGGGAATTTTGTGGGATGTTTCTGGGATTTTGTTGGGTATTGAGGACATTTTGTGGGATGTTTCTCGAATTTGGTGGGGCTTTTCAAGAATTGATTGGTATTTTGAAAAGATTTAGGGAATTTTGTGGTGTTTTTTCTTGAATTTTGTGGGAAACTGTGCTGATTTAATGGGGTGTTTCTGGAATTCGGTCGAGTTTTCAGAAGATTTAGGGATTTTTGTGAGATTTTTGTGGGATGTTCTGGGAATTGGTGGACATTTTGTGGGACATTCCTGTGAATTGGTAGGGTTTTGAAATGATTTAGGGAGTTTTGTGGGACTTCTCTGGAATTTTTTGGGTTTTTTCTGGAATTGTGGGGGATTCTGAGGAGACTTGAAGAATTTTGAGGAATTTGTTTTAGATTTTGTGGGAATTTGTGTAGATTCTGTGGGATTTTACTGGAATTTGGTGGGCCTTCTCAAGGACTTTGTGTGGTTTTGAGGAGACTTGAAGAATTTTGAGGATGTTTTTTTATATTTTGTGGGAACTTGTGGAGGTTTTGTGTGATTTTTGTGGGAGTTTGTGGGATATTGAGGCGATTTTGGGATCTTGAGGGATTTTTCATGTATTTTGTGGGATTTTGTAAAGATTTGGTGGGATATTTTTCTAGAATTTTGTCGTGTTTTGAGAAGATTTAGGGAATTTGGTGGGATTTTTCCTGGAATTTTGTTGGATACTGGGGAGATTTTGTGGGATGTTTCTGGAACTTCGAGGGACTTCTCTGGAATTTGGTGAGATTCTGTAGAGAACTGAAGAATTATCAGGGATTTTTCATGTATTCTGTGGGAATTTGTGGAGATTTGGTGGGATTTTTCTGGAATTTGGTAGAGTTTTGAGAAGATTTAGGGAATTCTGTAAGAGTTTTCTGGAATTTGGTGGGCCTTTTCAAGGACTTTGTGTGGTTTTGAGGAGACTTGAAGAATTTTGAGGAATTTTTCTTAGATTTTGTGGAAACTTGTGGAGGTTTTGTGTGATTTTTGTGGGATTTTGTGAGATATTGAGGCGATTTAGGGATCTTGAGGGATTTTTCATGTATTTTGTGGGATTTTGTGGAGATTTGGTGGGATATTTTTTTAGAATTTGGTCGTGTTTTGAGAATATTTAGGGGAATTTTGTGGGATTTTTCCTGGAATTTTGTTGGATACTGGGGAGTTTTTGTGGAATTTTTGTGGAACTTTGAGGGACTCTTCTGGAATTTTGTGAGATTTTGTAGAGAACTGACGAACTATCAGGGATTTTTCATGTATTCTGTGGGAATTTGTGAAGATTTGGTGGGATTTCTCTGGAATTTGGTAGAGTTTTGAGAAGATTTAGGGAATTTTGTGGGATTTTTCCTGGAATTTTGTTGGATACTGGGGAGATTTTGTGGGATGTTTCTGGAACTTCGAGGGACTTCTCTGGAATTTGGTGAGATTCTGTAGAGAACTGAAGAATTATCAGGGATTTTTCATGTATTCTGTGGGAATTTGTGGAGATTTGGTGGGATTTTTCTGGAATTTGGTAGAGTTTTGAGAAGATTTAGGGAATTTTGTGGGATGTTTCTGGGATTTTGTTGGGTATTGAGGACATTTTGTGGGATGTTTCTCGAATTTGGTGGGGCTTTTCAAGAATTTTGTGGTATTTTGAAAAGATTTAGGGAATTTTGTGGTGTTTTTTCTTGAATTTTGTGGGAAACTGTGCTGATTTTATGGGGTGTTTCTGGAATTCGGTCGAGTTTTCAGAAGATTTAGGGATTTTTGTGAGATTTTTGTGGGATGTTCTGGGAATTGGTGGAGATTTTGTGGGACATTCCTGTGAATTGGTAGGGTTTTGAAATGATTTAGGGAGTTTTGTGGGACTTCTCTGGAATTTTGTGGGGTTTTTCTGGAATTGTGTGGGATTCTGAGGAGACTTGAAAAATTTTGAGGAATTTGTTTTAGATTTTGGAGAATTTGTGTAGATTCTGTGGGATTTTTCTGGAATTTGGTGGGCCTTCTCAAGGACTTTGTGTGGTTTTGAGGAGACTTGAAGAATTTTGAGGATTTTTTTTTATATTTTGTGGAAACTTGTGGAGGTTTTGTGTGATTTTTGTGGGATTTTGTGGGATATTGAGGCGATTTAAGGATCTTGAGGGATTTTTCATGTATTTTGTGGGAATTTGTGGAGATTTGGTGGGATATTTTTCTAGAATTTGGTCGTGTTTTGGGGCGATTTAGGGAATTTTGTGGGATTTTTCCTGGAATTTTGTTGGATACTGGGGAGTTTTTGTGGAATTTTTGTGGAACTTTGAGGGACTCTTCTGGAATTTTGTGAGATTTTGTAGAGAACTGACGAACTATCAGGGATTTTTCATGTATTCTGTGGGAATTTGTGGAGATTCGGTGGGATATTTTTCTAGAATTTGGTCATGTTTTGAGAAGATTTAGGGAATTTTGTGTGATTTTTCTGGGATTTTGTTGGGTATTGAGGACATTTTGTGGGATGTTTCTGGAATTTGGTGGGGCTTTTCAAGAATTTTGTGGTATTTTGAAAAGATTTAGGGAATTTTGTGGTGTTTTTTCTTGAATTTTGTGGGAAACTGTGCTGATTTTATGGGGCGTTTCTGGAATTTGGTCGAGTTTTCAGAAGATTTAGGGATTTTTGTGAGATTTTTGTGGGATGTTCTGGGAATTGGTGGAGATTTTGTGGGACATTCCTGTGAATTGGTAGGGTTTTGAAATGATTTAGGGAGTTTTGTGGGACTTCTCTGGAATTTTGTGGGGTTTTTCTGGAATTGTGTGGGATTCTGAGGAGACTTGAAGAATTTTGAGGAATTTGTTTTAGATTTTGTGGGAATTTGTGGAGATTCTGTGGGATTTTACTGGAATTTGGTGGGCCTTTTCAAGGACTTTGTGTGGTTTTGAGGAGACTTGAAGAATTTTGAGGATTTTTTTTTTATATTTTGTGGAAACTTGTGGAGGTTTTGTGTGATTTTTGTGGGATTTTGTGGGATATTGAGGCGATTTAGGGATCTTGAGGGATTATTCATGTATTTTGTGGGATTTTGTGGAGATTTGGTGGGATATTTTTCTAGAATTTGGTCGTGTTTTGAGAATATTTAGGGGAATTTTGTGGGATTTTTCCTGGAATTTTGTTGGATACTGGGGAGTTTTTGTGGAATTTTTGTGGAACTTTGAGGGACTCTTCTGGAATTTTGTGAGATTTTGTAGAGAACTGACGAACTATCAGGGATTTTTCATGTATTCTGTGGGAATTTGTGAAGATTTGGTGGGATTTCTCTGGAATTTGGTAGAGTTTTGAGAAGATTTAGGGAATTTTGTGGGATTTTTCCTGGAATTTTGTTGGATACTGGGGAGATTTTGTGGGATGTTTCTGGAACTTCGAGGGACTTCTCTGGAATTTGGTGAGATTCTGTAGAGAACTGAAGAATTATCAGGGATTTTTCATGTATTCTGTGGGAATTTGTGGAGATTTGGTGGGATTTTTCTGGAATTTGGTAGAGTTTTGAGAAGATTTAGGGAATTCTGTAAGATTTTTCTGGAATTTGGTGGGCCTTTTCAAGGACTTTGTGTGTTTTTGAGGAGACTTGAAGAATTTTGAGGAATTTTTCTTAGATTTTGTGGAAACTTGTGGAGGTTTTGTGTGATTTTTGTGGGATTTTGTGAGATATTGAGGCGATTTAGGGATCTTGAGGGATTTTTCATGTATTCTGTGGGAATTTGTGGAGATTTGGTGGGATTTTTGTGGATTTTGGCCGTGTTTAGAGAAGATTTAGGGAATTTTGTGGGATTTTTCCTGGAATTTTATTGGATACTGGGGAGATTTTGTGGGATATTTCTGGAACTTCGAGGGACTTTTCTGGTATTTGGTGAGATTCTGTAGAGAACTGACGAATTATCAGGGATTTTTCATGTATTCTGTGGGAATTTGTGGAGATTTGGTGGGATTTTTCTGGAATTTGGTAGAGTTTTGAGAAGATTTAGGGAATTCTGTAAGATTTTACTGGAATTTGGTGGGCCTTTTCAAGGACTTTGTGTGGTTTTGAGGAGACTTGAAGAATTTTGAGGAATTTTTCTTAGATTTTGTGGAAACTTGTGGAGGTTTTGTGGGATTTTTGCGAATTTTGTGGGATATTGAGGCGATTTAGGGATCTTGAGGGATTTTTCATGTATTTTGTAGGAATTTGTGGAGATTTGGTGGGATATTTTTCTAGAATTTGGTCGTGTTTTGGGAAGATTTAGGGAATTTTGTGGGATTTTTCCTGGAATTTTATTGGATACTGGGGAGATTTTGTGGGACATTTCTGGAACTTTGAGGGACTTTTCTGGAATTTGGTGAGATTCTGTAGAGAACTGACGAATTATCAGGGATTTTTCATGTATTCTGTGGGAATTTGTGGAGATTCGGTGGGATATTTTTCTAGAATTTGGTCATGTTTTGAGAAGATTTAGGGAATTTTGTGTGATTTTTCTGGGATTTTGTTGGGTATTGAGGACATTTTGTGGGATGTTTCTGGAATTTGGTGGGGCTTTTCAAGAATTTTGTGGTATTTTGAAAAGATTTAGGGAATTTTGTGGTGTTTTTTCTTGAATTTTGTGGGAAACTGTGCTGATTTTATGGGGCGTTTCTGGAATTTGGTCGAGTTTTCAGAAGATTTAGGGATTTTTGTGAGATTTTTGTGGGATGTTCTGGGAATTGGTGGAGATTTTGTGGGACATTCCTGTGAATTGGTAGGGTTTTGAAATGATTTAGGGAGTTTTGTGGGACTTCTCTGGAATTTTGTGGGGTTTTTCTGGAATTGTGTGGGATTCTGAGGAGACTTGAAGAATTTTGAGGAATTTGTTTTAGATTTTGTGGGAATTTGTGGAGATTCTGTGGGATTTTACTGGAATTTGGTGGGCCTTTTCAAGGACTTTGTGTGTTTTTGAGGAGACTTGAAGAATTTTGAGGAATTTTTCTTATATTTTGTGGAAACTTGTGGAGGTTTTGTGTGATTTTTGTGGGATTTTGTGAGATATTGAGGCGATTTAGGGATCTTGAGGGATTTTTCATGTATTCTGTGGGAATTTGTGGAGATTTGGTGGGATTTTTGTGGATTTTGGCCGTGTTTAGAGAAGATTTAGGGAATTTTGTGGGATGTTTCTGGGATTTTGTTGGGTATTGAGGACATTTTGTGGGATGTTTCTCGAATTTGGTGGGGCTTTTCAAGAATTTTGTGGTATTTTGAAAAGATTTAGGGAATTTTGTGGTGTTTTTTCTTGAATTTTGTAGGAAACTGTGCTGATTTAATGGGGTGTTTCTGGAATTCGGTCGAGTTTTCAGAAGATTTAGGGATTTTTGTGAGATTTTTGTGGGATGTTCTGGGAATTGGTGGAGATTTTGTGGAACATTCCTGTGAATTGGTAGGGTTTTGAAATGATTTAGGGAGTTTTGTGGGACTTCTCTGGAATTTTGTGGGGTTTTTCTGGAATTGTGTGGGATTCTGAGGAGACTTGAAAAATTTTGAGGAATTTGTTTTAGATTTTGTGGGAATTTGTGGAGATTCTGTGGGATTTTACTGGAATTTGGTGGGCCTTTTCAAGGACTTTGTGTGGTTTTGAGGAGACTTGAAGAATTTTGAGGATTTTTTTTTTATATTTTGTGGAAACTTGTGGAGGTTTTGTGTGATTTTCGTGGGATTTTGTGGGATATTGAGGCGATTTAGGGATCTTGAGGGATTATTCATGTATTTTGTGGGATTTTGTGGAGATTTGGTGGGATATTTTTCTAGAATTTGGTCGTGTTTTGAGAATATTTAGGGGAATTTTGTGGGATTTTTCCTGGAATTTTGTTGGATACTGGGGAGTTTTTGTGGAATTTTTGTGGAACTTTGAGGGACTCTTCTGGAATTTTGTGAGATTTTGTAGAGAACTGACGAACTATCAGGGATTTTTCATGTATTCTGTGGGAATTTGTGAAGATTTGGTGGGATTTCTCTGGAATTTGGTAGAGTTTTGAGAAGATTTAGGGAATTTTGTGGGATTTTTCCTGGAATTTTGTTGGATACTGGGGAGATTTTGTGGGATGTTTCTGGAACTTCGAGGGACTTCTCTGGAATTTGGTGAGATTCTGTAGAGAACTGAAGAATTATCAGGGATTTTTCATGTATTCTGTGGGAATTTGTGGAGATTTGGTGGGATTTTTCTGGAATTTGGTAGAGTTTTGAGAAGATTTAGGGAATTCTGTAAGATTTTTCTGGAATTTGGTGGGCCTTTTCAAGGACTTTGTGTGTTTTTGAGGAGACTTGAAGAATTTTGAGGAATTTTTCTTAGATTTTGTGGAAACTTGTGGAGGTTTTGTGTGATTTTTGTGGGATTTTGTGAGATATTGAGGCGATTTAGGGATCTTGAGGGATTTTTCATGTATTCTGTGGGAATTTGTGGAGATTTGGTGGGATTTTTGTGGATTTTGGCCGTGTTTAGAGAAGATTTAGGGAATTTTGTGGGATTTTTCCTGGAATTTTATTGGATACTGGGGAGATTTTGTGGGATATTTCTGGAACTTCGAGGGACTTTTCTGGTATTTGGTGAGATTCTGTAGAGAACTGACGAATTATCAGGGATTTTTCATGTATTCTGTGGGAATTTGTGGAGATTTGGTGGGATTTTTCTGGAATTTGGTAGAGTTTTGAGAAGATTTAGGGAATTCTGTAAGATTTTACTGGAATTTGGTGGGCCTTTTCAAGGACTTTGTGTGGTTTTGAGGAGACTTGAAGAATTTTGAGGAATTTTTCTTAGATTTTGTGGAAACTTGTGGAGGTTTTGTGGGATTTTTGCGAATTTTGTGGGATATTGAGGCGATTTAGGGATCTTGAGGGATTTTTCATGTATTTTGTAGGAATTTGTGGAGATTTGGTGGGATATTTTTCTAGAATTTGGTCGTGTTTTGGGAAGATTTAGGGAATTTTGTGGGATTTTTCCTGGAATTTTATTGGATACTGGGGAGATTTTGTGGGACATTTCTGGAACTTTGAGGGACTTTTCTGGAATTTGGTGAGATTCTGTAGAGAACTGACGAATTATCAGGGATTTTTCATGTATTCTGTGGGAATTTGTGGAGATTCGGTGGGATATTTTTCTAGAATTTGGTCATGTTTTGAGAAGATTTAGGGAATTTTGTGTGATTTTTCTGGGATTTTGTTGGGTATTGAGGACATTTTGTGGGATGTTTCTGGAATTTGGTGGGGCTTTTCAAGAATTTTGTGGTATTTTGAAAAGATTTAGGGAATTTTGTGGTGTTTGTTCTTGAATTTTGTGGGAAACTGTGCTGATTTTATGGGGCGTTTCTGGAATTTGGTCGAGTTTTCAGAAGATTTAGGGATTTTTGTGAGATTTTTGTGGGATGTTCTGGGAATTGGTGGAGATTTTGTGGGACATTCCTGTGAATTGGTAGGGTTTTGAAATGATTTAGGGAGTTTTGTGGGACTTCTCTGGAATTTTGTGGGGTTTTTCTGGAATTGTGTGGGATTCTGAGGAGACTTGAAGAATTTTGAGGAATTTGTTTTAGATTTTGTGGGAATTTGTGGAGATTCTGTGGGATTTTACTGGAATTTGGTGGGCCTTTTCAAGGACTTTGTGTGGTTTTGAGGAGACTTGAAGAATTTTGAGGATTTTTTTTTTATATTTTGTGGAAACTTGTGGAGGTTTTGTGTGATTTTCGTGGGATTTTGTGGGATATTGAGGCGATTTAGGGATCTTGAGGGATTATTCATGTATTTTGTGGGATTTTGTGGAGATTTGGTGGGATATTTTTCTAGAATTTGGTCGTGTTTTGAGAATATTTAGGGGAATTTTGTGGGATTTTTCCTGGAATTTTGTTGGATACTGGGGAGTTTTTGTGGAATTTTTGTGGAACTTTGAGGGACTCTTCTGGAATTTTGTGAGATTTTGTAGAGAACTGACGAACTATCAGGGATTTTTCATGTATTCTGTGGGAATTTGTGAAGATTTGGTGGGATTTCTCTGGAATTTGGTAGAGTTTTGAGAAGATTTAGGGAATTCTGTAAGATTTTTCCTGGAATTTTGTTGGATACTGGGGAGATTTTGTGGGATGTTTCTGGAACTTCGAGGGACTTCTCTGGAATTTGGTGAGATTCTGTAGAGAACTGAAGAATTATCAGGGATTTTTCATGTATTCTGTGGGAATTTGTGGAGATTTGGTGGGATTTTTCTGGAATTTGGTAGAGTTTTGAGAAGATTTAGGGAATTCTGTAAGATTTTTCTGGAATTTGGTGGGCCTTTTCAAGGACTTTGTGTGTTTTTGAGGAGACTTGAAGAATTTTGAGGAATTTTTCTTAGATTTTGTGGAAACTTGTGGAGGTTTTGTGTGATTTTTGTGGGATTTTGTGAGATATTGAGGTGATTTAGGGATCTTGAGGGATTTTTCATGTATTCTGTGGGAATTTGTGGAGATTTGGTGGGATTTTTGTGGATTTTGGCCGTGTTCAGAGAAGATTTAGGGAATTTTGTGGGATTTTTCCTGGAATTTTATTGGATAGTGGGGAGATTTTGTGGGATATTTCTGGAACTTCGAGGGACTTTTCTGGTATTTGGTGAGATTCTGTAGAGAACTGACGAATTATCAGGGATTTTTCATGTATTCTGTGGGAATTTGTGGAGATTTGGTGGGATTTTTCTGGAATTTGGTAGAGTTTTGAGAAGATTTAGGGAATTCTGTAAGATTTTACTGGAATTTGGTGGGCCTTTTCAAGGACTTTGTGTGGTTTTGAGGAGACTTGAAGAATTTTGAGGAATTTTTCTTAGATTTTGTGGAAACTTGTGGAGGTTTTGTGGGATTTTTGCGAATTTTGTGGGATATTGAGGCGATTTAGGGATCTTGAGGGATTTTTCATGTATTTTGTAGGAATTTGTGGAGATTTGGTGGGATATTTTTCTAGAATTTGGTCGTGTTTTGGGAAGATTTAGGGAATTTTGTGGGATTTTTCCTGGAATTTTATTGGATACTGGGGAGATTTTGTGGGACATTTCTGGAACTTTGAGGGACTTTTCTGGAATTTGGTGAGATTCTGTAGAGAACTGACGAATTATCAGGGATTTTTCATGTATTCTGTGGGAATTTGTGGAGATTCGGTGGGATATTTTTCTAGAATTTGGTCATGTTTTGAGAAGATTTAGGGAATTTTGTGTGATTTTTCTGGGATTTTGTTGGGTATTGAGGACATTTTGTGGGATGTTTCTGGAATTTGGTGGGGCTTTTCAAGAATTGATTGGTATTTTGAAAAGATTTAGGGAATTTTGTGGTGTTTTTTCTTGAATTTTGTGGGAAACTGTGCTGATTTTATGGGGCGTTTCTGGAATTTGGTCGAGTTTTCAGAAGATTTAGGGATTTTTGTGAGATTTTTGTGGGATGTTCTGGGAATTGGTGGAGATTTTGTGGGACATTCCTGTGAATTGGTAGGGTTTTGAAATGATTTAGGGAGTTTTGTGGGACTTCTCTGGAATTTTGTGGGGTTTTTCTGGAATTGTGTGGGATTCTGAGGAGACTTGAAGAATTTTGAGGAATTTGTTTTAGATTTTGTGGGAATTTGTGGAGATTCTGTGGGATTTTACTGGAATTTGGTGGGCCTTTTCAAGGACTTTGTGTGGTTTTGAGGAGACTTGAAGAATTTTGAGGATTTTTTTTTTATATTTTGTGGAAACTTGTGGAGGTTTTGTGTGATTTTCGTGGGATTTTGTGGGATATTGAGGCGATTTAGGGATCTTGAGGGATTATTCATGTATTTTGTGGGATTTTGTGGAGATTTGGTGGGATATTTTTCTAGAATTTGGTCGTGTTTTGAGAATATTTAGGGGAATTTTGTGGGATTTTTCCTGGAATTTTGTTGGATACTGGGGAGTTTTTGTGGAATTTTTGTGGAACTTTGAGGGACTCTTCTGGAATTTTGTGAGATTTTGTAGAGAACTGACGAACTATCAGGGATTTTTCATGTATTCTGTGGGAATTTGTGAAGATTTGGTGGGATTTCTCTGGAATTTGGTAGAGTTTTGAGAAGATTTAGGGAATTTTGTGGGATTTTTCCTGGAATTTTGTTGGATACTGGGGAGATTTTGTGGGATGTTTCTGGAACTTCGAGGGACTTCTCTGGAATTTGGTGAGATTCTGTAGAGAACTGAAGAATTATCAGGGATTTTTCATGTATTCTGTGGGAATTTGTGGAGATTTGGTGGGATTTTTCTGGAATTTGGTAGAGTTTTGAGAAGATTTAGGGAATTCTGTAAGATTTTTCTGGAATTTGGTGGGCCTTTTCAAGGACTTTGTGTGTTTTTGAGGAGACTTGAAGAATTTTGAGGAATTTTTCTTAGATTTTGTGGAAACTTGTGGAGGTTTTGTGTGATTTTTGTGGGATTTTGTGAGATATTGAGGCGATTTAGGGATCTTGAGGGATTTTTCATGTATTCTGTGGGAATTTGTGGAGATTTGGTGGGATTTTTGTGGATTTTGGCCGTGTTTAGAGAAGATTTAGGGAATTTTGTGGGATTTTTCCTGGAATTTTATTGGATACTGGGGAGATTTTGTGGGATATTTCTGGAACTTCGAGGGACTTTTCTGGTATTTGGTGAGATTCTGTAGAGAACTGACGAATTATCAGGGATTTTTCATGTATTCTGTGGGAATTTGTGGAGATTTGGTGGGATTTTTCTGGAATTTGGTAGAGTTTTGAGAAGATTTAGGGAATTTTGTGGGATTTTTCCTGGAATTTTGTTGGATACTGGGGAGATTTTGTGGGATGTTTCTGGAACTTCGAGGGACTTCTCTGGAATTTGGTGAGATTCTGTAGAGAACTGAAGAATTATCAGGGATTTTTCATGTATTCTGTGGGAATTTGTGGAGATTTGGTGGGATTTTTCTGGAATTTGGTAGAGTTTTGAGAAGATTTAGGGAATTCTGTAAGATTTTACTGGAATTTGGTGGGCCTTTTCAAGGACTTTGTGTGTTTTTGAGGAGACTTGAAGAATTTTGAGGAATTTTTCTTATATTTTGTGGAAACTTGTGGAGGTTTTGTGTGATTTTTGTGGGATTTTGTGAGATATTGAGGCGATTTAGGGATCTTGAGGGATTTTTCATGTATTCTGTGGGAATTTGTGGAGATTTGGTGGGATTTTTGTGGATTTTGGCCGTGTTTAGAGAAGATTTAGGGAATTTTGTGGGATGTTTCTGGGATTTTGTTGGGTATTGAGGACATTTTGTGGGATGTTTCTGGAATTTGGTGGGGCTTTTCAAGAATTTTGTGGTATTTTGAAAAGATTTAGGGAATTTTGTGGTGTTTTTTCTTGAATTTTGTGGGAAACTGTGCTGATTTAATGGGGTGTTTCTGGAATTCGGTCGAGTTTTCAGAAGATTTAGGGATTTTTGTGAGATTTTTGTGGGATGTTCTGGGAATTGGTGGACATTTTGTGGGACATTCCTGTGAATTGGTAGGGTTTTGAAATGATTTAGGGAGTTTTGTGGGACTTCTCTGGAATTTTTTGGGTTTTTTCTGGAATTGTGGGGGATTCTGAGGAGACTTGAAGAATTTTGAGGAATTTGTTTTAGATTTTGTGGGAATTTGTGTAGATTCTGTGGGATTTTACTGGAATTTGGTGGGCCTTCTCAAGGACTTTGTGTGGTTTTGAGGAGACTTGAAGAATTTTGAGGATGTTTTTTTATATTTTGTGGGAACTTGTGGAGGTTTTGTGTGATTTTTGTGGGAGTTTGTGGGATATTGAGGCGATTTTGGGATCTTGAGGGATTTTTCATGTATTTTGTGGGATTTTGTAAAGATTTGGTGGGATATTTTTCTAGAATTTGGTCGTGTTTTGAGAAGATTTAGGGAATTTGGTGGGATTTTTCCTGGAATTTTGTTGGATACTGGGGAGATTTTGTGGGATGTTTCTGGAACTTCGAGGGACTTCTCTGGAATTTGGTGAGATTCTGTAGAGAACTGAAGAATTATCAGGGATTTTTCATGTATTCTGTGGGAATTTGTGGAGATTTGGTGGGATTTTTCTGGAATTTGGTAGAGTTTTGAGAAGATTTAGGGAATTCTGTAAGAGTTTTCTGGAATTTGGTGGGCCTTTTCAAGGACTTTGTGTGGTTTTGAGGAGACTTGAAGAATTTTGAGGAATTTTTCTTAGATTTTGTGGAAACTTGTGGAGGTTTTGTGTGATTTTTGTGGGATTTTGTGAGATATTGAGGCGATTTAGGGATCTTGAGGGATTTTTCATGTATTCTGTGGGAATTTGTGGAGATTTGGTGGGATTTTTGTGGATTTTGGCCGTGTTTAGAGAAGATTTAGGGAATTTTGTGGGATTTTTCCTGGAATTTTATTGGATACTGGGGAGATTTTGTGGGATATTTCTGGAACTTCGAGGGACTTTTCTGGTATTTGGTGAGATTCTGTAGAGAACTGACGAATTATCAGGGATTTTTCATGTATTCTGTGGGAATTTGTGGAGATTTGGTGGGATTTTTCTGGAATTTGGTAGAGTTTTGAGAAGATTTAGGGAATTCTGTAAGATTTTACTGGAATTTGGTGGGCCTTTTCAAGGACTTTGTGTGGTTTTGAGGAGACTTGAAGAATTTTGAGGAATTTTTCTTAGATTTTGTGGAAACTTGTGGAGGTTTTGTGGGATTTTTGCGAATTTTGTGGGATATTGAGGCGATTTAGGGATCTTGAGGGATTTTTCATGTATTTTGTAGGAATTTGTGGAGATTTGGTGGGATATTTTTCTAGAATTTGGTCGTGTTTTGGGAAGATTTAGGGAATTTTGTGGGATTTTTCCTGGAATTTTATTGGATACTGGGGAGATTTTGTGGGACATTTCTGGAACTTTGAGGGACTTTTCTGGAATTTGGTGAGATTCTGTAGAGAACTGACGAATTATCAGGGATTTTTCATGTATTCTGTGGGAATTTGTGGAGATTCGGTGGGATATTTTTCTAGAATTTGGTCATGTTTTGAGAAGATTTAGGGAATTTTGTGTGATTTTTCTGGGATTTTGTTGGGTATTGAGGACATTTTGTGGGATGTTTCTGGAATTTGGTGGGGCTTTTCAAGAATTTTGTGGTATTTTGAAAAGATTTAGGGAATTTTGTGGTGTTTGTTCTTGAATTTTGTGGGAAACTGTGCTGATTTTATGGGGCGTTTCTGGAATTTGGTCGAGTTTTCAGAAGATTTAGGGATTTTTGTGAGATTTTTGTGGGATGTTCTGGGAATTGGTGGAGATTTTGTGGGACATTCCTGTGAATTGGTAGGGTTTTGAAATGATTTAGGGAGTTTTGTGGGACTTCTCTGGAATTTTGTGGGGTTTTTCTGGAATTGTGTGGGATTCTGAGGAGACTTGAAGAATTTTGAGGAATTTGTTTTAGATTTTGTGGGAATTTGTGGAGATTCTGTGGGATTTTACTGGAATTTGGTGGGCCTTTTCAAGGACTTTGTGTGGTTTTGAGGAGACTTGAAGAATTTTGAGGATTTTTTTTTTATATTTTGTGGAAACTTGTGGAGGTTTTGTGTGATTTTCGTGGGATTTTGTGGGATATTGAGGCGATTTAGGGATCTTGAGGGATTATTCATGTATTTTGTGGGATTTTGTGGAGATTTGGTGGGATATTTTTCTAGAATTTGGTCGTGTTTTGAGAATATTTAGGGGAATTTTGTGGGATTTTTCCTGGAATTTTGTTGGATACTGGGGAGTTTTTGTGGAATTTTTGTGGAACTTTGAGGGACTCTTCTGGAATTTTGTGAGATTTTGTAGAGAACTGACGAACTATCAGGGATTTTTCATGTATTCTGTGGGAATTTGTGAAGATTTGGTGGGATTTCTCTGGAATTTGGTAGAGTTTTGAGAAGATTTAGGGAATTCTGTAAGATTTTTCCTGGAATTTTGTTGGATACTGGGGAGATTTTGTGGGATGTTTCTGGAACTTCGAGGGACTTCTCTGGAATTTGGTGAGATTCTGTAGAGAACTGAAGAATTATCAGGGATTTTTCATGTATTCTGTGGGAATTTGTGGAGATTTGGTGGGATTTTTCTGGAATTTGGTAGAGTTTTGAGAAGATTTAGGGAATTCTGTAAGATTTTTCTGGAATTTGGTGGGCCTTTTCAAGGACTTTGTGTGTTTTTGAGGAGACTTGAAGAATTTTGAGGAATTTTTCTTAGATTTTGTGGAAACTTGTGGAGGTTTTGTGTGATTTTTGTGGGATTTTGTGAGATATTGAGGTGATTTAGGGATCTTGAGGGATTTTTCATGTATTCTGTGGGAATTTGTGGAGATTTGGTGGGATTTTTGTGGATTTTGGCCGTGTTCAGAGAAGATTTAGGGAATTTTGTGGGATTTTTCCTGGAATTTTATTGGATAGTGGGGAGATTTTGTGGGATATTTCTGGAACTTCGAGGGACTTTTCTGGTATTTGGTGAGATTCTGTAGAGAACTGACGAATTATCAGGGATTTTTCATGTATTCTGTGGGAATTTGTGGAGATTTGGTGGGATTTTTCTGGAATTTGGTAGAGTTTTGAGAAGATTTAGGGAATTCTGTAAGATTTTACTGGAATTTGGTGGGCCTTTTCAAGGACTTTGTGTGGTTTTGAGGAGACTTGAAGAATTTTGAGGAATTTTTCTTAGATTTTGTGGAAACTTGTGGAGGTTTTGTGGGATTTTTGCGAATTTTGTGGGATATTGAGGCGATTTAGGGATCTTGAGGGATTTTTCATGTATTTTGTAGGAATTTGTGGAGATTTGGTGGGATATTTTTCTAGAATTTGGTCGTGTTTTGGGAAGATTTAGGGAATTTTGTGGGATTTTTCCTGGAATTTTATTGGATACTGGGGAGATTTTGTGGGACATTTCTGGAACTTTGAGGGACTTTTCTGGAATTTGGTGAGATTCTGTAGAGAACTGACGAATTATCAGGGATTTTTCATGTATTCTGTGGGAATTTGTGGAGATTCGGTGGGATATTTTTCTAGAATTTGGTCATGTTTTGAGAAGATTTAGGGAATTTTGTGTGATTTTTCTGGGATTTTGTTGGGTATTGAGGACATTTTGTGGGATGTTTCTGGAATTTGGTGGGGCTTTTCAAGAATTGATTGGTATTTTGAAAAGATTTAGGGAATTTTGTGGTGTTTTTTCTTGAATTTTGTGGGAAACTGTGCTGATTTTATGGGGCGTTTCTGGAATTTGGTCGAGTTTTCAGAAGATTTAGGGATTTTTGTGAGATTTTTGTGGGATGTTCTGGGAATTGGTGGAGATTTTGTGGGACATTCCTGTGAATTGGTAGGGTTTTGAAATGATTTAGGGAGTTTTGTGGGACTTCTCTGGAATTTTGTGGGGTTTTTCTGGAATTGTGTGGGATTCTGAGGAGACTTGAAGAATTTTGAGGAATTTGTTTTAGATTTTGTGGGAATTTGTGGAGATTCTGTGGGATTTTACTGGAATTTGGTGGGCCTTTTCAAGGACTTTGTGTGGTTTTGAGGAGACTTGAAGAATTTTGAGGATTTTTTTTTTATATTTTGTGGAAACTTGTGGAGGTTTTGTGTGATTTTCGTGGGATTTTGTGGGATATTGAGGCGATTTAGGGATCTTGAGGGATTATTCATGTATTTTGTGGGATTTTGTGGAGATTTGGTGGGATATTTTTCTAGAATTTGGTCGTGTTTTGAGAATATTTAGGGGAATTTTGTGGGATTTTTCCTGGAATTTTGTTGGATACTGGGGAGTTTTTGTGGAATTTTTGTGGAACTTTGAGGGACTCTTCTGGAATTTTGTGAGATTTTGTAGAGAACTGACGAACTATCAGGGATTTTTCATGTATTCTGTGGGAATTTGTGAAGATTTGGTGGGATTTCTCTGGAATTTGGTAGAGTTTTGAGAAGATTTAGGGAATTTTGTGGGATTTTTCCTGGAATTTTGTTGGATACTGGGGAGATTTTGTGGGATGTTTCTGGAACTTCGAGGGACTTCTCTGGAATTTGGTGAGATTCTGTAGAGAACTGAAGAATTATCAGGGATTTTTCATGTATTCTGTGGGAATTTGTGGAGATTTGGTGGGATTTTTCTGGAATTTGGTAGAGTTTTGAGAAGATTTAGGGAATTCTGTAAGATTTTTCTGGAATTTGGTGGGCCTTTTCAAGGACTTTGTGTGTTTTTGAGGAGACTTGAAGAATTTTGAGGAATTTTTCTTAGATTTTGTGGAAACTTGTGGAGGTTTTGTGTGATTTTTGTGGGATTTTGTGAGATATTGAGGCGATTTAGGGATCTTGAGGGATTTTTCATGTATTCTGTGGGAATTTGTGGAGATTTGGTGGGATTTTTGTGGATTTTGGCCGTGTTTAGAGAAGATTTAGGGAATTTTGTGGGATTTTTCCTGGAATTTTATTGGATACTGGGGAGATTTTGTGGGATATTTCTGGAACTTCGAGGGACTTTTCTGGTATTTGGTGAGATTCTGTAGAGAACTGACGAATTATCAGGGATTTTTCATGTATTCTGTGGGAATTTGTGGAGATTTGGTGGGATTTTTCTGGAATTTGGTAGAGTTTTGAGAAGATTTAGGGAATTTTGTGGGATTTTTCCTGGAATTTTGTTGGATACTGGGGAGATTTTGTGGGATGTTTCTGGAACTTCGAGGGACTTCTCTGGAATTTGGTGAGATTCTGTAGAGAACTGAAGAATTATCAGGGATTTTTCATGTATTCTGTGGGAATTTGTGGAGATTTGGTGGGATTTTTCTGGAATTTGGTAGAGTTTTGAGAAGATTTAGGGAATTCTGTAAGATTTTACTGGAATTTGGTGGGCCTTTTCAAGGACTTTGTGTGTTTTTGAGGAGACTTGAAGAATTTTGAGGAATTTTTCTTATATTTTGTGGAAACTTGTGGAGGTTTTGTGTGATTTTTGTGGGATTTTGTGAGATATTGAGGCGATTTAGGGATCTTGAGGGATTTTTCATGTATTCTGTGGGAATTTGTGGAGATTTGGTGGGATTTTTGTGGATTTTGGCCGTGTTTAGAGAAGATTTAGGGAATTTTGTGGGATGTTTCTGGGATTTTGTTGGGTATTGAGGACATTTTGTGGGATGTTTCTGGAATTTGGTGGGGCTTTTCAAGAATTTTGTGGTATTTTGAAAAGATTTAGGGAATTTTGTGGTGTTTTTTCTTGAATTTTGTGGGAAACTGTGCTGATTTAATGGGGTGTTTCTGGAATTCGGTCGAGTTTTCAGAAGATTTAGGGATTTTTGTGAGATTTTTGTGGGATGTTCTGGGAATTGGTGGACATTTTGTGGGACATTCCTGTGAATTGGTAGGGTTTTGAAATGATTTAGGGAGTTTTGTGGGACTTCTCTGGAATTTTTTGGGTTTTTTCTGGAATTGTGGGGGATTCTGAGGAGACTTGAAGAATTTTGAGGAATTTGTTTTAGATTTTGTGGGAATTTGTGTAGATTCTGTGGGATTTTACTGGAATTTGGTGGGCCTTCTCAAGGACTTTGTGTGGTTTTGAGGAGACTTGAAGAATTTTGAGGATGTTTTTTTATATTTTGTGGGAACTTGTGGAGGTTTTGTGTGATTTTTGTGGGAGTTTGTGGGATATTGAGGCGATTTTGGGATCTTGAGGGATTTTTCATGTATTTTGTGGGATTTTGTAAAGATTTGGTGGGATATTTTTCTAGAATTTGGTCGTGTTTTGAGAAGATTTAGGGAATTTGGTGGGATTTTTCCTGGAATTTTGTTGGATACTGGGGAGATTTTGTGGGATGTTTCTGGAACTTCGAGGGACTTCTCTGGAATTTGGTGAGATTCTGTAGAGAACTGAAGAATTATCAGGGATTTTTCATGTATTCTGTGGGAATTTGTGGAGATTTGGTGGGATTTTTCTGGAATTTGGTAGAGTTTTGAGAAGATTTAGGGAATTCTGTAAGAGTTTTCTGGAATTTGGTGGGCCTTTTCAAGGACTTTGTGTGGTTTTGAGGAGACTTGAAGAATTTTGAGGAATTTTTCTTAGATTTTGTGGAAACTTGTGGAGGTTTTGTGTGATTTTTGTGGGATTTTGTGAGATATTGAGGCGATTTAGGGATCTTGAGGGATTTTTCATGTATTTTGTGGGATTTTGTGGAGATTTGGTGGGATATTTTTCTAGAATTTGGTCGTGTTTTGAGAATATTTAGGGGAATTTTGTGGGATTTTTCCTGGAATTTTGTTGGATACTGGGGAGTTTTTGTGGAATTTTTGTGGAACTTTGAGGGACTCTTCTGGAATTTTGTGAGATTTTGTAGAGAACTGACGAACTATCAGGGATTTTTCATGTATTCTGTGGGAATTTGTGAAGATTTGGTGGGATTTCTCTGGAATTTGGTAGAGTTTTGAGAAGATTTAGGGAATTTTGTGGGATTTTTCCTGGAATTTTGTTGGATACTGGGGAGATTTTGTGGGATGTTTCTGGAACTTCGAGGGACTTCTCTGGAATTTGGTGAGATTCTGTAGAGAACTGAAGAATTATCAGGGATTTTTCATGTATTCTGTGGGAATTTGTGGAGATTTGGTGGGATTTTTCTGGAATTTGGTAGAGTTTTGAGAAGATTTAGGGAATTCTGTAAGATTTTACTGGAATTTGGTGGGCCTTTTCAAGGACTTTGTGTGTTTTTGAGGAGACTTGAAGAATTTTGAGGAATTTTTCTTATATTTTGTGGAAACTTGTGGAGGTTTTGTGTGATTTTTGTGGGATTTTGTGAGATATTGAGGCGATTTAGGGATCTTGAGGGATTTTTCATGTATTCTGTGGGAATTTCTGGAGATTTGGTGGGATTTTTGTGGATTTTGGCCGTGTTTAGAGAAGATTTAGGGAATTTTGTGGGATGTTTCTGGGATTTTGTTGGGTATTGAGGACATTTTGTGGGATGTTTCTCGAATTTGGTGGGGCTTTTCAAGAATTGATTGGTATTTTGAAAAGATTTAGGGAATTTTGTGGTGTTTTTTCTTGAATTTTGTGGGAAACTGTGCTGATTTAATGGGGTGTTTCTGGAATTCGGTCGAGTTTTCAGAAGATTTAGGGATTTTTGTGAGATTTTTGTGGGATGTTCTGGGAATTGGTGGACATTTTGTGGGACATTCCTGTGAATTGGTAGGGTTTTGAAATGATTTAGGGAGTTTTGTGGGACTTCTCTGGAATTTTTTGGGTTTTTTCTGGAATTGTGGGGGATTCTGAGGAGACTTGAAGAATTTTGAGGAATTTGTTTTAGATTTTGTGGGAATTTGTGTAGATTCTGTGGGATTTTACTGGAATTTGGTGGGCCTTCTCAAGGACTTTGTGTGGTTTTGAGGAGACTTGAAGAATTTTGAGGATGTTTTTTTATATTTTGTGGGAACTTGTGGAGGTTTTGTGTGATTTTTGTGGGAGTTTGTGGGATATTGAGGCGATTTTGGGATCTTGAGGGATTTTTCATGTATTTTGTGGGATTTTGTAAAGATTTGGTGGGATATTTTTCTAGAATTTTGTCGTGTTTTGAGAAGATTTAGGGAATTTGGTGGGATTTTTCCTGGAATTTTGTTGGATACTGGGGAGATTTTGTGGGATGTTTCTGGAACTTTGAGGGACTTCTCTGGAATTTGGTGAGATTCTGTAGAGAACTGAAGAATTATCAGGGATTTTTCATGTATTCTGTGGGAATTTGTGGAGATTTGGTGGGATTTTTCTGGAATTTGGTAGAGTTTTGAGAAGATTTAGGGAATTCTGTAAGAGTTTTCTGGAATTTGGTGGGCCTTTTCAAGGACTTTGTGTGGTTTTGAGGAGACTTGAAGAATTTTGAGGAATTTTTCTTAGATTTTGTGGAAACTTGTGGAGGTTTTGTGTGATTTTTGTGGGATTTTGTGAGATATTGAGGCGATTTAGGGATCTTGAGGGATTTTTCATGTATTTTGTGGGATTTTGTGGAGATTTGGTGGGATATTTTTTTAGAATTTGGTCCTGTTTTGAGAATATTTAGGGGAATTTTGTGGGATTTTTCCTGGAATTTTGTTGGATACTGGGGAGTTTTTGTGGAATTTTTGTGGAACTTTGAGGGACTCTTCTGGAATTTTGTGAGATTTTGTAGAGAACTGACGAACTATCAGGGATTTTTCATGTATTCTGTGGGAATTTGTGAAGATTTGGTGGGATTTCTCTGGAATTTGGTAGAGTTTTGAGAAGATTTAGGGAATTTTGTGGGATTTTTCCTGGAATTTTGTTGGATACTGGGGAGATTTTGTGGGATGTTTCTGGAACTTCGAGGGACTTCTCTGGAATTTGGTGAGATTCTGTAGAGAACTGAAGAATTATCAGGGATTTTTCATGTATTCTGTGGGAATTTGTGGAGATTTGGTGGGATTTTTCTGGAATTTGGTAGAGTTTTGAGAAGATTTAGGGAATTCTGTAAGATTTTACTGGAATTTGGTGGGCCTTTTCAAGGACTTTGTGTGTTTTTGAGGAGACTTGAAGAATTTTGAGGAATTTTTCTTAGATTTTGTGGAAACTTGTGGAGGTTTTGTGTGATTTTTGTGGGATTTTGTGAGATATTGAGGTGATTTAGGGATCTTGAGGGATTTTTCATGTATTCTGTGGGAATTTGTGGAGATTTGGTGGGATTTTTGTGGATTTTGGCCGTGTTTAGAGAAGATTTAGGGAATTTTGTGGGATGTTTCTGGGATTTTGTTGGGTATTGAGGACATTTTGTGGGATGTTTCTGGAATTTGGTGGGGCTTTTCAAGAATTTTGTGGTATTTTGAAAAGATTTAGGGAATTTTGTGGTGTTTTTTCTTGAATTTTGTGGGAAACTGTGCTGATTTTATGGGGCGTTTCTGGAATTTGGTCGAGTTTTCAGAAGATTTAGGGATTTTTGTGAGATTTTTGTGGGATGTTCTGGGAATTGGGGGAGATTTTGTGGGACATTCCTGTGAATTGGTAGGGTTTTGAAATGATTTAGTGAGTTTTGTGGGACTTCTCTGGAATTTTGTGGGGTTTTTCTGGAATTGTGTGGGATTCTGAGGAGACTTGAAAAATTTTGAGGAATTTGTTTTAGATTTTGGGGAATTTGTGTAGATTCTGTGGGATTTTTCTGGAATTTGGTGGGCCTTTTCAAGGACTTTGTGTGGTTTTGAGGAGACTTGAAGAATTTTGAGGATTTTTTTTTATATTTTGTGGAAACTTGTGGAGGTTTTGTGTGATTTTTGTGGGATTTTGTGGGATATTGAGGCGATTTAAGGATCTTGAGGGATTTTTCATGTATTTTGTAGGAATTTGTGGAGATTTGGTGGGATATTTTTCTAGAATTTGGTCGTGTTTTGGGAAGATTTAGGGAATTTTGTGGGATTTTTCCTGGAATTTTATTGGATACTGGGGAGATTTTGTGGGATATTTCTGGAACTTCGAGGGACTTTTCTGGAATTTGGTGAGATTCTGTAGAGAACTGACGAATTATCAGGGATTTTTCATGTATTCTGTGGGAATTTGTGGAGATTTGGTGGGATTTTTCTGGAATTTGGTAGAGTTTTGAGAAGATTTAGGGAATTTTGTGGGATGTTTCTGGGATTTTGTTGGGTATTGAGGACATTTTGTGGGATGTTTCTCGAATTTGGTGGGGCTTTTCAAGAATTTTGTGGTATTTTGAAAAGATTTAGGGAATTTTGTGGTGTTTTTTCTTGAATTTTGTGGGAAACTGTGCTGATTTTATGGGGTGTTTCTGGAATTCGGTCGAGTTTTCAGAAGATTTAGGGATTTTTGTGAGATTTTTGTGGGATGTTCTGGGAATTGGTGGAGATTTTGTGGGACATTCCTGTGAATTGGTAGGGTTTTGAAATGATTTAGGGAGTTTTGTGGGACTTCTCTGGAATTTTGTGGGGTTTTTCTGGAATTGTGTGGGATTCTGAGGAGACTTGAAAAATTTTGAGGAATTTGTTTTAGATTTTGGGGAATTTGTGTAGATTCTGTGGGATTTTTCTGGAATTTGGTGGGCCTTCTCAAGGACTTTGTGTGGTTTTGAGGAGACTTGAAGAATTTTGAGGATTTTTTTTTATATTTTGTGGAAACTTGTGGAGGTTTTGTGTGATTTTTGTGGGATTTTGTGGGATATTGAGGCGATTTAAGGATCTTGAGGGATTTTTCATGTATTTTGTGGGAATTTGTGGAGATTTGGTGGGATATTTTTCTAGAATTTGGTCGTGTTTTGGGGCGATTTAGGGAATTTTGTGGGATTTTTCCTGGAATTTTGTTGGATACTGGGGAGTTTTTGTGGAATTTTTGTGGAACTTTGAGGGACTCTTCTGGAATTTTGTGAGATTTTGTAGAGAACTGACGAACTATCAGGGATTTTTCATGTATTCTGTGGGAATTTGTGGAGATTCGGTGGGATATTTTTCTAGAATTTGGTCATGTTTTGAGAAGATTTAGGGAATTTTGTGTGATTTTTCTGGGATTTTGTTGGGTATTGAGGACATTTTGTGGGATGTTTCTGGAATTTGGTGGGGCTTTTCAAGAATTTTGTGGTATTTTGAAAAGATTTAGGGAATTTTGTGGTGTTTTTTCTTGAATTTTGTGGGAAACTGTGCTGATTTTATGGGGCGTTTCTGGAATTTGGTCGAGTTTTCAGAAGATTTAGGGATTTTTGTGAGATTTTTGTGGGATGTTCTGGGAATTGGTGGAGATTTTGTGGGACATTCCTGTGAATTGGTAGGGTTTTGAAATGATTTAGGGAGTTTTGTGGGACTTCTCTGGAATTTTGTGGGGTTTTTCTGGAATTGTGTGGGATTCTGAGGAGACTTGAAGAATTTTGAGGAATTTGTTTTAGATTTTGTGGGAATTTGTGGAGATTCTGTGGGATTTTACTGGAATTTGGTGGGCCTTTTCAAGGACTTTGTGTGGTTTTGAGGAGACTTGAAGAATTTTGAGGATTTTTTTTTTATATTTTGTGGAAACTTGTGGAGGTTTTGTGTGATTTTTGTGGGATTTTGTGGGATATTGAGGCGATTTAGGGATCTTGAGGGATTATTCATGTATTTTGTGGGATTTTGTGGAGATTTGGTGGGATATTTTTCTAGAATTTGGTCGTGTTTTGAGAATATTTAGGGGAATTTTGTGGGATTTTTCCTGGAATTTTGTTGGATACTGGGGAGATTTTGTGGAATTTTTGTGGAACTTTGAGGGACTCTTCTGGAATTTTGTGAGATTTTGTAGAGAACTGACGAACTATCAGGGATTTTTCATGTATTCTGTGGGAATTTGTGAAGATTTGGTGGGATTTCTCTGGAATTTGGTAGAGTTTTGAGAAGATTTAGGGAATTTTGTGGGATTTTTCCTGGAATTTTGTTGGATACTGGGGAGATTTTGTGGGATGTTTCTGGAACTTCGAGGGACTTCTCTGGAATTTGGTGAGATTCTGTAGAGAACTGAAGAATTATCAGGGATTTTTCATGTATTCTGTGGGAATTTGTGGAGATTTGGTGGGATTTTTCTGGAATTTGGTAGAGTTTTGAGAAGATTTAGGGAATTCTGTAAGATTTTTCTGGAATTTGGTGGGCCTTTTCAAGGACTTTGTGTGTTTTTGAGGAGACTTGAAGAATTTTGAGGAATTTTTCTTAGATTTTGTGGAAACTTGTGGAGGTTTTGTGTGATTTTTGTGGGATTTTGTGAGATATTGAGGCGATTTAGGGATCTTGAGGGATTTTTCATGTATTCTGTGGGAATTTGTGGAGATTTGGTGGGATTTTTGTGGATTTTGGCCGTGTTTAGAGAAGATTTAGGGAATTTTGTGGGATTTTTCCTGGAATTTTATTGGATACTGGGGAGATTTTGTGGGATATTTCTGGAACTTCGAGGGACTTTTCTGGTATTTGGTGAGATTCTGTAGAGAACTGACGAATTATCAGGGATTTTTCATGTATTCTGTGGGAATTTGTGGAGATTTGGTGGGATTTTTCTGGAATTTGGTAGAGTTTTGAGAAGATTTAGGGAATTCTGTAAGATTTTACTGGAATTTGGTGGGCCTTTTCAAGGACTTTGTGTGGTTTTGAGGAGACTTGAAGAATTTTGAGGAATTTTTCTTAGATTTTGTGGAAACTTGTGGAGGTTTTGTGGGATTTTTGCGAATTTTGTGGGATATTGAGGCGATTTAGGGATCTTGAGGGATTTTTCATGTATTTTGTAGGAATTTGTGGAGATTTGGTGGGATATTTTTCTAGAATTTGGTCGTGTTTTGGGAAGATTTAGGGAATTTTGTGGGATTTTTCCTGGAATTTTATTGGATACTGGGGAGATTTTGTGGGACATTTCTGGAACTTTGAGGGACTTTTCTGGAATTTGGTGAGATTCTGTAGAGAACTGACGAATTATCAGGGATTTTTCATGTATTCTGTGGGAATTTGTGGAGATTCGGTGGGATATTTTTCTAGAATTTGGTCATGTTTTGAGAAGATTTAGGGAATTTTGTGTGATTTTTCTGGGATTTTGTTGGGTATTGAGGACATTTTGTGGGATGTTTCTGGAATTTGGTGGGGCTTTTCAAGAATTTTGTGGTATTTTGAAAAGATTTAGGGAATTTTGTGGTGTTTTTTCTTGAATTTTGTGGGAAACTGTGCTGATTTTATGGGGCGTTTCTGGAATTTGGTCGAGTTTTCAGAAGATTTAGGGATTTTTGTGAGATTTTTGTGGGATGTTCTGGGAATTGGTGGAGATTTTGTGGGACATTCCTGTGAATTGGTAGGGTTTTGAAATGATTTAGGGAGTTTTGTGGGACTTCTCTGGAATTTTGTGGGGTTTTTCTGGAATTGTGTGGGATTCTGAGGAGACTTGAAGAATTTTGAGGAATTTGTTTTAGATTTTGTGGGAATTTGTGGAGATTCTGTGGGATTTTTCTGGAATTTGGTGGGCCTTTTCAAGGACTTTGTGTGTTTTTGAGGAGACTTGAAGAATTTTGAGGAATTTTTCTTATATTTTGTGGAAACTTGTGGAGGTTTTGTGTGATTTTTGTGGGATTTTGTGAGATATTGAGGCGATTTAGGGATCTTGAGGGATTTTTCATGTATTCTGTGGGAATTTGTGGAGATTTGGTGGGATATTTTTCTAGAATTTGGTCGTGTTTTGAGAATATTTAGGGGAATTTTGTGGGATTTTTCCTGGAATTTTGTTGGATACTGGGGAGATTTTGTGGAATTTTTGTGGAACTTTGAGGGACTCTTCTGGAATTTTGTGAGATTTTGTAGAGAACTGACGAACTATCAGGGATTTTTCATGTATTCTGTGGGAATTTGTGAAGATTTGGTGGGATTTCTCTGGAATTTGGTAGAGTTTTGAGAAGATTTAGGGAATTTTGTGGGATTTTTCCTGGAATTTTGTTGGATACTGGGGAGATTTTGTGGGATGTTTCTGGAACTTCGAGGGACTTCTCTGGAATTTGGTGAGATTCTGTAGAGAACTGAAGAATTATCAGGGATTTTTCATGTATTCTGTGGGAATTTGTGGAGATTTGGTGGGATTTTTCTGGAATTTGGTAGAGTTTTGAGAAGATTTAGGGAATTCTGTAAGATTTTTCTGGAATTTGGTGGGCCTTTTCAAGGACTTTGTGTGTTTTTGAGGAGACTTGAAGAATTTTGAGGAATTTTTCTTAGATTTTGTGGAAACTTGTGGAGGTTTTGTGTGATTTTTGTGGGATTTTGTGAGATATTGAGGCGATTTAGGGATCTTGAGGGATTTTTCATGTATTCTGTGGGAATTTGTGGAGATTTGGTGGGATTTTTGTGGATTTTGGCCGTGTTTAGAGAAGATTTAGGGAATTTTGTGGGATTTTTCCTGGAATTTTGTTGGGTATTGAGGACATTTTGTGGGATGTTTCTGGAATTTGGTGGGGCTTTTCAAGAATTTTGTGGTATTTTGAAAAGATTTAGGGAATTTTGTGGTGTTTTTTCTTGAATTTTGTGGGAAACTGTGCTGATTTAATGGGGTGTTTCTGGAATTCGGTCGAGTTTTCAGAAGATTTAGGGATTTTTGTGAGATTTTTGTGGGATGTTCTGGGAATTGGTGGAGATTTTGTGGGACATTCCTGTGAATTGGTAGGGTTTTGAAATGATTTAGGGAGTTTTGTGGGACTTCTCTGGAATTTTGTGGGGTTTTTCTGGAATTGTGTGGGATTCTGAGGAGACTTGAAAAATTTTGAGGAATTTGTTTTAGATTTTGGGGAATTTGTGTAGATTCTGTGGGATTTTTCTGGAATTTGGTGGGCCTTTTCAAGGACTTTGTGTGGTTTTGAGGAGACTTGAAGAATTTTGAGGATTTTTTTTTATATTTTGTGGAAACTTGTGGAGGTTTTGTGTGATTTTTGTGGGATTTTGTGGGATATTGAGGCGATTTAAGGATCTTGAGGGATTTTTCATGTATTTTGTGGGAATTTGTGGAGATATGGTGGGATATTTTTCTAGAATTTGGTCGTGTTTTGGGGCGATTTAGGGAATTTTGTGGGATTTTTCCTGGAATTTTATTGGATACTGGGGAGATTTTCTGGAATGTTTGTGGAACTTTGAGGGACTCTTCTGGAATTTGGTGAGATTCTGTAGAGAACTGACTAATTATCAAGGATTTTTCATGTATTCTGTGGGAATTTGTGGAGATTCGGTGGGATATTTTTCTAGAATTTGGTCATGTTTTAAGAAGATTTAGGGAATTTTGTGGGATTTTTCCTGGAATTTTGTTGGATACTGCGGAGATTTTGTGGGATATTTCTGGAACTTCGAGGGACTTTTCTGGAATTTGGTGAGATTCTGTAGAGAACTGACGAATTATCAGGGATTTTTCATGTATTCTGTGGGAATTTGTGGAGATTTGGTGGGATTTTTCTAGAATTTGGTAGAGTTTTGAGAAGATTTAGGGAATTCTGTAAGATTTTTCTGGAATTTGGTGGGCCTTTTTGAAGGACTTTGTGTGGTTTTGAGGAGACTTGAAGAATTTTGAGGAATTTTTCTTAGATTTTGTGGAAACTTGTGGAGGTTTTGTGGGATTTTTGTGGAATTTTGTGGGATATTGAGGCGATTTAGGGATCTTGAGGGATTTTTCATGTATTTTGTGGGAATTTGTGGAGATTTGGTGGGATATTTTTCTAGAATTTGGTCGTGTTTGGGAAGATTTAGGGAATTTTGTGGGATTTTTCCTGGAATTTTATTGGATACTGGGGAGATTTTGTGGGACATTTCTGGAACTTCAAGGGACTTTTCTGGAATTTGGTGAGATTCTGTAGAGAACTGACGAATTATCAGGGATTTTTCATGTATTCTGTGGGAATTTGTGGAGATTCGGTGGGATATTTTTCTAGAATTTGGTCATGTTTTGAGAAGATTTAGGGAATTTTGTGTGATTTTTCTGGGATTTTGTTGGGTATTGAGGACATTTTGTGGGATGTTTCTGGAATTTGGTGGGGCTTTTCAAGAATTGATTGGTATTTTGAAAAGATTTAGGGAATTTTGTGGTGTTTTTTCTTGAATTTTGTGGGAAACTGTGCTGATTTTATGGGGCGTTTCTGGAATTTGGTCGAGTTTTCAGAAGATTTAGGGATTTTTGTGAGATTTTTGTGGGATGTTCTGGGAATTGGTGGAGATTTTGTGGGACATTCCTGTGAATTGGTAGGGTTTTGAAATGATTTAGGGAGTTTTGTGGGACTTCTCTGGAATTTTGTGGGGTTTTTCTGGAATTGTGTGGGATTCTGAGGAGACTTGAAGAATTTTGAGGAATTTGTTTTAGATTTTGTGGGAATTGTTGGAGATTCCGTGGGATTTTACTGGAATTTGGTGGGCCTTTTCAAGGACTTTGTGTGGTTTTGAGGAGACTTGAAGAATTTTGAGGATTTTTTTTATATTTTGTGGAAACTTGTGGAGGTTTTGTGTGATTTTCGTGGGATTTTGTGGGATATTGAGGCGATTTAGGGATCTGGAGGGATTATTCATGTATTTTGTGGGATTTTGTGGAGATTTGGTGGGATATTTTTCTAGAATTTGGTCGTGTTTTGAGAAGATTTAGGGAATTTTGTGGGATTTTTCCTGGAATTTTGTTGGATACTGGGGAGTTTTTGTGGAATGTTTGTGGAACTTTGAGGGACTCTTCTGGAATTTTGTGAGATTTTGTAGAGAACTGACGAACTATCAGGGATTTTTCATGTATTCTGTGGGAATTTGTGGAGATTTGGTGGGATTTTTCTGGAATTTGGTAGAGTTTTGAGAAGATTTAGGGAATTCTGTAAGATTTTTCTGGAATTTGGTGGGCCTTTTCAAGGACTTTGTGTGGTTTTGAGGAGACTTGAAGAATTTTGAGGAATTTTTCTTAGATTTTGTGGAAATTTGTGGAGGTTTTGAGGGATTTTTGTGGAATTTTGTGGGATATTGAGGCGATTTAGGGATCTTGAGGGATTTTTCATGTATTCTGTGGGAATTTGTGGAGATTCGGTGGGATATTTTTCTAGAATTTGGTCATGTTTTGAGAAGATTTAGGGAATTTTGTGTGATTTTTCTGGGATTTTGTTGGGTATTGAGGACATTTTGTGGGATGTTTCTGGAATTTGGTGGGGCTTTTCAAGAATTTTGTGGTATTTTGAAAAGATTTAGGGAATTTTGTGGTGTTTTTTCTTGAATTTTGTGGGAAACTGTGCTGATTTTATGGGGTGTTTCTGGAATTCGGTCGAGTTTTCAGAAGATTTAGGGATTTTTGTGAGATTTTTGTGGGATGTTCTGGGAATTGGTGGAGATTTTGTGGGACATTCCTGTGAATTGGTAGGGTTTTGAAATGATTTAGGGAGTTTTGTGGGACTTCTCTGGAATTTTGTGGGGTTTTTCTGGAATTGTGTGGGATTCTGAGGAGACTTGAAAAATTTTGAGGAATTTGTTTTAGATTTTGGGGAATTTGTGTAGATTCTGTGGGATTTTTCTGGAATTTGGTGGGCCTTCTCAAGGACTTTGTGTGGTTTTGAGGAGACTTGAAGAATTTTGAGGATTTTTTTTTATATTTTGTGGAAACTTGTGGAGGTTTTGTGTGATTTTTGTGGGATTTTGTGGGATATTGAGGCGATTTAAGGATCTTGAGGGATTTTTCATGTATTTTGTGGGAATTTGTGGAGATTTGGTGGGATATTTTTCTAGAATTTGGTCGTGTTTTGGGGCGATTTAGGGAATTTTGTGGGATTTTTCCTGGAATTTTATTGGATACTGGGGAGATTTTGTGGGATATTTCTGGAACTTCGAGGGACTTTTCTGGTATTTGGTGAGATTCTGTAGAGAACTGACGAATTATCAGGGATTTTTCATGTATTCTGTGGGAATTTGTGGAGATTTGGTGGGATTTTTCTGGAATTTGGTAGAGTTTTGAGAAGATTTAGGGAATTCTGTAAGATTTTTCTGGAATTTGGTGGGCCTTTTTGAAGGACTTTGTGTGGTTTTGAGGAGACTTGAAGAATTTTGAGGAATTTTTCTTAGATTTTGTGGAAACTTGTGGAGGTTTTGTGGGATTTTTGTGGAATTTTGTGGGATATTGAGGCGATTTAGCGATCTTGAGGGATTTTTCATGTATTTTGTAGGAATTTGTGGAGATTTGGTGGGATATTTTTCTAGAATTTGGTCGTGTTTTGGGAAGATTTAGGGAATTTTGTGGGATTTTTCCTGGAATTTTATTGGATACTGGGGAGATTTTGTGGGACATTTCTGGAACTTTGAGGGATTTTTCTGGAATTTGGTGAGATTCTGTAGAGAACTGACGAATTATCAGGGATTTTTCATGTATTCTGTGGGAATTTGTGGAGATTCGGTGGGATATTTTTCCAGAATTTGGTCATGTTTTGAGAAGATTTAGGGAATTTTGTGTGATTTTTCTGGGATTTTGTTGGGTATTGAGGACATTTTGTGGGATGTTTCTGGAATTTGGTGGGGCTTTTCAAGAATTTTGTGGTATTTTGAAAAGATTTAGGGAATTTTGTGGTGTTTTTTCTTGAATTTTCTGGGAAACTGTGCTGATTTTATGGGGCGTTTCTGGAATTTGGTCGAGTTTTCAGAAGATTTAGGGATTTTTGTGAGATTTTTGTGGGATGTTCTGGGAATTGGTGGAGATTTTGTGGGACATTCCTGTGAATTGGTAGGGTTTTGAAATGATTTAGGGAGTTTTGTGGGACTTCTCTGGAATTTTGTGGGGTTTTTCTGGAATTGTGTGGGATTCTGAGGAGACTTGAAGAATTTTGAGGAATTTGTTTTAGATTTTGTGGGAATTTGTGTAGATTCTGTGGGATTTTACTGGAATTTGGTGGGCCTTTTCAAGGACTTTGTGTGGTTTTGAGGAGACTTGAAGAATTTTGAGGATTTTTTTTTTATATTTTGTGGAAACTTGTGGAGGTTTTGTGTGATTTTTGTGGGATTTTGTGGGATATTGAGGCGATTTAGGGATCTTGAGGGATTTTTCATGTATTTTGTGGGAATTTGTGGAGATTTGGTGGGATATTTTTCTAGAATTTGGTCGTGTTTTTGGGAAGACCTATCTATCTATCTATCTATCTATCTATCTATCTATCTATCTATCTATCTATCTCCCTCTCTATATATCTCCCTATCTATATATCTCCCTATCTATCACCCTATATGCATTTCTTTATTATAGATTTGTATATTTTAATTTCTATATTATTCATTTAAATGCCAAGCTTTTAAATAAATAGGGGAACCGAGTGAGAGGAGTGGCAGCATGGTACGGGTCGTCGCGAGTGCCAGAAGCCCGAAAAAGCGGCCGCGTCAAGGACCCCGGCAGAGTGCGGCGTCGTCACCGCTGCCTGTCGGCACCCGACCGGCTCGCGCTCGGCCCCGGTGCCGCCGAGCACACAGCCCGTGTCCGCACGGCTGGAACAACCGTGGAAAATTGCGACGGGGCGGCGTCGACGCTCGGGTGTTTGTCAGGCAGTCGAATTCACGCACCCACTGCCCGGGGTCCTTCCATTTTCCCGCCTTTTTGGCCGCCACCCTTGGAAGGACAAGCCGGCCGCGACCTGGCAGCCATCTTCTGCGTGGCGTGACGTACTTTCCGCCCTTCCTCGCCGCCATCTTTGCTGTGGCTGAAGCCACTTCCGGTAGAGCGGCCATCTTTGTTATGGCACAATTAAGGCCCCCGCTGCTCTCAGCGCGTCTGTCTAACTTACATGCCTGAACGAAAAACCTGCCGACGCCGACCGACTCCGAGCATTCCGCCCGATTTTCGCGTGCCAGATGCCTGTTCAACACCTTCCTTATTCGCCTGCCCGCAGCGCTCGCGCTTTCCCCCGCCCGCGCGCTGACCGGCACTCTCCCTCCGACATACATGGGAAGTTGGCCGGTTGCCAAGAGCTCCGGAATGCAGCTTCTGCCGAAGGAGGCTCGCCTCTTGCGGTTACCTTCTCCGAACTGCGGAGTCGCGGCTTCTGCTTTTCTTTGCTCTTAATGCAAGCGGAAAGCTTTTGCTCTGCGTCTGGCGAGGAGAACGTGTGACAGGAGAGCACATGTTTGTGCAGCTTACCCCTGCCACTGACACAAGCACGGATTTGCAGCACCCTATTCCACCCATGGGGTGACAGCTTTCTGTGCTGCCCAGGGCATTTCTCTGCATCTGGGAGTCCAAGGGAAAGCGCAATTGTTGTGGCAGAGGGTAGCAACAGCAGTAGGGAGCAGCAGAAGTAAGTCATGGCCGTACTTGTTCCACACGACAACTAGCGACTAATCAACAAGCGTGCGAGCAGCAGCTAAGTTCCACTTGCAGTCTGAAAGTTTCGCGTGCCAGATGCCTGTTCAACACCTTCCTTATTCGCCTGCCCGCAGCGCTCGCGCTTTCCCCCGCCCGCGCGCTGACCGGCACTCTCCCTCAGACATACATGGGAAGTTGGCCGGTTGCCAAGAGCTCCGGAATGCAGCTTCTGCCGAAGGAGGCTCGCCTCTTGCGGTAACCTTCTCCGAACTGCGGAGTCGATGCTTCTGCTTTTCTTTGCTCTTAATGCAAGCGGAAAGTACGGCCACGACTTCCTTCTGCTTCTCCCTACTGCTGTTGCTGCTCTCTGCGACAACAATTTTACTTTCCCTTGGACTCCCAGATGCAGAGAAATGCCCTGGGCAGCACAGAAAGCTGTCACCCCATGGGTGGAATAGGGTGCTGCAAATCCGTGCTTGTGTCAGTGGCAGGGGTAAGCTGCACAAACATGTGCTCTCCTGTCACACGTTCTCCTCGCCAGACGCAGAGCAAAAGCTTTCCGCTTGCATTAAGAGCAAAGAAAAGCAGAAGCCGCGACTCCGCAGTTCGGAGAAGGTAACCGCAAGAGGCGAGCCTCCTTCGGCAGAAGCTGCATTCCGGAGCTCTTGGCAACCGGCCAACTTCCCATGTATGTCTGAGGGAGAGTGCCGGTCAGCGCGCGGGCGGGGGAAAGCGCGAGCGCTGCGGGCAGGCGAATAAGGAAGGTGTTGAACAGGCATCTGGCACGCGAAACTTTCAGACTGCAAGTGGAACTTAGCTGCTGCTCGCACGCTTGTTGATTAGTCGCTAGTTGTCGTGTGGAACAAGTACGGCCATGACTTCCTTCTGCTGCTCCCTACTGCTGTTGCTACCCTCTGCCACAACAATTGCGCTTTCCCTTGGACTCCCAGATGCAGAGAAATGCCCTGGGCAGCACAGAAAGCTGTCACCCCATGGGTGGAATAGGGTGCTGCAAATCCGTGCTTGTGTCAGTGGCAGGGGTAAGCTGCACAAACATGTGCTCTCCTGTCACACATTCTCCTCGCCAGACGCAGAGCAAAAGCTTTCCGCTTGCATAAAGAGCAAAGAAAAGCAGAAGCCGCGACTCCGCAGTTCAGAGAAGGTAACCGCAAGAGGCGAGCCTCCTTCGGCAGAAGCTGCATTCCGGAGCTCTTGGCAACCGGCCAACTTCCTATGTATGTCTGAGGGAGAGTGCCGGTCAGCGCGCGGGCGGGGGAAAGCGCGAGCGCTGCGGGCAGGCGAATAAGGAAGGTGTTGAACAGGCATCTGGCACCGGAAACTTTCAGACTGCAAGTGGAACTTAGCTGCTGCTCGCACGCTTGTTGATTAGTCGCTAGTTGTCATGTGGAACAAGTACGGCCATGACTTCCTTCTGCTGCTCCCTACTGCTGTTGCTACCCTCTGCCACAACAATTGCGCTTTCCCTTGGACTCCCAGATGCAGAGAAATGCCCTGGGCAGCACAGAAAGCTGTCACCCCATGGGTGGAATAGGGTGCTGCAAATCCGTGCTTGTGTCAGTGGCAGGGGTAAGCTGCACAAACATGTGCTCTCCTGTCACACGTTCTCCTCGCCAGACGCAGAGCAAAAGCTTTCCGCTTGTATTAAGAGCAAAGAAAAGCAGAAACCGCGACTCCGCAGTTCGGAGAAGTTAACCGCAAGAGGCGAGCCTCCTTCGGCAGAAGCTGCATTCCGGAGCTCTTGGCAACCGGCCAACTTCCCATGTATGTCTGAGGGAGAGTGCCGGTCAGAGCGCGGGCGGGGGAAAGCGCGAGCGCTGCGGGCAGGCGAATAAGGAAGGTGTTGAACAGGCATCTGGCACGCGAAACTTTCAGACTGCAAGTGGAACTTAGTCGCTAGTTGTCGTGTGGAACAAGTACGGCCATGACTTCCTTCTGCTGCTCCCTACTGCTGTTGCTACCCTCTGCCACAACAATTGCGCTTTCCCTTGGACTCCCAGATGCAGAGAAATGCCCTGGGCAGCACAGAAAGCTGTCACCCCATGGGTGGAATAGGGTGCTGCAAATCCGTGCTTGTGTCAGTGGCAGGGGTAAGCTGCACAAACATGTGCTCTCCTGTCACACGTTCTCCTCGCCAGACGCAGAGCAAAAGCTTTCCGCTTGTATTAAGAGCAAAGAAAAGCAGAAGCCGCGACTCCGCAGTTCGGAGAAGGTAACCGCAAGAGGCGAGCCTCCTTCGGCAGAAGCTGCATTCCGGAGCTCTTGGCAACCGGCCAACTTCCCATGTATGTCTGAGGGAGAGTGCCGGTCAGCGCGCGGGCGGGGGAAAGCGCGAGCGCTGCGGGCAGGCGAATAAGGAAGGTGTTGAACAGGCATCTGGCACGCGAAACTTTCAGACTGCAAGTGGAACTTAGCTGCTGCTCGCACGCTTGTTGATTAGTCGCTAGTTGTCGTGTGGAACAAGTACGGCCATGACTTCCTTCTGCTGCTCCCTACTGCTGTTGCTACCCTCTGCCACAACAATTGCGCTTTCCCTTGGACTCCCAGATGCAGAGAAATGCCCTGGGCAGCACAGAAACCTGTCACACCATGGGTGGAATAGGGTGCTGCAAATCCGTGCTTGTGTCAGTGGCAGGGGTAAGCTGCACAAACATGTGCTCTCCTGTCACACGTTCTCCTCGCCAGACGCAGAGCAAAAGCTTTCCGCTTGCATTAAGAGCAAAGAAAAGCAGAAGCCGCGACTCCGCAGTTCGGAGAAGGTAACCGCAAGAGGCGAGCCTCCTTCGGCAGAAGCTGCATTCCGGAGCTCTTGGCAACCGGCCAACTTCCCATGTATGTCTGAGGGAGAGTGCCGGTCAGCGCGCGGGCGGGGGAAAGCGCGAGCGCTGCGGGCAGGCGAATAAGGAAGGTGTTGAACAGGCATCTGGCACGCGAAACTTTCAGACTGCAAGTGGAACTTAGTCGCTAGTTGTCGCGTGGAACAAGTACGGCCATGACTTCCTTCTGCTGCTCCCTACTGCTGTTGCTACCCTCTGCCACAACAATTGCGCTTTCCCTTGGACTCCCAGATGCAGAGAAATGCCCTGGGCAGCACAGAAAGCTGTCACCCCATGGGTGGAATAGGGTGCTGCAAATCCGTGCTTGTGTCAGTGGCAGGGGTAAGCTGCACAAACATGTGCTCTCCTGTCACACATTCTCCTCGCCAGACGCAGAGCAAAAGCTTTCCGCTTGCATTAAGAGCAAAGAAAAGCAGAAGCCGCGACTCCGCAGTTCGGAGAAGTTAACCGCAAGAGGCGAGCCTCCTTCGGCAGAAGCTGCATTCCGGAGCTCTTGGCAACCGGCCAACTTCCCATGTATGTCTGAGGGAGAGTGCCGGTCAGCGCGCGGGCGGGGGAAAGCGCGAGCGCTGCGGGCAGGCGAATAAGGAAGGTGTTGAACAGGCATCTGGCACGCGAAACTTTCAGACTGCAAGTGGAACTTAGCTGCTGCTCGCACGCTTGTTGATTAGTCGCTAGTTGTCGTGTGGAACAAGTACGGCCATGACTTCCTTCTGCTTCTCCCTACTGCTGTTGCTGCTCTCTGCGACAACAATTTTACTTTCCGTTGGACTCCCAGATGCAGAGAAATGCCCTGCACAGCGCAGAAACCTGTCACACCATGGGTGGAATAGGGTGCTGCAAATCCGTGCTTGTGTCAGTGGCAGGGGTGAGCTGCACAAACATGTGCTGTCCTGTCACACGTTCTCCTCGCCAGACGCAGTGCAAAAGCTTTCTGCTTGCATTAAGAGCAAGAAAGGCAGAAGCCAGGACTCCGGAGCTCAGAGAAGGTAACCGCAAGAGGCGAGCCTCCTTCGGCAGAAGCTGCTTTCCGGAGCTCTTGGCAACCGGCCAAGGAACCATGTGTGTCAGAGGGAGAGTGCCGGTCAGAGCGCGGGCGGGGGAAAGCGCGAGCGCTGCGGGCAGGCGAATAAGGAAGGTGTTGAACAGGCATCTGGCACGGGAAACTTTCAGACTGCAAGTGGAACGTAGATGCTCCTCAGCCGCTTGCTGACAAGTCTCTAGTTGTCTTGTAGAAGAAGTACGGGCAAGACTGCCTTCTGCTGCTCCCTACTGCTGTTACTGCTCTCTGCGGCAACAATTTTACTTTCCCTTGGACTCCCAGATGCAGAGAAATGCCCTGCACAGCGCAGAAACCTGTCACACTAAGGGTGGAATAGGGTGCTGCAAATCCGTGCTTGTGTCAGTGGCAGGGGTGAGCTGCACAAACTTGTGCTCTCCTGTCACACGTTCTCCTCGCCAGACGCAGTGCAAAAGCTTTCTGCTTGCATTAAGAGCAAGAAAGGCAGAAGCCAGGACTCCGGAGCTCAGAGAAGGTAACCGCAAGAGGCGAGCCTCCTTCGGCAGAAGCTGCTTTCCGGAGCTCTTGGCAAGCGGCCAAGGAACCATGTGTGTCAGAGGGAGAGTGCCGGTCAGAGCGCGGGCGGGGGAAAGCGCGAGCGCTGCGGGCAGGCGAATAAGGAAGGTGTTGAACAGGCATGTGGCACGGGAAACTTTCAGACTGCAAGTGGAACGTAGATGCTGCTCAGCCGCTTGCTGACAAGTCTCTAGTTGTCTTGTAGAAGAAGTACGGCCACGAGTTCCTTCTGCTGCTCCCTACTGCTGTTGCTGCTCTCTGCGACAACAATTTTACTTTCCCTTGGACTCCCAGATGCAGAGAAATGCCCTGGGCAGCACAGAAAGCTGTCACCCCATGGGTGGAATAGGGTGCTGCAAATCCGTGCTTGTGTCAGTGGCAGGGGTAAGCTGCACAAACATGTGCTCTCCTGTCACACGTTCTCCTCGCCAGACGCAGAGCAAAAGCTTTCCGCTTGTATTAAGAGCAAAGAAAAGCAGAAGCCGCGACTCCGCAGTTCGGAGAAGGTAACCGCAAGAGGCGAGCCTCCTTCGGCAGAAGCTGCATTCCGGAGCTCTTGGCAACCGGCCAACTTCCCATGTATGTCTGAGGGAGAGTGCCGGTCAGCGCGCGGGCGGGGGAAAGCGCGAGCGCTGCGGGCAGGCGAATAAGGAAGGTGTTGAACAGGCATCTGGCACGCGAAACTTTCAGACTGCAAGTGGAACTTAGCTGCTGCTCGCACGCTTGTTGATTAGTCGCTAGTTGTCGTGTGGAACAAGTACGGCCATGACTTCCTTCTGCTGCTCCCTACTGCTGTTGCTACCCTCTGCCACAACAATTGCGCTTTCCCTTGGACTCCCAGATGCAGAGAAATGCCCTGGGCAGCACAGAAAGCTGTCACCCCATGGGTGGAATAGGGTGCTGCAAATCCGTGCTTGTGTCAGTGGCAGGGGTAAGCTGCACAAACATGTGCTCTCCTGTCACACGTTCTCCTCGCCAGACGCAGAGCAAAAGCTTTCCGCTTGCATTAAGAGCAAAGAAAAGCAGAAGCCGCGACTCCGCAGTTCGGAGAAGGTAACCGCAAGAGGCGAGCCTCCTTCGGCAGAAGCTGCATTCCGGAGCTCTTGGCAACCGGCCAACTTCCCATGTATGTCTGAGGGAGAGTGCCGGTCAGCGCGCGGGCGGGGGAAAGCGCGAGCGCTGCGGGCAGGCGAATAAGGAAGGTGTTGAACAGGCATCTGGCACGCGAAACTTTCAGACTGCAAGTGGAACTTAGCTGCTGCTCGCACGCTTGTTGATTAGTCGCTAGTTGTCGTGTGGAACAAGTACGGCCATGACTTCCTTCTGCTTCTCCCTACTGCTGTTGCTGCTCTCTGCGACAACAATTTTACTTTCCGTTGGACTCCCAGATGCAGAGAAATGCCCTGCACAGCGCAGAAACCTGTCACACCATGGGTGGAATAGGGTGCTGCAAATCCGTGCTTGTGTCAGTGGCAGGGGTGAGCTGCACAAACATGTGCTGTCCTGTCACACGTTCTCCTCGCCAGACGCAGTGCAAAAGCTTTCTGCTTGTATTAAGAGCAAGAAAGGCAGAAGCCAGGACTCCGGAGCTCAGAGAAGGTAACCGCAAGAGGCGAGCCTCCTTCGGCAGAAGCTGCTTTCCGGAGCTCTTGGCAAGCGGCCAAGGAACCATGTGTGTCAGAGGGAGAGTGCCGGTCAGAGCGCGGGCGGGGGAAAGCGCGAGCGCTGCGGGCAGGCGAATAAGGAAGGTGTTGAACAGGCATGTGGCACGGGAAACTTTCAGACTGCAAGTGGAACGTAGATGCTGCTCAGCCGCTTGCTGACAAGTCTCTAGTTGTCTTGTAGAAGAAGTACGGGCACGAGTTCCTTCTGCTGCTCCCTACTGCTGTTGCTGCTCTCTGCGACAACAATTTTACTTTCCCTTGGACTCCCAGATGCAGAGAAATGCCCTGCACAGCGCAGAAACCTGTCACACCATGGGTGGAATAAGGTGCTGCAAATCCGTGCTTGTGTCAGTGGCAGGGGTGAGCTGCACAAACATGTGCTGTCCTGTCACACGTTCTCCTCGCCAGACGCAGTGCAAAAGTTTTCTGCTTGCATTAAGAGCAAGAAAGGCAGAAGCCAGGACTCCGGAGATCAGAGAAGGTAACCGCAAGAGGCGAGCCTCCTTCGGCAGAAGCTGCTTTCCGGAGCTCTTGGCAAGCGGCCAAGGAACCATGTGTGTCAGAGGGAGAGTGCCGGTCAGAGCGCGGGCGGGGGAAAGCGCGAGCCCTGCGGGCAGGCGAATAAGGAAGGTGTTGAACAGGCATCTGGCACGGGAAACTTTCAGACTGCAAGTGGAACGTAGATGCTGCTCAGCCGCTTGCTGACAAGTCTCTAGTTGTCTTGTAGAAGAAGTACGGGCAAGACTGCCTTCTGCTGCTCCCTACTGCTGTTGCTGCTCTCTGCGGCAACAATTTTACTTTCCCTTGGACTCCCAGATGCAGAGAAATGCCCTGCACAGCGCAGAAACCTGTCACACCATGGGTGGAATAGGGTGCTGCAAATCCGTGCTTGTGTCAGTGGCAGGGGTGAGCTGCACAAACTTGTGCTCTCCTGTCACACGTTCTCCTCGCCAGACGCAGTGCAAAAGCTTTCTGCTTGCATTAAGAGCAAGAAAGGCAGAAGCCAGGACTCCGGAGCTCAGAGAAGGTAACCGCAAGAGGCGAGCCTCCTTCGGCAGAAGCTGCTTTCCGGAGCTCTTGGCAACCGGCCAAGGAACCATGTGTGTCAGAGGGAGAGTGCCGGTCAGAGCGCGGGCGGGGGAAAGCGCGAGCGCTGCGGGCAGGCGAATAAGGAAGGTGTTGAACAGGCATGTGGCACGGGAAACTTTCAGACTGCAAGTGGAACGTAGATGCTGCTCAGCCGCTTGCTGACAAGTCTCTAGTTGTCTTGTAGAAGAAGTACGGGCAAGACTTTCTTCTGCTGCTCCCTACTGCTGTTGCTGCTCTCTGCGGCAACAATTTTACTTTCTCTTGGAGTCCCAGATGCAGAGAAATGCCCTGCACAGCGCAGAAACCTGTCACACCATGGGTGGAATAGGGTGCTGCAAATCCGTGCTTGTGTCAGTGGCAGGGGTGAGCTGCACAAACTTGTGCTCTCCTGTCACACGTTCTCCTCGCCAGACGCAGTGCAAAAGCTTTCTGCTTGCATTAAGAGCAAGAAAGGCAGAAGCCAGGACTCCGGAGCTCAGAGAAGGTAACCGCAAGAGGCGAGCCTCCTTCGGCAGAAGCTGCTTTCCGGAGCTCTTGGCAAGCGGCCAAGGAACCATGTGTGTCAGAGGGAGAGTGCTGGTCAGAGCGCGGGCGGGGGAAAGCGCGAGCGCTGCGGGCAGGCGAATAAGGAAGGTGTTGAACAGGCATGTGGCACGGGAAACTTTCAGACTGCAAGTGGAACGTAGATGCTGCTCAGCCGCTTGCTGACAAGTCTCTAGTTGTCTTGTAGAAGTACAGGCAAGACTTCCTTCTGCTGCTCCCTACTGCTGTTGCTGCTCTCTGCGGCAACAATTTTACTTTCCGTTGGACTCCCAGATGCAGAGAAATGCCCTGCACAGCGCAGAAACCTGTCACACCATGGGTGGAATAGGGTGCTGCAAATCCGTGTTTGTGTCTGTGGCAGGGGTGAGCTGCACAAACATGTGCTGTCCTGTCACACGTTCTCCTCGCCAGACGCAGTGCAAAAGCTTTCTGCTTGCATTAAGAGCAAGAAAGGCAGAAGCCAGGACTCCGGAGCTCAGAGAAGGTAACCGCAAGAGGCGAGCCTCCTTCGGCAGAAGCTGCTTTCCGGAGCTCTTGGCAACCGGCCAAGGAACCATGTGTGTCAGAGGGAGCGTGCCGATCAGCGCGCTGGCGGGGGAAAGCGCGAGCGCTGCGGGCAGGCGAATAAGGAAGGTGTTGAACAGGAATCTGGCACGCGAAACTTTCATATTGCAAGTGGAACATAGCTGCCGCTCGCACGCTTGCTGATTAGTTGCTAGATGTCGTGTGGAAGAAGTACGGGCACGAGTTCCTTCTGCTGCTCCCTACTGCTGTTGCTGCTCTCTGCGGCAACAATTTTACTTTCTCTTGGACTCCCAGATGCAGAGAAATGCCCTGCACAGCGCAGAAACCTGTCACACTAAGGGTGGAATAGGGTGCTGCAAATCCGTGCTTGTGTCAGTGGCAGGGGTGAGCTGCACAAACATGTGCTCTCCTGTCACACGTTCTCCTCGCCAGACGCAGTGCAAAAGCTTTCTGCTTGCATTAAGAGCAAGAAAGGCAGAAGCCAGGACTCCGGAGCTCAGAGAAGGTAACCGCAAGAGGCGAGCCTCCTTCGGCAGAAGCTGCTTTCCGGAGCTCTTGGCAACCGGCCAAGGAACCATGTGTGTCAGAGGGAGAGTGCCGGTCAGAGCGCGGGCGGGGGAAAGCGCGAGCGCTGCGGGCAGGCGAATAAGGAAGGTGTTGAACAGGCATGTGGCACGGGAAACTTTCAGACTGCAAGTGGAACGTAGATGCCGCTCGCACGCTTGCTGATTAGTTGCTAGATGTCGTGTGGAAGAAGTACTGAAACGACTTCCTTCTGCTGCTCCCTACTGCTGTTGCTGCTCTCTGCGACAACAATTTTACTTTCCCTTGGACTCCCAGATGCAGAGAAATGCCCTGCACAGCGCAGAAACCTGTCACACCATGGGTGGAATAGGGTGCTGCAAATCCGTGCTAGTGTCAGTGGCAGGGGTGAGCTGCACAAACATGTGCTGTCCTGTCACACGTTCTCCTCGCCAGACGCAGTGCAAAAGCTTTCTGCTTGCATTAAGAGCAAGAAAGGCAGAAGCCAGGACTCCGGAGCTCAGAGAAGGTAACCGCAAGAGGCGAGCCTCCTTCGGCAGAAGCTGCTTTCCGGAGCTCTTGGCAAGCGGCCAAGGAACCATGTGTGTCAGAGGGAGAGTGCCGGTCAGAGCGCGGGCGGGGGAAAGCGCGAGCGCTGCGGGCAGGCGAATAAGGAAGGTGTTGAACAGGTATCTGGCAGGCGAAACTTTCATATTGCAAGTGGAACATAGCTGCCGCTCGCACGCTTGCTGATTAGTTGCTAGATGTCGTGTGGAAGAAGTACTGAAACGACTTCCTTCTGCTGCTCCCTACTGCTGTTGCTGCTCTCTGCGGCAACAATTTTACTTTCCCTTGGACTCCCAGATGCAGAGAAATGCCCTGCACAGCGCAGAAACCTGTCACACCATGGGTGGAATAGGGTGCTGCAAATCCGTGCTTGTGTCAGTGGCAGGGGTGAGCTGCACAAACTTGTGCTGTCCTGTCACACGTTCTCCTCGCCAGACGCAGTGCAAAAGCTTTCCGCTTGCATTAAGAGCAAGAAAGGCAGAAGCCAGGACTCCGGAGCTCAGAGAAGGTAACCGCAAGAGGCGAGCCTCCTTCGGCAGAAGCTGCTTTCCGGAGCTCTTGGCAACCGGCCAAGGAACCATGTGTGTCAGAGGGAGCGTGCCGATCAGCGCGCTGGCGGGGGAAAGAGCGAGCGCTGCGGGCAGGCGAATAAGGAAGGTGTTGAACAGGTATCTGGCAGGCGAAACTTTCATATTGCAAGTGGAACATAGCTGCCGCTCGCACGCTTGCTGATTAATTGCTAGATGTCGTGTGGAAGAAGTACTGAAACGACTTCCTTCTGCTGCTCCCTACTGCTGTTGCTGCTCTCTGCGGCAACAATTTTACTTTCTCTTGGAGTCCCAGATGCAGAGAAATGCCCTGCACAGCGCAGAAACCTGTCACACCATGGGTGGAATAGGGTGCTGCAAATCCGTGCTTGTGTCAGTGGCAGGGGTGAGCTGCACAAACATGTGCTGTCCTGTCACACGTTCTCCTCGCCAGACGCAGTGCAAAAGCTTTCTGCTTGCATTAAGAGCAAGAAAGGCAGAAGCCAGGACTCCGGAGCTCAGAGAAGGTAACCGCAAGAGGCGAGCCTCCTTCGGCAGAAGCTGCTTTCCGGAGCTCTTGGCAACCGGCCAAGGAACCATGTGTGTCAGAGGGAGAGTGCCGATCAGAGCGCGGGCGGGGGAAAGCGCGAGCGCTGCGGGCAGGCGAATAAGGAAGGTGTTGAACAGGCATGTGGCACGGGAAACTTTCAGACTGCAAGTGGAACGTAGATGCTGCTCAGCCGCTTGCTGACAAGTCTCTAGTTGTCTTGTAGAAGAAGTACGGGCAAGACTTTCTTCTGCTGCTCCCTACTGCTGTTGCTGCTCTCTGCGGCAACAATTTTACTTTCTCTTGGACTCCCAGATGCAGAGAAATGCCCTGCACAGCGCAGAAACCTGTCACACTAAGGGTGGAATAGGGTGCTGCAAATCCGTGCTTGTGTCAGTGGCAGGGGTGAGCTGCACAAACTTGTGCTCTCCTGTCACACGTTCTCCTCGCCAGACGCAGTGCAAAAGCTTTCTGCTTGCATTAAGAGCAAGAAAGGCAGAAGCCAGGACTCCGGAGCTCAGAGAAGGTAACCGCAAGAGGCGAGCCTCCTTCGGCAGAAGCTGCTTTCCGGAGCTCTTGGCAAGCGGCCAAGGAACCATGTGTGTCAGAGGGAGAGTGCTGGTCAGAGCGCGGGCGGGGGAAAGCGCGAGCGCTGCGGGCAGGCGAATAAGGAAGGTGTTGAACAGGCATGTGGCACGGGAAACTTTCAGACTGCAAGTGGAACGTAGATGCTGCTCAGCCGCTTGCTGACAAGTCTCTAGTTGTCTTGTAGAAGTACAGGCAAGACTTCCTTCTGCTGCTCCCTACTGCTGTTGCTGCTCTCTGCGGCAACAATTTTACTTTCCGTTGGACTCCCAGATGCAGAGAAATGCCCTGCACAGCGCAGAAACCTGTCACACCATGGGTGGAATAGGGTGCTGCAAATCCGTGTTTGTGTCTGTGGCAGGGGTGAGCTGCACAAACATGTGCTGTCCTGTCACACGTTCTCCTCGCCAGACGCAGTGCAAAAGCTTTCTGCTTGCATTAAGAGCAAGAAAGGCAGAAGCCAGGACTCCGGAGCTCAGAGAAGGTAACCGCAAGAGGCGAGCCTCCTTCGGCAGAAGCTGCTTTCCGGAGCTCTTGGCAACCGGCCAAGGAACCATGTGTGTCAGAGGGAGCGTGCCGATCAGCGCGCTGGCGGGGGAAAGCGCGAGCGCTGCGGGCAGGCGAATAAGGAAGGTGTTGAACAGGAATCTGGCACGCGAAACTTTCATATTGCAAGTGGAACATAGCTGCCGCTCGCACGCTTGCTGATTAGTTGCTAGATGTCGTGTGGAAGAAGTACGGGCACGAGTTCCTTCTGCTGCTCCCTACTGCTGTTGCTGCTCTCTGCGGCAACAATTTTACTTTCTCTTGGACTCCCAGATGCAGAGAAATGCCCTGCACAGCGCAGAAACCTGTCACACTAAGGGTGGAATAGGGTGCTGCAAATCCGTGCTTGTGTCAGTGGCAGGGGTGAGCTGCACAAACATGTGCTCTCCTGTCACACGTTCTCCTCGCCAGACGCAGTGCAAAAGCTTTCTGCTTGCATTAAGAGCAAGAAAGGCAGAAGCCAGGACTCCGGAGCTCAGAGAAGGTAACCGCAAGAGGCGAGCCTCCTTCGGCAGAAGCTGCTTTCCGGAGCTCTTGGCAACCGGCCAAGGAACCATGTGTGTCAGAGGGAGAGTGCCGGTCAGAGCGCGGGCGGGGGAAAGCGCGAGCGCTGCGGGCAGGCGAATAAGGAAGGTGTTGAACAGGCATGTGGCACGGGAAACTTTCAGACTGCAAGTGGAACGTAGATGCCGCTCGCACGCTTGCTGATTAGTTGCTAGATGTCGTGTGGAAGAAGTACTGAAACGACTTCCTTCTGCTGCTCCCTACTGCTGTTGCTGCTCTCTGCGACAACAATTTTACTTTCCCTTGGACTCCCAGATGCAGAGAAATGCCCTGCACAGCGCAGAAACCTGTCACACCATGGGTGGAATAGGGTGCTGCAAATCCGTGCTAGTGTCAGTGGCAGGGGTGAGCTGCACAAACATGTGCTGTCCTGTCACACGTTCTCCTCGCCAGACGCAGTGCAAAAGCTTTCTGCTTGCATTAAGAGCAAGAAAGGCAGAAGCCAGGACTCCGGAGCTCAGAGAAGGTAACCGCAAGAGGCGAGCCTCCTTCGGCAGAAGCTGCTTTCCGGAGCTCTTGGCAAGCGGCCAAGGAACCATGTGTGTCAGAGGGAGAGTGCCGGTCAGAGCGCGGGCGGGGGAAAGCGCGAGCGCTGCGGGCAGGCGAATAAGGAAGGTGTTGAACAGGTATCTGGCAGGCGAAACTTTCATATTGCAAGTGGAACATAGCTGCCGCTCGCACGCTTGCTGATTAGTTGCTAGATGTCGTGTGGAAGAAGTACTGAAACGACTTCCTTCTGCTGCTCCCTACTGCTGTTGCTGCTCTCTGCGGCAACAATTTTACTTTCCCTTGGACTCCCAGATGCAGAGAAATGCCCTGCACAGCGCAGAAACCTGTCACACCATGGGTGGAATAGGGTGCTGCAAATCCGTGCTTGTGTCAGTGGCAGGGGTGAGCTGCACAAACTTGTGCTGTCCTGTCACACGTTCTCCTCGCCAGACGCAGTGCAAAAGCTTTCCGCTTGCATTAAGAGCAAGAAAGGCAGAAGCCAGGACTCCGGAGCTCAGAGAAGGTAACCGCAAGAGGCGAGCCTCCTTCGGCAGAAGCTGCTTTCCGGAGCTCTTGGCAACCGGCCAAGGAACCATGTGTGTCAGAGGGAGCGTGCCGATCAGCGCGCTGGCGGGGGAAAGAGCGAGCGCTGCGGGCAGGCGAATAAGGAAGGTGTTGAACAGGTATCTGGCAGGCGAAACTTTCATATTGCAAGTGGAACATAGCTGCCGCTCGCACGCTTGCTGATTAATTGCTAGATGTCGTGTGGAAGAAGTACTGAAACGACTTCCTTCTGCTGCTCCCTACTGCTGTTGCTGCTCTCTGCGGCAACAATTTTACTTTCTCTTGGAGTCCCAGATGCAGAGAAATGCCCTGCACAGCGCAGAAACCTGTCACACCATGGGTGGAATAGGGTGCTGCAAATCCGTGCTTGTGTCAGTGGCAGGGGTGAGCTGCACAAACATGTGCTGTCCTGTCACACGTTCTCCTCGCCAGACGCAGTGCAAAAGCTTTCTGCTTGCATTAAGAGCAAGAAAGGCAGAAGCCAGGACTCCGGAGCTCAGAGAAGGTAACCGCAAGAGGCGAGCCTCCTTCGGCAGAAGCTGCTTTCCGGAGCTCTTGGCAACCGGCCAAGGAACCATGTGTGTCAGAGGGAGAGTGCCGATCAGAGCGCGGGCGGGGGAAAGCGCGAGCGCTGCGGGCAGGCGAATAAGGAAGGTGTTGAACAGGCATGTGGCACGGGAAACTTTCAGACTGCAAGTGGAACGTAGATGCTGCTCAGCCGCTTGCTGACAAGTCTCTAGTTGTCTTGTAGAAGAAGTACGGGCACGAGTTCCTTCTGCTGCTCCCTACTGCTGTTGCTGCTCTCTGCGACAACAATTTTACTTTCCCTTGGACTCCCAGATGCAGAGAAATGCCCTGCACAGCGCAGAAACCTGTCACACCATGGGTGGAATAGGGTGCTGCAAATCCGTGCTTGTGTCAGTGGCAGGGGTGAGCTGCACAAACATGTGCTCTCCTGTCACACGTTCTCCTCGCCAGACGCAGTGCAAAAGCTTTCTGCTTGCATTAAGAGCAAGAAAGGCAGAAGCCAGGACTCCGGAGCTCAGAGAAGGTAACCGCAAGAGGCGAGCCTCCTTCGGCAGAAGCTGCTTTCCGGAGCTCTTGGCAAGCGGCCATGGAACCATGTGTGTCAGAGGGAGAGTGCCGGTCAGAGCGCGGGCGGGGGAAAGCGCGAGCCCTGCGGGCAGGCGAATAAGGAAGGTGTTGAACAGGCATCTCGCACGGGAAACTTTCAGACTGCAAGTGGAACGTAGATGCTGCTCAGCCGCTTGCTGACAAGTCTCTAGTTGTCTTGTAGAAGAAGTACGGCCACGAGTTCCTTCTGCTGCTCCCTACTGCTGTTGCTGCTCTCTGCGGCAACAATTTTACTTTCCCTTGGACTCCCAGATGCAGAGAAATGCCCTGCACAGCGCAGAAACCTGTCACACCATGGGTGGAATAGGGTGCTGCAAATCCGTGCTTGTGTCAGTGGCAGGGGTGAGCTGCACAAACATGTGCTGTCCTGTCACACGTTCTCCTCGCCAGACGCAGTGCAAAAGCTTTCTGCTTGCATTAAGAGCAAGAAAGGCAGAAGCTAGGACTCCGGAGCTCAGAGAAGGTAACCGCAAGAGGCGAGCCTCCTTCGGCAGAAGCTGCTTTCCGGAGCTCTGTGTGGAAGGAACCATGTGTGTCAGAGGGAGCGTGCCGATCAGCGCGCTGGCGGGGGAAAGAGCGAGCGCTGCGGGCAGGCGAATAAGGAAGGTGTTGAACAGGCATCTGGCACGGGAAACTTTCAGACTGCAAGTGGAACGTAGATGCTGCTCAGCCGCTTGCTGACAAGTCTCTAGTTGTCTTGTAGAAGTACGGGCAAGACTTCCTTCTGCTGCTCCCTACTGCTGTTGCTGCTCTCTGCGACAACAATTTTACTTTCCGTTGGACTCCCAGATGCAGAGAAATGCCCTGCACAGCGCAGAAACCTGTCACACCATGGGTGGAATAGGGTGCTGCAAATCCGTGTTTGTGTCTGTGGCAGGGGTGAGCTGCACAAACATGTGCTGTCCTGTCACACGTTCTCCTCGCCAGACGCAGTGCAAAAGCTTTCTGCTTGCATTAAGAGCAAGAAAGGCAGAAGCCAGGACTCCGGAGCTCAGAGAAGGTAACCGCAAGAGGCGAGCCTCCCTCGGCAGAAGCTGCTTTCCGGAGCTCTTGGCAACCGGCCAAGGAACCATGTGTGTCAGAGGGAGCGTGCCGATCAGCGCGCTGGCGGGGGAAAGAGCGAAGCGCTGCGGGCAGGCGAATAAGGAAGGTGTTGAACAGGTATCTGGCAGGCGAAACTTTCATATTGCAAGTGGAACATAGCTGCCGCTCGCACGCTTGCTGATTAGTTGCTAGATGTCGTGTGGAAGAAGTACTGAAACGACTTCCTTCTGCTGCTCCCTACTGCTGTTGCTGCTCTCTGCGGCAACAATTTTACTTTCCCTTGGACTCCCAGATGCAGAGAAATGCCCTGCACAGCGCAGAAACCTGTCACACCATGGGTGGAATAGGGTGCTGCAAATCCGTGCTTGTGTCAGTGGCAGGGGTGAGCTGCACAAACATGTGCTGTCCTGTCACACGTTCTCCTCGCCAGACGCAGTGCAAAAGCTTTCTGCTTGCATTAAGAGCAAGAAAGGCAGAAGCCAGGACTCCGGAGCTCAGAGAAGGTAACCGCAAGAGGCGAGCCTCCTTCGGCAGAAGCTGCTTTCCGGAGCTCTTGGCAACCGGCCAAGGAACCATGTGTGTCAGAGGGAGAGTGCCGGTCAGAGCGCGGGCGGGGGAAAGCGCGAGCGCTGCGGGCAGGCGAATAAGGAAGGTGTTGAACAGGCATGTGGCACGGGAAACTTTCAGACTGCAAGTGGAACGTAGATGCTGCTCAGCCGCTTGCTGACAAGTCTCTAGTTGTCTTGTAGAAGAAGTACGGGCAAAACTGCCTTCTGCTGCTCCCTACTGCTGTTGCTGCTCTCTGCGGCAACAATTTTACTTTCCCTTGGACTCCCAGATGCAGAGAAATGCCCTGCACAGCGCAGAAACCTGTCACACCATGGGTGGAATAGGGTGCTGCAAATCCGTGCTTGTGTCAGTGGCAGGGGTGAGCTGCACAAACTTGTGCTCTCCTGTCACACGTTCTCCTCGCCAGACGCAGTGCAAAAGCTTTCTGCTTGCATTAAGAGCAAGAAAGGCAGAAGCCAGGACTCCGGAGCTCAGAGAAGGTAACCGCAAGAGGCGAGCCTCCTTCGGCAGAAGCTGCTTTCCGGAGCTCTTGGCAACCGGCCAAGGAACCATGTGTGTCAGAGGGAGCGTGCCGATCAGCGCGCTGGCGGGGGAAAGAGCGAGCGCTGCGGGCAGGCGAATAAGGAAGGTGTTGAACAGGCATCTGGCACGGGAAACTTTCAGACTGCAAGTGGAACGTAGATGCTGCTCAGCCGCTTGCTGACAAGTCTCTAGTTGTCTTGTAGAAGTACGGGCAAGACTTCTTTCTGCTGCTCCCTACTGCTGTTGCTGCTCTCTGCGACAACAATTTTACTTTCCGTTGGACTCCCAGATGCAGAGAAATGCCCTGCACAGCGCAGAAACCTGTCACACCATGGGTGGAATAGGGTGCTGCAAATCCGTGCTTGTGTCAGTGGCAGGGGTGAGCTGCACAAACATGTGCTGTCCTGTCACACGTTCTCCTCGCCAGACGCAGTGCAAAAGCTTTCTGCTTGCATTAAGAGCAAGAAAGGCAGAAGCCAGGACTCCGGAGCTCAGAGAAGGTAACCGCAAGAGGCGAGCCTCCTTCGGCAGAAGCTGCTTTCCGGAGCTCTTGGCAACCGGCCAAGGAACCATGTGTGTCAGAGGGAGCGTGCCGATCAGCGCGCTGGCGGGGGAAAGCGCGAGCGCTGCGGGCAGGCGAATAAGGAAGGTGTTGAACAGGAATCTGGCAGGCGAAACTTTCATATTGCAAGTGGAACATAGCTGCCGCTCGCACGCTTGCTGATTAGTTGCTAGATGTCGTGTGGAAGAAGTACGGGCACGAGTTCCTTCTGCTGCTCCCTACTGCTGTTGCTGCTCTCTGCGGCAACAATTTTACTTTCTCTTGGACTCCCAGATGCAGAGAAATGCCCTGCACAGCGCAGAAACCTGTCACACTAAGGGTGGAATAGGGTGCTGCAAATCCGTGCTTGTGTCAGTGGCAGGGGTGAGCTGCACAAACATGTGCTCTCCTGTCACACGTTCTCCTCGCCAGACGCAGTGCAAAAGCTTTCTGCTTGTATTAAGAGCAAGAAAGGCAGAAGCCAGGACTCCGGAGCTCAGAGAAGGTAACCGCAAGAGGCGAGCCTCCTTCGGCAGAAGCTGCTTTCCGGAGCTCTTGGCAACCGGCCAAGGAACCATGTGTGTCAGAGGGAGAGTGCCGGTCAGAGCGCGGGCGGGGGAAAGCGCGAGCGCTGCGGGCAGGCGAATAAGGAAGGTGTTGAACAGGCATGTGGCACGGGAAACTTTCAGACTGCAAGTGGAACGTAGATGCTGCTCAGCCGCTTGCTGACAAGTCTCTAGTTGTCTTGTAGAAGTACGGGCAAGACTTCCTTCTGCTGCTCCCTACTGCTGTTGCTGCTCTCTGCGACAACAATTTTACTTTCCCTTGGACTCCCAGATGCAGAGAAATGCCCTGCACAGCGCAGAAACCTGTCACACTAAGGGTGGAATAGGGTGCTGCAAATCCGTGCTTGTGTCAGTGGCAGGGGTGAGCTGCACAAACATGTGCTGTCCTGTCACACGTTCTCCTCGCCAGACGCAGTGCAAAAGCTTTCTGCTTGCATTAAGAGCAAGAAAGGCAGAAGCCAGGACTCCGGAGCTCAGAGAAGGTAACCGCAAGAGGCGAGCCTCCTTCGGCAGAAGCTGCTTTCCGGAGCTCTTGGCAAGCGGCCAAGGAACCATGTGTGTCAGAGGGAGAGTGCCGGTCAGAGCGCGGGCGGGGGAAAGCGCGAGCGCTGCGGGCAGGCGAATAAGGAAGGTGTTGAACAGGTATCTGGCAGGCGAAACTTTCATATTGCAAGTGGAACATAGCTGCCGCTCGCACGCTTGCTGATTAGTTGCTAGATGTCGTGTGGAAGAAGTACTGAAACGACTTCCTTCTGCTGCTCCCTACTGCTGTTGCTGCTCTCTGCGGCAACAATTTTACTTTCTCTTGGACTCCCAGATGCAGAGAAATGCCCTGCACAGCGCAGAAACCTGTCACACCATGGGTGGAATAGGGTGCTGCAAATCCGTGCTTGTGTCAGTGGCAGGGGTGAGCTGCACAAACATGTGCTGTCCTGTCACACGTTCTCCTCGCCAGACGCAGTGCAAAAGCTTTCTGCTTGCATTAAGAGCAAGAAAGGCAGAAGCCAGGACTCCGGAGCTCAGAGAAGGTAACCGCAAGAGGCGAGCCTCCTTCGGCAGAAGCTGCTTTCCGGAGCTCTTGGCAACCGGCCAAGGAACCATGTGTGTCAGAGGGAGAGTGCCGGTCAGAGCGCGGGCGGGGGAAAGCGCGAGCGCTGCGGGCAGGCGAATAAGGAAGGTGTTGAACAGGCATGTGGCACGGGAAACTTTCAGACTGCAAGTGGAACGTAGATGCTGCTCAGCCGCTTGCTGACAAGTCTCTAGTTGTCTTGTAGAAGAAGTACGGGCACGAGTTCCTTCTGCTGCTCCCTACTGCTGTTGCTGCTCTCTGCGACAACAATTTTACTTTCCCTTGGACTCCCAGATGCAGAGAAATGCCCTGCACAGCGCAGAAACCTGTCACACCATGGGTGGAATAGGGTGCTGCAAATCCGTGCTTGTGTCAGTGGCAGGGGTGAGCTGCACAAACATGTGCTGTCCTGTCACACGTTCTCCTCGCCAGACGCAGTGCAAAAGCTTTCTGCTTGCATTAAGAGCAAGAAAGGCAGAAGCCAGGACTCCGGAGCTCAGAGAAGGTAACCGCAAGAGGCGAGCCTCCTTCGGCAGAAGCTGCTTTCCGGAGCTCTTGGCAACCGGCCAAGGAACCATGTGTGTCAGAGGGAGAGTGCCGGTCAGAGCGCGGGCGGGGGAAAGCGCGAGCGCTGCGGGCAGGCGAATAAGGAAGGTGTTGAACAGGCATGTGGCACGGGAAACTTTCAGACTGCAAGTGGAACGTAGATGCCGCTCGCACGCTTGCTGATTAGTTGCTAGATGTCGTGTGGAAGAAGTACGGGCACGAGTTCCTTCTGCTGCTCCCTACTGCTGTTGCTGCTCTCTGCGACAACAATTTTACTTTCCCTTGGACTCCCAGATGCAGAGAAATGCCCTGCACAGCGCAGAAACCTGTCACACCATGGGTGGAATAGGGTGCTGCAAATCCGTGCTTGTGTCAGTGGCAGGGGTGAGCTGCACAAACATGTGCTGTCCTGTCACACGTTCTCCTCGCCAGACGCAGTGCAAAAGCTTTCTGCTTGCATTAAGAGCAAGAAAGGCAGAAGCCAGGACTCCGGAGCTCAGAGAAGGTAACCGCAAGAGGCGAGCCTCCTTCGGCAGAAGCTGCTTTCCGGAGCTCTTGGCAACCGGCCAAGGAACCATGTGTGTCAGAGGGAGCGTGCCGATCAGCGCGCTGGCGGGGGAAAGAGCGAGCGCTGCGGGCAGGCGAATAATGAAGGTGTTGAACAGGTATCTGGCAGGCGAAACTTTCATATTGCAAGTGGAACATAGCTGCCGCTCGCACGCTTGCTGATTAGTTGCTAGATGTCGTGTGGAAGAAGTACTGAAACGACTTCCTTCTGCTGCTCCCTACTGCTGTTGCTGCTCTCTGCGGCAACAATTTTACTTTCTCTTGGACTCCCAGATGCAGAGAAATGCCCTGCACAGCGCAGAAACCTGTCACACTAAGAGTGGAATAGGGTGCTGCAAATCCGTGCTTGTGTCAGTGGCAGGGGTGAGCTGCACAAACTTGTGCTCTCCTGTCACACGTTCTCCTCGCCAGACGCAGTGCAAAAGCTTTCTGCTTGCATTAAGAGCAAGAAAGGCAGAAGCCAGGACTCTGGAGCTCAGAGAAGGTAACCGCAAGAGGCGAGCCTCCTTCGGCAGAAGCTGCTTTCCGGAGCTCTTGGCAACCGGCCAAGGAACCATGTGTGTCAGAGGGAGAGTGCCGGTCAGAGCGCGGGCGGGGGAAAGCGCGAGCGCTGCGGGCAGGCGAATAAGAAAGGTGTTGAACAGGCATGTGGCACGGGAAACTTTCAGACTGCAAGTGGAACGTAGATGCTGCTCAGCCGCTTGCTGACAAGTCTCTAGTTGTCTTGTAGAAGAAGTACGGCCACGAGTTCCTTCTGCTGCTCCCTACTGCTGTTGCTGCTCTCTGCGACAACAATTTTACTTTCCCTTGGACTCCCAGATGCAGAGAAATGCCCTGCACAGCGCAGAAACCTGTCACACCATGGGTGGAATAGGGTGCTGCAAATCCGTGCTTGTGTCAGTGGCAGGGGTGAGCTGCACAAACATGTGCTGTCCTGTCACACGTTCTCCTCGCCAGACGCAGTGCAAAAGCTTTCTGCTTGCATTAAGAGCAAGAAAGGCAGAAGCTAGGACTCCGGAGCTCAGAGAAGGTAACCGCAAGAGGCGAGCCTCCTTCGGCAGAAGCTGCTTTCCGGAGCTCTTGGCAACCGGCCAAGGAACCATGTGTGTCAGAGGGAGAGTGCCGATCAGCGCGCTGGCGGGGGAAAGAGCGAGTGCTGCGGGCAGGCGAATAAGGAAGGTGTTGAACAGGCATCTGGCACGGGAAACTTTCAGACTGCAAGTGGAACGTAGATGCTGCTCAGCCGCTTGCTGACAAGTCTCTAGTTGTCTTGTAGAAGTACGGGCAAGACTTCCTTCTGCTGCTCCCTACTGCTGTTGCTGCTCTCTGCGACAACAATTTTACTTTCCCTTGGACTCCCAGATGCAGAGAAATGCCCTGCACAGCGCAGAAACCTGTCACACCATGGGTGGAATAGGGTGCTGCAAATCCGTGCTTGTGTCAGTGGCAGGGGTGAGCTGCACAAACATGTGCTGTCCTGTCACACGTTCTCCTCGCCAGACGCAGTGCAAAAGCTTTCTGCTTGCATTAAGAGCAAGAAAGGCAGAAGCCAGGACTCCGGAGCTCAGAGAAGGTAACCGCAAGAGGCGAGCCTCCCTCGGCAGAAGCTGCTTTCCGGAGCTCTTTTGCAAGCGGCCAAGGAACCATGTGTGTCAGAGGGAGCGTGCCGATCAGCGCGCTGGCGGGGGAAAGAGCGAAGCGCTGCGGGCAGGCGAATAAGGAAGGTGTTGAACAGGTATCTGGCAGGCGAAACTTTCATATTGCAAGTGGAACATAGCTGCCGCTCGCACGCTTGCTGATTAGTTGCTAGATGTCGTGTGGAAGAAGTACTGAAACGACTTCCTTCTGCTGCTCCCTACTGCTGTTGCTGCTCTCTGCGGCAACAATTTTACTTTCCCTTGGACTCCCAGATGCAGAGAAATGCCCTGCACAGCGCAGAAACCTGTCACACCATGGGTGGAATAGGGTGCTGCAAATCCGTGCTTGTGTCAGTGGCAGGGGTGAGCTGCACAAACATGTGCTGTCCTGTCACACGTTCTCCTCGCCAGACGCAGTGCAAAAGCTTTCTGCTTGCATTAAGAGCAAGAAAGGCAGAAGCCAGGACTCCGGAGCTCAGAGAAGGTAACCGCAAGAGGCGAGCCTCCTTCGGCAGAAGCTGCTTTCCGGAGCTCTTTGGCAACCGGCCAAGGAACCATGTGTGTCAGAGGGAGCGTGCCGATCAGCGCGCTGGCGGGGGAAAGAGCGAGCGCTGCGGGCAGGCGAATAAGGAAGGTGTTGAACAGGTATCTGGCAGGCGAAACTTTCATATTGCAAGTGGAACATAGCTGCCGCTCGCACGCTTGCTGATTAGTTGCTAGATGTCGTGTGGAAGAAGTACTGAAACGACTTCCTTCTGCTGCTCCCTACTGCTGTTGCTGCTCTCTGCGACAACAATTTTACTTTCCGTTGGACTCCCAGATGCAGAGAAATGCCCTGCACAGCGCAGAAACCTGTCACACCATGGGTGGAATAGGGTGCTGCAAATCCGTGCTTGTGTCAGTGGCAGGGGTGAGCTGCACAAACATGTGCTCTCCTGTCACACGTTCTCCTCGCCAGACGCAGTGCAAAAGCTTTCTGCTTGCATTAAGAGCAAGAAAGGCAGAAGCCAGGACTCCGGAGCTCAGAGAAGGTAACCGCAAGAGGCGAGCCTCCTTCGGCAGAAGCTGCTTTCCGGAGCTCTTGGCAACCGGCCAAGGAACCATGTGTGTCAGAGGGAGAGTGCCGATCAGCGCGCTGGCGGGGGAAAGAGCGAGCGCTGCGGGCAGGCGAATAAGGAAGGTGTTGAACAGGCATCTGGCACGGGAAACTTTCAGACTGCAAGTGGAACGTAGATGCTGCTCAGCCGCTTGCTGAAAAGTCTCTAGTTGTCTTGCAGAAGTACGGGCAAGACTTCTTTCTGCTGCTCCCTACTGCTGTTGCTGCTCTCTGCGACAACAATTTTACTTTCCGTTGGACTCCCAGATGCAGAGAAATGCCCTGCACAGCGCAGAAACCTGTCACACCATGGGTGGAATAGGGTGCTGCAAATCCGTGCTTGTGTCAGTGGCAGGGGTGAGCTGCACAAACTTGTGCTCTCCTGTCACACGTTCTGCTCGCCAGACGCAGTGCAAAAGCTTTCTGCTTGCATTAAGAGCAAGAAAGGCAGAAGCCAGGACTCCGGAGCTCAGAGAAGGTAACCGCAAGAGGCGAGCCTCCTTCGGCAGAAGCTGCTTTCCGGAGCTCTTGGCAACCGGCCAAGGAACCATGTGTGTCAGAGGGAGAGTGCCGGTCAGAGCGCGGGCGGGGGAAAGCGCGAGCGCTGCGGGCAGGCGAATAAGGAAGGTGTTGAACAGGTATCTGGCAGGCGAAACTTTCATATTGCAAGTGGAACATAGCTGCCGCTCGCATGCTTGCTGATTAGTTGCTAGATGTCGTGTGGAAGAAGTACTGAAACGACTTCCTTCTGCTGCTCCCTACTGCTGTTGCTGCTCTCTGCGGCAACAATTTTACTTTCCCTTGGACTCCCAGATGCAGAGAAATGCCCTGCACAGCGCAGAAACCTGTCACACCATGGGTGGAATAGGGTGCTGCAAATCCGTGCTTGTGTCAGTGGCAGGGGTGAGCTGCACAAACATGTGCTGTCCTGTCACACGTTCTCCTCGCCAGACGCAGTGCAAAAGCTTTCTGCTTGCATTAAGAGCAAGAAAGGCAGAAGCCAGGACTCCGGAGCTCAGAGAAGGTAACCGCAAGAGGCGAGCCTCCTTCGGCAGAAGCTGCTTTCCGGAGCTCTTGGCAACCGGCCAAGGAACCATGTGTGTCAGAGGGAGCGTGCCGATCAGCGCGCTAGCGGGGGAAAGCGCGAGCGCTGCGGGCAGGCGAATAAGGAAGGTGTTGAACAGGAATCTGGCAGGCGAAACTTTCATATTGCAAGTGGAACATAGCTGCCGCTCGCACGCTTGCTGATTAGTTGCTAGATGTCGTGTGGAAGAAGTACGGGCACGAGTTCCTTCTGCTGCTCCCTACTGCTGTTGCTGCTCTCTGCGGCAACAATTTTACTTTCTCTTGGACTCCCAGATGCAGAGAAATGCCCTGCACAGCGCAGAAACCTGTCACACTAAGGGTGGAATAGGGTGCTGCAAATCCGTGCTTGTGTCAGTGGCAGGGGTGAGCTGCACAAACATGTGCTCTCCTGTCACACGTTCTCCTCGCCAGACGCAGTGCAAAAGCTTTCTGCTTGTATTAAGAGCAAGAAAGGCAGAAGCCAGGACTCCGGAGCTCAGAGAAGGTAACCGCAAGAGGCGAGCCTCCTTCGGCAGAAGCTGCTTTCCGGAGCTCTTGGCAACCGGCCAAGGAACCATGTGTGTCAGAGGGAGAGTGCCGGTCAGAGCGCGGGCGGGGGAAAGCGCGAGCGCTGCGGGCAGGCGAATAAGGAAGGTGTTGAACAGGCATGTGGCACGGGAAACTTTCAGACTGCAAGTGGAACGTAGATGCTGCTCAGCCGCTTGCTGACAAGTCTCTAGTTGTCTTGTAGAAGTACGGGCAAGACTTCCTTCTGCTGCTCCCTACTGCTGTTGCTGCTCTCTGCGGCAACAATTTTACTTTCCCTTGGACTCCCAGATGCAGAGAAATGCCCTGCACAGCGCAGAAACCTGTCACACCATGGGTGGAATAGGGTGCTGCAAATCCGTGCTTGTGTCAGTGGCAGGGGTGAGCTGCACAAACTTGTGCTCTCCTGTCACACGTTCTCCTCGCCAGACGCAGTGCAAAAGCTTTCTGCTTGCATTAAGAGCAAGAAAGGCAGAAGCCAGGACTCCGGAGCTCAGAGAAGGTAACCGCAAGAGGCGAGCCTCCTTCGGCAGAAGCTGCTTTCCGGAGCTCTTGGCAACCGGCCAAGGAACCATGTGTGTCAGAGGGAGCGTGCCGATCAGCGCGCTGGCGGGGGAAAGAGCGAGCGCTGCGGGCAGGCGAATAAGGAAGGTGTTGAACAGGTATCTGGCAGGCGAAACTTTCATATTGCAAGTGGAACATAGCTGCCGCTCGCACGCTTGCTGATTAGTTGCTAGATGTCGTGTGGAAGAAGTACTGAAACGACTTCCTTCTGCTGCTCCCTACTGCTGTTGCTGCTCTCTGCGGCAACAATTTTACTTTCTCTTGGACTCCCAGATGCAGAGAAATGCCCTGCACAGCGCAGAAACCTGTCACACCATGGGTGGAATAGGGTGCTGCAAATCCGTGCTTGTGTCAGTGGCAGGGGTGAGCTGCACAAACATGTGCTGTCCTGTCACACGTTCTCCTCGCCAGACGCAGTGCAAAAGCTTTCTGCTTGCATTAAGAGCAAGAAAGGCAGAAGCCAGGACTCCGGAGCTCAGAGAAGGTAACCGCAAGAGGCGAGCCTCCTTCGGCAGAAGCTGCTTTCCGGAGCTCTTGGCAACCGGCCAAGGAACCATGTGTGTCAGAGGGAGAGTGCCGGTCAGAGCGCGGGCGGGGGAAAGCGCGAGCGCTGCGGGCAGGCGAATAAGGAAGGTGTTGAACAGGCATGTGGCACGGGAAACTTTCAGACTGCAAGTGGAACGTAGATGCTGCTCAGCCGCTTGCTGACAAGTCTCTAGTTGTCTTGTAGAAGAAGTACGGGCACGAGTTCCTTCTGCTGCTCCCTACTGCTGTTGCTGCTCTCTGCGACAACAATTTTACTTTCCCTTGGACTCCCAGATGCAGAGAAATGCCCTGCACAGCGCAGAAACCTGTCACACCATGGGTGGAATAGGGTGCTGCAAATCCGTGCTTGTGTCAGTGGCAGGGGTGAGCTGCACAAACATGTGCTGTCCTGTCACACGTTCTCCTCGCCAGACGCAGTGCAAAAGCTTTCTGCTTGCATTAAGAGCAAGAAAGGCAGAAGCCAGGACTCCGGAGCTCAGAGAAGGTAACCGCAAGAGGCGAGCCTCCTTCGGCAGAAGCTGCTTTCCGGAGCTCTTGGCAAGCGGCCATGGAACCATGTGTGTCAGAGGGAGAGTGCCGGTCAGAGCGCGGGCGGGGGAAAGCGCGAGCCCTGCGGGCAGGCGAATAAGGAAGGTGTTGAACAGGCATCTCGCACGGGAAACTTTCAGACTGCAAGTGGAACGTAGATGCTGCTCAGCCGCTTGCTGACAAGTCTCTAGTTGTCTTGTAGAAGAAGTACGGCCACGAGTTCCTTCTGCTGCTCCCTACTGCTGTTGCTGCTCTCTGCGGCAACAATTTTACTTTCCCTTGGACTCCCAGATGCAGAGAAATGCCCTGCACAGCGCAGAAACCTGTCACACCATGGGTGGAATAGGGTGCTGCAAATCCGTGCTTGTGTCAGTGGCAGGGGTGAGCTGCACAAACTTGTGCTCTCCTGTCACACGTTCTCCTCGCCAGACGCAGTGCAAAAGCTTTCTGCTTGCATTAAGAGCAAGAAAGGCAGAAGCCAGGACTCCGGAGCTCAGAGAAGGTAACCGCAAGAGGCGAGCCTCCTTCGGCAGAAGCTGCTTTCCGGAGCTCTTGGCAACCGGCCAAGGAACCATGTGTGTCAGAGGGAGAGTGCCGGTCAGAGCGCGGGCGGGTGAAAGCGCGAGCGCTGCGGGCAGGCGAATAAGGAAGGTGTTGAACAGGTATCTGGCAGGCGAAACTTTCATATTGCAAGTGGAACATAGCTGCCGCTCGCACTCTTGCTGATTAGTTGCTAGATGTCGTGTGGAAGAAGTACTGAAACGACTTCCTTCTGCTGCTCCCTACTGCTGTTGCTGCTCTCTGCGGCAACAATTTTACTTTCTCTTGGACTCCCAGATGCAGAGAAATGCCCTGCACAGCGCAGAAACCTGTCACACTAAGAGTGGAATAGGGTGCTGCAAATCCGTGCTTGTGTCAGTGGCAGGGGTGAGCTGCACAAACTTGTGCTCTCCTGTCACACGTTCTCCTCGCCAGACGCAGTGCAAAAGCTTTCTGCTTGCATTAAGAGCAAGAAAGGCAGAAGCCAGGACTCTGGAGCTCAGAGAAGGTAACCGCAAGAGGCGAGCCTCCTTCGGCAGAAGCTGCTTTCCGGAGCTCTTGGCAACCGGCCAAGGAACCATGTGTGTCAGAGGGAGAGTGCCGGTCAGAGCGCGGGTGGGGGAAAGCGCGAGCGCTGCGGGCAGGCGAATAAGAAAGGTGTTGAACAGGCATGTGGCACGGGAAACTTTCAGACTGCAAGTGGAACGTAGATGCTGCTCAGCCGCTTGCTGACAAGTCTCTAGTTGTCTTGTAGAAGAAGTACGGCCACGAGTTCCTTCTGCTGCTCCCTACTGCTGTTGCTGCTCTCTGCGACAACAATTTTACTTTCCCTTGGACTCCCAGATGCAGAGAAATGCCCTGCACAGCGCAGAAACCTGTCACACCATGGGTGGAATAGGGTGCTGCAAATCCGTGCTTGTGTCAGTGGCAGGGGTGAGCTGCACAAACATGTGCTGTCCTGTCACACGTTCTCCTCGCCAGACGCAGTGCAAAAGCTTTCTGCTTGCATTAAGAGCAAGAAAGGCAGAAGCTAGGACTCCGGAGCTCAGAGAAGGTAACCGCAAGAGGCGAGCCTCCTTCGGCAGAAGCTGCTTTCCGGAGCTCTTGGCAACCGGCCAAGGAACCATGTGTGTCAGAGGGAGCGTGCCGATCAGCGCGCTGGCGGGGGAAAGAGCGAGCGCTGCGGGCAGGCGAATAAGGAAGGTGTTGAACAGGCATGTGGCACGGGAAACTTTCAGACTGCAAGTGGAACGTAGATGCTGCTCAGCCGCTTGCTGACAAGTCTCTAGTTGTCTTGTAGAAGTACGGGCAAGACTTCCTTCTGCTGCTCCCTACTGCTGTTGCTGCTCTCTGCGACAACAATTTTACTTTCCGTTGGACTCCCAGATGCAGAGAAATGCCCTGCACAGCGCAGAAACCTGTCACACCATGGGTGGAATAGGGTGCTGCAAATCCGTGCTTGTGTCAGTGGCAGGGGTGAGCTGCACAAACATGTGCTGTCCTGTCACACGTTCTCCTCGCCAGACGCAGTGCAAAAGCTTTCTGCTTGCATTAAGAGCAAGAAAGGCAGAAGCCAGGACTCCGGAGCTCAGAGAAGGTAACCGCAAGAGGCGAGCCTCCCTCGGCAGAAGCTGCTTTCCGGAGCTCTTGGCAACCGGCCAAGGAACCATGTGTGTCAGAGGGAGCGTGCCGATCAGCGCGCTGGCGGGGGAAAGAGCGAAGCGCTGCGGGCAGGCGAATAAGGAAGGTGTTGAACAGGTATCTGGCAGGCGAAACTTTCATATTGCAAGTGGAACATAGCTGCCGCTCGCACGCTTGCTGATTAGTTGCTAGATGTCGTGTGGAAGAAGTACTGAAACGACTTCCTTCTGCTGCTCCCTACTGCTGTTGCTGCTCTCTGCGGCAACAATTTTACTTTCCCTTGGACTCCCAGATGCAGAGAAATGCCCTGCACAGCGCAGAAACCTGTCCCACCATGGGTGGAATAGGGTGCTGCAAATCCGTGCTTGTGTCAGTGGCAGGGGTGAGCTGCACAAACATGTGCTGTCCTGTCACACGTTCTCCTCGCCAGACGCAGTGCAAAAGCTTTCTGCTTGCATTAAGAGCAAGAAAGGCAGAAGCCAGGACTCCGGAGCTCAGAGAAGGTAACCGCAAGAGGCGAGCCTCCTTCGGCAGAAGCTGCTTTCCGGAGCTCTTTGGCAACCGGCCAAGGAACCATGTGTGTCAGAGGGAGCGTGCCGATCAGCGCGCTGGCGGGGGAAAGAGCGAGCGCTGCGGGCAGGCGAATAAGGAAGGTGTTGAACAGGTATCTGGCAGGCGAAACTTTCATATTGCAAGTGGAACATAGCTGCCGCTCGCACGCTTGCTGATTAGTTGCTAGATGTCGTGTGGAAGAAGTACTGAAACGACTTCCTTCTGCTGCTCCCTACTGCTGTTGCTGCTCTCTGCGACAACAATTTTACTTTCCCTTGGACTCCCAGATGCAGAGAAATGCCCTGCACAGCGCAGAAACCTGTCACACCATGGGTGGAATAGGGTGCTGCAAATCCGTGCTTGTGTCAGTGGCAGGGGTGAGCTGCACAAACATGTGCTGTCCTGTCACACGTTCTCCTCGCCAGACGCAGTGCAAAAGCTTTCTGCTTGCATTAAGAGCAAGAAAGGCAGAAGCCAGGACTCCGGAGCTCAGAGAAGGTAACCGCAAGAGGCGAGCCTCCTTCGGCAGAAGCTGCTTTCCGGAGCTCTTGGCAACCGGCCAAGGAACCATGTGTGTCAGAGGGAGAGTGCCGGTCAGAGCGCGGGCGGGGGAAAGCGCGAGCGCTGCGGGCAGGCGAATAAGGAAGGTGTTGAACAGGCATGTGGCACGGGAAACTTTCAGACTGCAAGTGGAACGTAGATGCTGCTCAGCCGCTTGCTGACAAGTCTCTAGTTGTCTTGTAGAAGAAGTACGGGCAAAACTGCCTTCTGCTGCTCCCTACTGCTGTTGCTGCTCTCTGCGGCAACAATTTTACTTTCCCTTGGACTCCCAGATGCAGAGAAATGCCCTGCACAGCGCAGAAACCTGTCACACCATGGGTGGAATAGGGTGCTGCAAATCCGTGCTTGTGTCAGTGGCAGGGGTGAGCTGCACAAACTTGTGCTCTCCTGTCACACGTTCTCCTCGCCAGACGCAGTGCAAAAGCTTTCTGCTTGCATTAAGAGCAAGAAAGGCAGAAGCCAGGACTCCGGAGCTCAGAGAAGGTAACCGCAAGAGGCGAGCCTCCTTCGGCAGAAGCTGCATTCCGGAGCTCTTGGCAACCGGCCAAGGAACCATGTGTGTCAGAGGGAGCGTGCCGATCAGCGCGCTGGCGGGGGAAAGAGCGAGCGCTGCGGGCAGGCGAATAAGGAAGGTGTTGAACAGGCATCTGGCACGGGAAACTTTCAGACTGCAAGTGGAACGTAGATGCTGCTCAGCCGCTTGCTGACAAGTCTCTAGTTGTCTTGTAGAAGTACGGGCAAGACTTCTTTCTGCTGCTCCCTACTGCTGTTGCTGCTCTCTGCGACAACAATTTTACTTTCCGTTGGACTCCCAGATGCAGAGAAATGCCCTGCACAGCGCAGAAACCTGTGACACCATGGGTGGAATAGGGTGCTGCAAATCCGTGCTTGTGTCAGTGGCAGGGGTGAGCTGCACAAACTTGTGCTCTCCTGTCACACGTTCTGCTCGCCAGACGCAGTGCAAAAGCTTTCTGCTTGCATTAAGAGCAAGAAAGGCAGAAGCCAGGACTCCGGAGCTCAGAGAAGGTAACCGCAAGAGGCGAGCCTCCTTCGGCAGAAGCTGCTTTCCGGAGCTCTTGGCAACCGGCCAAGGAACCATGTGTGTCAGAGGGAGAGTGCCGGTCAGAGCGCGGGCGGGGGAAAGCGCGAGCGCTGCGGGCAGGCGAATAAGGAAGGTGTTGAACAGGTATCTGGCAGGCGAAACTTTCATATTGCAAGTGGAACATAGATGCCGCTCGCACGCTTGCTGATTAGTTGCTAGATGTCGTGTGGAAGAAGTACTGAAACGACTTCCTTCTGCTGCTCCCTACTGCTGTTGCTGCTCTCTGCGGCAACAATTTTACTTTCCCTTGGACTCCCAGATGCAGAGAAATGCCCTGCACAGCGCAGAAACCTGTCACACCATGGGTGGAATAGGGTGCTGCAAATCCGTGCTTGTGTCAGTGGCAGGGGTGAGCTGCACAAACATGTGCTGTCCTGTCACACGTTCTCCTCGCCAGACGCAGTGCAAAAGCTTTCTGCTTGCATTAAGAGCAAGAAAGGCAGAAGCCAGGACTCCGGAGCTCAGAGAAGGTAACCGCAAGAGGCGAGCCTCCTTCGGCAGAAGCTGCTTTCCGGAGCTCTTTTGCAAGCGGCCAAGGAACCATGTGTGTCAGAGGGAGCGTGCCGATCAGCGCGCTGGCGGGGGAAAGCGCGAGCGCTGCGGGCAGGCGAATAAGGAAGGTGTTGAACAGGTATCTGGCAGGCGAAACTTTCATATTGCAAGTGGAACATAGCTGCCGCTCGCACGCTTGCTGATTAGTTGCTAGATGTCGTGTGGAAGAAGTACTGAAACGACTTCCTTCTGCTGCTCCCTACTGCTGTTGCTGCTCTCTGCGGCAACAATTTTACTTTCCCTTGGACTCCCAGATGCAGAGAAATGCCCTGCACAGCGCAGAAACCTGTCACACCATGGGTGGAATAGGGTGCTGCAAATCCGTGCTTGTGTCAGTGGCAGGGGTGAGCTGCACAAACATGTGCTGTCCTGTCACACGTTCTCCTCGCCAGACGCAGTGCAAAAGCTTTCTGCTTGCATTAAGAGCAAGAAAGGCAGAAGCCAGGACTCCGGAGCTCAGAGAAGGTAACCGCAAGAGGCGAGCCTCCTTCGGCAGAAGCTGCTTTCCGGAGCTCTTGGCAAGCGGCCAAGGAACCATGTGTGTCAGAGGGAGAGTGCCGGTCAGAGCGCGGGCGGGGGAAAGCGCGAGCGCTGCGGGCAGGCGAATAAGGAAGGTGTTGAACAGGCATGTGGCACGGGAAACTTTCAGACTGCAAGTGGAACGTAGATGCTGCTCAGCCGCTTGCTGACAAGTCTCTAGTTGTCTTGTAGAAGAAGTACGGGCACGAGTTCCTTCTGCTGCTCCCTACTGCTGTTGCTGCTCTCTGCGACAACAATTTTACTTTCCCTTGGACTCCCAGATGCAGAGAAATGCCCTGCACAGCGCAGAAACCTGTCACACTAAGGGTGGAATAGGGTGCTGCAAATCCGTGCTTGTGTCAGTGGCAGGGGTGAGCTGCACAAACATGTGCTGTCCTGTCACACGTTCTCCTCGCCAGACGCAGTGCAAAAGCTTTCTGCTTGCATTAAGAGCAAGAAAGGCAGAAGCCAGGACTCCGGAGCTCAGAGAAGGTAACCGCAAGAGGCGAGCCTCCTTCGGCAGAAGCTGCTTTCCGGAGCTCTTGGCAACCGGCCAAGGAACCATGTGTGTCAGAGGGAGAGTGCCGGTCAGAGCGCGGGCGGGGGAAAGCGCGAGCGCTGCGGGCAGGCGAATAAGGAAGGTGTTGAACAGGCATGTGGCACGGGAAACTTTCAGACTGCAAGTGGAACGTAGATGCTGCTCAGCCGCTTGCTGACAAGTCTCTAGTTGTCTTGTAGAAGAAGTACGGGCACGAGTTCCTTCTGCTGCTCCCTACTGCTGTTGCTGCTCTCTGCGACAACAATTTTACTTTCCCTTGGACTCCCAGATGCAGAGAAATGCCCTGCACAGCGCAGAAACCTGTGACACCATGGGTGGAATAGGGTGCTGCAAATCCGTGCTTGTGTCAGTGGCAGGGGTGAGCTGCACAAACATGTGCTGTCCTGTCACACGTTCTCCTCGCCAGACGCAGTGCAAAAGCTTTCTGCTTGCATTAAGAGCAAGAAAGGCAGAAGCCAGGACTCCGGAGCTCAGAGAAGGTAACCGCAAGAGGCGAGCCTCCTTCGGCAGAAGCTGCTTTCCGGAGCTCTTGGCAACCGGCCAAGGAACCATGTGTGTCAGAGGGAGCGTGCCGATCAGTGCGCTGGCGGGGGAAAGAGCGAGCGCTGCGGGCAGGCGAATAAGGAAGGTGTTGAACAGGCATCTGGCACGGGAAACTTTCAGACTGCAAGTGGAACGTAGATGCTGCTCAGCCGCTTGCTGACAAGTCTCTAGTTGTCTTGTAGAAGAAGTACGGGCAAGACTGCCTTCTGCTGCTCCCTACTGCTGTTGCTGCTCTCTGCGGCAACAATTTTACTTTCCCTTGGACTCCCAGATGCAGAGAAATGCCCTGCACAGCGCAGAAACCTGTCACACCATGGGTGGAATAGGGTGCTGCAAATCCGTGCTTGTGTCAGTGGCAGGGGTGAGCTGCACAAACATGTGCTGTCCTGTCACACGTTCTCCTCGCCAGACGCAGTGCAAAAGCTTTCTGCTTGCATTAAGAGCAAGAAAGGCAGAAGCCAGGACTCCGGAGCTCAGAGAAGGTAACCGCAAGAGGCGAGCCTCCTTCGGCAGAAGCTGCTTTCCGGAGCTCTTGGCAAGCGGCCAAGGAACCATGTGTGTCAGAGGGAGAGTGCCGGTCAGAGCGCGGGCGGGGGAAAGCGCGAGCGCTGCGGGCAGGCGAATAAGGAAGGTGTTGAACAGGCATGTGGCACGGGAAACTTTCAGACTGCAAGTGGAACGTAGATGCTGCTCAGCCGCTTGCTGACAAGTCTCTAGTTGTCTTGTAGAAGAAGTACGGGCAAAACTGCCTTCTGCTGCTCCCTACTGCTGTTGCTGCTCTCTGCGGCAACAATTTTACTTTCCCTTGGACTCCCAGATGCAGAGAAATGCCCTGCACAGCGCAGAAACCTGTCACACCATGGGTGGAATAGGGTGCTGCAAATCCGTGCTTGTGTCAGTGGCAGGGGTGAGCTGCACAAACTTGTGCTCTCCTGTCACACGTTCTCCTCGCCAGACGCAGTGCAAAAGCTTTCTGCTTGCATTAAGAGCAAGAAAGGCAGAAGCCAGGACTCCGGAGCTCAGAGAAGGTAACCGCAAGAGGCGAGCCTCCTTCGGCAGAAGCTGCTTTCCGGAGCTCTTGGCAACCGGCCAAGGAACCATGTGTGTCAGAGGGAGCGTGCCGATCAGCGCGCTGGCGGGGGAAAGAGCGAGCGCTGCGGGCAGGCGAATAAGGAAGGTGTTGAACAGGCATCTGGCACGGGAAACTTTCAGACTGCAAGTGGAACGTAGATGCTGCTCAGCCGCTTGCTGACAAGTCTCTAGTTGTCTTGTAGAAGTACGGGCAAGTCTTCTTTCTGCTGCTCCCTACTGCTGTTGCTGCTCTCTGCGACAACAATTTTACTTTCCGTTGGACTCCCAGATGCAGAGAAATGCCCTGCACAGCGCAGAAACCTGTGACACCATGGGTGGAATAGGGTGCTGCAAATCCGTGCTTGTGTCAGTGGCAGGGGTGAGCTGCACAAACTTGTGCTCTCCTGTCACACGTTCTGCTCGCCAGACGCAGTGCAAAAGCTTTCTGCTTGCATTAAGAGCAAGAAAGGCAGAAGCCAGGACTCCGGAGCTCAGAGAAGGTAACCGCAAGAGGCGAGCCTCCTTCGGCAGAAGCTGCTTTCCGGAGCTCTTGGCAACCGGCCAAGGAACCATGTGTGTCAGAGGGAGAGTGCCGGTCAGAGCGCGGGCGGGGGAAAGCGCGAGCGCTGCGGGCAGGCGAATAAGGAAGGTGTTGAACAGGTATCTGGCAGGCGAAACTTTCATATTGCAAGTGGAACATAGCTGCCGCTCGCACGCTTGCTGATTAGTTGCTAGATGTCGTGTGGAATAAGTACTGAAACGACTTCCTTCTGCTGCTCCCTACTGCTGTTGCTGCTCTCTGCGGCAACAATTTTACTTTCCCTTGGACTCCCAGATGCAGAGAAATGCCCTGCACAGCGCAGAAACCTGTCACACCATGGGTGGAATAGGGTGCTGCAAATCCGTGCTTGTGTCAGTGGCAGGGGTGAGCTGCACAAACATGTGCTGTCCTGTCACACGTTCTCCTCGCCAGACGCAGTGCAAAAGCTTTCTGCTTGCATTAAGAGCAAGAAAGGCAGAAGCCAGGACTCCGGAGCTCAGAGAAGGTAACCGCAAGAGGCGAGCCTCCTTCGGCAGAAGCTGCTTTCCGGAGCTCTTTTGCAAGCGGCCAAGGAACCATGTGTGTCAGAGGGAGCGTGCCGATCAGCGCGCTGGCGGGGGAAAGCGCGAGCGCTGCGGGCAGGCGAATAAGGAAGGTGTTGAACAGGTATCTGGCAGGCGAAACTTTCATATTGCAAGTGGAACATAGCTGCCGCTCGCACGCTTGCTGATTAGTTGCTAGATGTCGTGTGGAAGAAGTACTGAAACGACTTCCTTCTGCTGCTCCCTACTGCTGTTGCTGCTCTCTGCGGCAACAATTTTACTTTCCCTTGGACTCCCAGATGCAGAGAAATGCCCTGCACAGCGCAGAAACCTGTCACACCATGGGTGGAATAGGGTGCTGCAAATCCGTGCTTGTGTCAGTGGCAGGGGTGAGCTGCACAAACATGTGCTGTCCTGTCACACGTTCTCCTCGCCAGACGCAGTGCAAAAGCTTTCTGCTTGCATTAAGAGCAAGAAAGGCAGAAGCCAGGACTCCGGAGCTCAGAGAAGGTAACCGCAAGAGGCGAGCCTCCTTCGGCAGAAGCTGCTTTCCGGAGCTCTTGGCAACCGGCCAAGGAACCATGTGTGTCAGAGGGAGAGTGCCGGTCAGAGCGCGGGCGGGGGAAAGCGCGAGCGCTGCGGGCAGGCGAATAAGGAAGGTGTTGAACAGGCATGTGGCACGGGAAACTTTCAGACTGCAAGTGGAACGTAGATGCTGCTCAGCCGCTTGCTGACAAGTCTCTAGTTGTCTTGTAGAAGAAGTACGGCCACGAGTTCCTTCTGCTGCTCCCTACTGCTGTTGCTGCTCTCTGCGACAACAATTTTACTTTCCCTTGGACTCCCAGATGCAGAGAAATGCCCTGCACAGCGCAGAAACCTGTGACACCGTGGGTGGAATAGGGTGCTGCAAATCCGTGCTTGTGTCAGTGGCAGGGGTGATCTGCACAAACATGTGCTGTCCTGTCACACGTTCTCCTCGCCAGACGCAGTGCAAAAGCTTTCTGCTTGCATTAAGAGCAAGAAAGGCAGAAGCCAGGACTCCGGAGCTCAGAGAAGGTAACCGCAAGAGGCGAGCCTCCTTCGGCAGAAGCTGCTTTCCGGAGCTCTTGGCAACCGGCCAAGGAACCATGTGTGTCAGAGGGAGAGTGCCGGTCAGAGCGCGGGCGGGGGAAAGCGCGAGCGCTGCGGGCAGGCGAATAAGAAAGGTGTTGAACAGGCATGTGGCACGGGAAACTTTCAGACTGCAAGTGGAACGTAGATGCTGCTCAGCCGCTTGCTGACAAGTCTCTAGTTGTCTTGTAGAAGTACGGGCAAGACTTCCTTCTGCTGCTCCCTACTGCTGTTGCTGCTCTCTGCGACAACAATTTTACTTTCCCTTGGACTCCCAGATGCAGAGAAATGCCCTGCACAGCGCAGAAACCTGTCACACTAAGGGTGGAATAGGGTGCTGCAAATCCGTGCTTGTGTCAGTGGCAGGGGTGAGCTGCACAAACATGTGCTGTCCTGTCACACGTTCTCCTCGCCAGACGCAGTGCAAAAGCTTTCTGCTTGCATTAAGAGCAAGAAAGGCAGAAGCCAGGACTCCGGAGCTCAGAGAAGGTAACCGCAAGAGGCGAGCCTCCTTCGGCAGAAGCTGCTTTCCGGAGCTCTTGGCAACCGGCCAAGGAACCATGTGTGTCAGAGGGAGCGTGCCGATCAGCGCGCTGGCGGGGGAAAGAGCGAGCGCTGCGGGCAGGCGAATAAGGAAGGTGTTGAACAGGTATCTGGCAGGCGAAACTTTCATATTGCAAGTGGAACATAGCTGCCGCTCGCACGCTTGCTGATTAGTTGCTAGATGTCGTGTGGAAGAAGTACTGAAACGACTTCCTTCTGCTGCTCCCTACTGCTGTTGCTGCTCTCTGCGGCAACAATTTTACTTTCTCTTGGACTCCCAGATGCAGAGAAATGCCCTGCACAGCGCAGAAACCTGTCACACTAAGGGTGGAATAGGGTGCTGCAAATCCGTGCTTGTGTCAGTGGCAGGGGTGAGCTGCACAAACTTGTGCTCTCCTGTCACACGTTCTCCTCGCCAGACGCAGTGCAAAAGCTTTCTGCTTGCATTAAGAGCAAGAAAGGCAGAAGCCAGGACTCCGGAGCTCAGAGAAGGTAACCGCAAGAGGCGAGCCTCCTTCGGCAGAAGCTGCTTTCCGGAGCTCTTGGCAACCGGCCAAGGAACCATGTGTGTCAGAGGGAGAGTGCCGGTCAGAGCGCGGGCGGGGGAAAGCGCGAGCGCTGCGGGCAGGCGAATAAGGAAGGTGTTGAACAGGTATCTGGCAGGCGAAACTTTCATATTGCAAGTGGAACATAGCTGCCGCTCGCACGCTTGCTGATTAGTTGCTAGATGTCGTGTGGAAGAAGTACTGAAACTACTTCCTTCTGCTGCTCCCTACTGCTGTTGCTGCTCTCTGCGGCAACAATTTTACTTTCCCTTGGACTCCCAGATGCAGAGAAATGCCCTGCACAGCGCAGAAACCTGTCACACTAAGAGTGGAATAGGGTGCTGCAAATCCGTGCTTGTGTCAGTGGCAGGGGTGAGCTGCACAAACTTGTGCTCTCCTGTCACACGTTCTCCTCGCCAGACGCAGTGCAAAAGCTTTCTGCTTGCATTAAGAGCAAGAAAGGCAGAAGCCAGGACTCTGGAGCTCAGAGAAGGTAACCGCAAGAGGCGAGCCTCCTTCGGCAGAAGCTGCTTTCCGGAGCTCTTGGCAACCGGCCAAGGAACCATGTGTGTCAGAGGGAGAGTGCCGGTCAGAGCGCGGGCGGGGGAAAGCGCGAGCGCTGCGGGCAGGCGAATAAGGAAGGTGTTGAACAGGCATGTGGCACGGGAAACTTTCAGACTGCAAGTGGAACGTAGATGCTGCTCAGCCGCTTGCTGACAAGTCTCTAGTTGTCTTGTAGAAGAAGTACGGGCACGAGTTCCTTCTGCTGCTCCCTACTGCTGTTGCTGCTCTCTGCGACAACAATTTTACTTTCCCTTGGACTCCCAGATGCAGAGAAATGCCCTGCACAGCGCAGAAACCTGTCACACTAAGGGTGGAATAGGGTGCTGCAAATCCGTGCTTGTGTCAGTGGCAGGGGTGAGCTGCACAAACATGTGCTGTCCTGTCACACGTTCTCCTCGCCAGACGCAGTGCAAAAGCTTTCTGCTTGCATTAAGAGCAAGAAAGGCAGAAGCCAGGACTCCGGAGCTCAGAGAAGGTAACCGCAAGAGGCGAGCCTCCTTCGGCAGAAGCTGCTTTCCGGAGCTCTTGGCAACCGGCCAAGGAACCATGTGTGTCAGAGGGAGAGTGCCGGTCAGAGCGCGGGCGGGGGAAAGCGCGAGCGCTGCGGGCAGGCGAATAAGGAAGGTGTTGAACAGGCATGTGGCACGGGAAACTTTCAGACTGCAAGTGGAACGTAGATGCTGCTCAGCCGCTTCCTGACAAGTCTCTAGTTGTCTTGTAGAAGAAGTACGGGCACGAGTTCCTTCTGCTGCTCCCTACTGCTGTTGCTGCTCTCTGCGACAACAATTTTACTTTCCCTTGGACTCCCAGATGCAGAGAAATGCCCTGCACAGCGCAGAAACCTGTGACACCATGGGTGGAATAGGGTGCTGCAAATCCGTGCTTGTGTCAGTGGCAGGGGTGAGCTGCACAAACATGTGCTGTCCTGTCACACGTTCTCCTCGCCAGACGCAGTGCAAAAGCTTTCTGCTTGCATTAAGAGCAAGAAAGGCAGAAGCCAGGACTCCGGAGCTCAGAGAAGGTAACCGCAAGAGGCGAGCCTCCTTCGGCAGAAGCTGCTTTCCGGAGCTCTTGGCAACCGGCCAAGGAACCATGTGTGTCAGAGGGAGCGTGCCGATCAGCGCGCTGGCGGGGGAAAGAGCGAGCGCTGCGGGCAGGCGAATAAGGAAGGTGTTGAACAGGCATCTCGCACGGGAAACTTTCAGACTGCAAGTGGAACGTAGATGCTGCTCAGCCGCTTGCTGACAAGTCTCTAGTTGTCTTGTAGAAGAAGTACGGGCAAGACTGCCTTCTGCTGCTCCCTACTGCTGTTGCTGCTCTCTGCGGCAACAATTTTACTTTCCCTTGGACTCCCAGATGCAGAGAAATGCCCTGCACAGCGCAGAAACCTGTCACACCATGGGTGGAATAGGGTGCTGCAAATCCGTGCTTGTGTCAGTGGCAGGGGTGAGCTGCACAAACATGTGCTGTCCTGTCACACGTTCTCCTCGCCAGACGCAGTGCAAAAGCTTTCTGCTTGCATTAAGAGCAAGAAAGGCAGAAGCCAGGACTCCGGAGCTCAGAGAAGGTAACCGCAAGAGGCGAGCCTCCTTCGGCAGAAGCTGCTTTCCGGAGCTCTTGGCAAGCGGCCAAGGAACCATGTGTGTCAGAGGGAGAGTGCCGGTCAGCGCGAGGGCGGGGGAAAGCGCGAGCGCTGCGGGCAGGCGAATAAGGAAGGTGTTGAACAGGCATGTGGCACGGGAAACTTTCAGACTGCAAGTGGAACGTAGATGCCGCTCGCACGCTTGCTGATTAGTTGCTAGATGTCGTGTGGAAGAAGTACTGAAACGACTTCCTTCTGCTGCTCCCTACTGCTGTTGCTGCTCTCTGCGACAACAATTTTACTTTCCGTTGGACTCCCAGATGCAGAGAAATGCCCTGCACAGCGCAGAAACCTGTCACACTAAGGGTGGAATAGGGTGCTGCAAATCCGTGCTTGTGTCAGTGGCAGGGGTGAGCTGCACAAACATGTGCTGTCCTGTCACACGTTCTCCTCGCCAGACGCAGTGCAAAAGCTTTCTGCTTGCATTAAGAGCAAGAAAGGCAGAAGCCAGGACTCCGGAGCTCAGAGAAGGTAACCGCAAGAGGCGAGCCTCCTTCGGCAGAAGCTGCTTTCCGGAGCTCTTGGCAACCGGCCAAGGAACCATGTGTGTCAGAGGGAGCGTGCCGATCAGCGCGCTGGCGGGGGAAAGAGCGAGCGCTGCGGGCAGGCGAATAAGGAAGGTGTTGAACAGGCATCTGGCACGGGAAACTTTCAGACTGCAAGTTGAACGTAGATGCTGCTCAGCCGCTTGCTGACAAGTCTCTAGTTGTCTTGTTGAAGTACGGGCAAGACTTCTTTCTGCTGCTCCCTACTGCTGTTGCTGCTCTCTGCGACAACAATTTTACTTTCCGTTGGACTCCCAGATGCAGAGAAATGCCCTGCACAGCGCAGAAACCTGTCACACCATGGGTGGAATAGGGTGCTGCAAATCCGTGCTTGTGTCAGTGGCAGGGGTGAGCTGCACAAACATGTGCTGTCCTGTCACACGTTCTCCTCGCCAGACGCAGTGCAAAAGCTTTCTGCTTGCATTAAGAGCAAGAAAGGCAGAAGCCAGGACTCCGGAGCTCAGAGAAGGTAACCGCAAGAGGCGAGCCTCCTTCGGCAGAAGCTGCTTTCCGGAGCTCTTGGCAACCGGCCAAGGAACCATGTGTGTCAGAGGGAGAGTGCCGGTCAGAGCGCGGGCGGGGGAAAGCGCGAGCGCTGCGGGCAGGCGAATAAGGAAGGTGTTGAACAGGTATCTGGCAGGCGAAACTTTCATATTGCAAGTGGAACATAGCTGCCGCTCGCACGCTTGCTGATTAGTTGCTAGATGTCGTGTGGAAGAAGTACTGAAACGACCTCCTTCTGCTGCTCCCTACTGCTGTTGCTGCTCTCTGCGGCAACAATTTTACTTTCCCTTGGACTCCCAGATGCAGAGAAATGCCCTGCACAGCGCAGAAACCTGTCACACCATGGGTGGAATAGGGTGCTGCAAATCCGTGCTTGTGTCAGTGGCAGGTGTGAGCTGCACAAACTTGTGCTGTCCTGTCACACGTTCTCCTCGCCAGACGCAGTGCAAAAGCTTTCTGCTTGCATTAAGAGCAAGAAAGGCAGAAGCCAGGACTCCGGAGCTCAGAGAAGGTAACCGCAAGAGGCGAGCCTCCTTCGGCAGAAGCTGCTTTCCGGAGCTCTTTTGCAAGCGGCCAAGGAACCATGTGTGTCAGAGGGAGCGTGCCGATCAGCGCGCTGGCGGGGGAAAGCGCGAGCGCTGCGGGCAGGCGAATAAGGAAGGTGTTGAACAGGTATCTGGCAGGCGAAACTTTCATATTGCAAGTGGAACATAGCTGCCGCTCGCACGCTTGCTGATTAGTTGCTAGATGTCGTGTGGAAGAAGTACTGAAACGACTTCCTTCTGCTGCTCCCTACTGCTGTTGCTGCTCTCTGCGGCAACAATTTTACTTTCCCTTGGACTCCCAGATGCAGAGAAATGCCCTGCACAGCGCAGAAACCTGTCACACCATGGGTGGAATAGGGTGCTGCAAATCCGTGCTTGTGTCAGTGGCAGGGGTGAGCTGCACAAACATGTGCTCTCCTGTCACACGTTCTCCTCGCCAGACGCAGTGCAAAAGCTTTCTGCTTGCATTAAGAGCAAGAAAGGCAGAAGCCAGGACTCCGGAGCTCAGAGAAGGTAACCGCAAGAGGCGAGCCTCCTTCGGCAGAAGCTGCTTTCCGGAGCTCTTGGCAACCGGCCAAGGAACCATGTGTGTCAGAGGGAGAGTGCCGGTCAGAGCGCGGGCGGGGGAAAGCGCGAGCGCTGCGGGCAGGCGAATAAGGAAGGTGTTGAACAGGCATGTGGCACGGGAAACTTTCAGACTGCAAGTGGAACGTAGATGCTGCTCAGCCGCTTGCTGACAAGTCTCTAGTTGTCTTGTAGAAGAAGTACGGGCAAAACTGCCTTCTGCTGCTCCCTACTGCTGTTGCTGCTCTCTGCGGCAACAATTTTACTTTCCCTTGGACTCCCAGATGCAGAGAAATGCCCTGCACAGCGCAGAAACCTGTCACACCATGGGTGGAATAGGGTGCTGCAAATCCGTGCTTGTGTCAGTGGCAGGGGTGAGCTGCACAAACTTGTGCTCTCCTGTCACACGTTCTCCTTGCCAGACGCAGTGCAAAAGCTTTCTGCTTGCATTAAGAGCAAGAAAGGCAGAAGCCAGGACTCCGGAGCTCAGAGAAGGTAACCGCAAGAGGCGAGCCTCCTTCGGCAGAAGCTGCTTTCCGGAGCTCTTGGCAACCGGCCAAGGAACCATGTGTGTCAGAGGGAGAGTGCCGGTCAGAGCGCGGGCGGGGGAAAGCGCGAGCGCTGCGGGCAGGCGAATAAGGAAGGTGTTGAACAGGCATGTGGCACGGGAAACTTTCAGACTGCAAGTGGAACGTAGATGCTGCTCAGCCGCTTGCTGACAAGTCTCTAGTTGTCTTGTAGAAGAAGTACGGGCAAGACTGCCTTCTGCTGCTCCCTACTGCTGTTGCTGCTCTCTGCGACAACAATTTTACTTTCCCTTGGACTCCCAGATGCAGAGAAATGCCCTGCACAGCGCAGAAACCTGTGACACCATGGGTGGAATAGGGTGCTGCAAATCCGTGCTTGTGTCAGTGGCAGGGGTGAGCTGCACAAACATGTGCTGTCCTGTCACACGTTCTCCTCGCCAGACGCAGTGCAAAAGCTTTCTGCTTGCATTAAGAGCAAGAAAGGCAGAAGCCAGGACTCCGGAGCTCAGAGAAGGTAACCGCAAGAGGCGAGCCTCCTTCGGCAGAAGCTGCTTTCCGGAGCTCTTGGCAACCGGCCAAGGAACCATGTGTGTCAGAGGGAGCGTGCCGATCAGCGCGCTGGCGGGGGAAAGAGCGAGCGCTGCGGGCAGGCGAATAAGGAAGGTGTTGAACAGGTATCTGGCAGGCGAAAATTTCATATTGCAAGTGGAACATAGCTGCCGCTCGCACGCTTGCTGATTAGTTGCTAGATGTCGTGTGGAAGAAGTACTGAAACGACTTCCTTCTGCTGCTCCCTACTGCTGTTGCTGCTCTCTGCGGCAACAATTTTACTTTCTCTTGGACTCCCAGATGCAGAGAAATGCCCTGCACAGCGCAGAAACCTGTCACACTAAGGGTGGAATAGGGTGCTGCAAATCCGTGCTTGTGTCAGTGGCAGGGGTGAGCTGCACAAACTTGTGCTCTCCTGTCACACGTTCTCCTCGCCAGACGCAGTGCAAAAGCTTTCTGCTTGCATTAAGAGCAAGAAAGGCAGAAGCCAGGACTCCGGAGCTCAGAGAAGGTAACCGCAAGAGGCGAGCCTCCTTCGGCAGAAGCTGCTTTCCGGAGCTCTTGGCAACCGGCCAAGGAACCATGTGTGTCAGAGGGAGAGTGCCGGTCAGAGCGCGGGCGGGGGAAAGCGCGAGCGCTGCGGGCAGGCGAATAAGGAAGGTGTTGAACAGGTATCTGGCAGGCGAAACTTTCATATTGCAAGTGGAACATAGCTGCCGCTCGCACGCTTGCTGATTAGTTGCTAGATGTCGTGTGGAAGAAGTACTGAAACGACTTCCTTCTGCTGCTCCCTACTGCTGTTGCTGCTCTCTGCGGCAACAATTTTACTTTCCCTTGGACTCCCAGATGCAGAGAAATGCCCTGCACAGCGCAGAAACCTGTCACACTAAGAGTGGAATAGGGTGCTGCAAATCCGTGCTTGTGTCAGTGGCAGGGGTGAGCTGCACAAACTTGTGCTCTCCTGTCACACGTTCTCCTCGCCAGACGCAGTGCAAAAGCTTTCTGCTTGCATTAAGAGCAAGAAAGGCAGAAGCCAGGACTCTGGAGCTCAGAGAAGGTAACCGCAAGAGGCGAGCCTCCTTCGGCAGAAGCTGCTTTCCGGAGCTCTTGGCAACCGGCCAAGGAACCATGTGTGTCAGAGGGAGAGTGCCGGTCAGAGCGCGGGCGGGGGAAAGCGCGAGCGCTGCGGGCAGGCGAATAAGGAAGGTGTTGAACAGGCATGTGGCACGGGAAACTTTCAGACTGCAAGTGGAACGTAGATGCTGCTCAGCCGCTTGCTGACAAGTCTCTAGTTGTCTTGTAGAAGAAGTACGGGCACGAGTTCCTTCTGCTGCTCCCTACTGCTGTTGCTGCTCTCTGCGACAACAATTTTACTTTCCCTTGGACTCCCAGATGCAGAGAAATGCCCTGCACAGCGCAGAAACCTGTCACACTAAGGGTGGAATAGGGTGCTGCAAATCCGTGCTTGTGTCAGTGGCAGGGGTGAGCTGCACAAACATGTGCTGTCCTGTCACACGTTCTCCTCGCCAGACGCAGTGCAAAAGCTTTCTGCTTGCATTAAGAGCAAGAAAGGCAGAAGCCAGGACTCCGGAGCTCAGAGAAGGTAACCGCAAGAGGCGAGCCTCCTTCGGCAGAAGCTGCTTTCCGGAGCTCTTGGCAACCGGCCAAGGAACCATGTGTGTCAGAGGGAGAGTGCCGGTCAGAGCGCGGGCGGGGGAAAGCGCGAGCGCTGCGGGCAGGCGAATAAGGAAGGTGTTGAACAGGCATGTGGCACGGGAAACTTTCAGACTGCAAGTGGAACGTAGATGCTGCTCAGCCGCTTCCTGACAAGTCTCTAGTTGTCTTGTAGAAGAAGTACGGGCACGAGTTCCTTCTGCTGCTCCCTACTGCTGTTGCTGCTCTCTGCGACAACAATTTTACTTTCCCTTGGACTCCCAGATGCAGAGAAATGCCCTGCACAGCGCAGAAACCTGTGACACCATGGGTGGAATAGGGTGCTGCAAATCCGTGCTTGTGTCAGTGGCAGGGGTGAGCTGCACAAACATGTGCTGTCCTGTCACACGTTCTCCTCGCCAGACGCAGTGCAAAAGCTTTCTGCTTGCATTAAGAGCAAGAAAGGCAGAAGCCAGGACTCCGGAGCTCAGAGAAGGTAACCGCAAGAGGCGAGCCTCCTTCGGCAGAAGCTGCTTTCCGGAGCTCTTGGCAACCGGCCAAGGAACCATGTGTGTCAGAGGGAGCGTGCCGATCAGCGCGCTGGCGGGGGAAAGAGCGAGCGCTGCGGGCAGGCGAATAAGGAAGGTGTTGAACAGGCATCTCGCACGGGAAACTTTCAGACTGCAAGTGGAACGTAGATGCTGCTCAGCCGCTTGCTGACAAGTCTCTAGTTGTCTTGTAGAAGAAGTACGGGCAAGACTGCCTTCTGCTGCTCCCTACTGCTGTTGCTGCTCTCTGCGACAACAATTTTACTTTCCCTTGGACTCCCAGATGCAGAGAAATGCCCTGCACAGCGCAGAAACCTGTGACACCATGGGTGGAATAGGGTGCTGCAAATCCGTGCTTGTGTCAGTGGCAGGGGTGAGCTGCACAAACATGTGCTGTCCTGTCACACGTTCTCCTCGCCAGACGCAGTGCAAAAGCTTTCTGCTTGCATTAAGAGCAAGAAAGGCAGAAGCCAGGACTCTGGAGCTCAGAGAAGGTAACCGCAAGAGGCGAGCCTCCTTCGGCAGAAGCTGCTTTCCGGAGCTCTTGGCAACCGGCCAAGGAACCATGTGTGTCAGAGGGAGAGTGCCGGTCAGAGCGCGGGCGGGGGAAAGCGCGAGCCCTGCGGGCAGGCGAATAAGGAAGGTGTTGAACAGGCATCTGGCAGGCGAAACTTTCATATTGCAAGTGGAACATAGCTGCCGCTCGCACGCTTGCTGATTAGTTGCTAGATGTCGTGTGGAAGAAGTACTGAAACGACTTCCTTCTGCTGCTCCCTACTGCTGTTGCTGCTCTCTGCGGCAACAATTTTACTTTCCCTTGGACTCCCAGATGCAGAGAAATGCCCTGCACAGCGCAGAAACCTGTCACACTAAGGGTGGAATAGGGTGCTGCAAATCCGTGCTTGTGTCAGTGGCAGGGGTGAGCTGCACAAACATGTGCTCTCCTGTCACACGTTCTCCTCGCCAGACGCAGTGCAAAAGCTTTCTGCTTGCATTAAGAGCAAGAAAGGCAGAAGCCAGGACTCCGGAGCTCAGAGAAGGTAACCGCAAGAGGCGAGCCTCCTTCGGCAGAAGCTGCTTTCCGGAGCTCTTGGCAACCGGCCAAGGAACCATGTGTGTCAGAGGGAGAGTGCCGGTCAGAGCGCGGGCGGGGGAAAGCGCGAGCGCTGCGGGCAGGCGAATAAGGAAGGTGTTGAACAGGTATCTGGCAGGCGAAACTTTCATATTGCAAGTGGAACATAGCTGCCGCTCGCACGCTTGCTGATTAGTTGCTAGATGTCGTGTGGAAGAAGTACTGAAACGACTTCCTTCTGCTGCTCCCTACTGCTGTTGCTGCTCTCTGCGGCAACAATTTTACTTTCTCTTGGACTCCCAGATGCAGAGAAATGCCCTGCACAGCGCAGAAACCTGTCACACTAAGAGTGGAATAGGGTGCTGCAAATCCGTGCTTGTGTCAGTGGCAGGGGTGAGCTGCACAAACTTGTGCTCTCCTGTCACACGTTCTCCTCGCCAGACGCAGTGCAAAAGCTTTCTGCTTGCATTAAGAGCAAGAAAGGCAGAAGCCAGGACTCTGGAGCTCAGAGAAGGTAACCGCAAGAGGCGAGCCTCCTTCGGCAGAAGCTGCTTTCCGGAGCTCTTGGCAACCGGCCAAGGAACCATGTGTGTCAGAGGGAGAGTGCCGGTCAGAGCGCGGGCGGGGGAAAGCGCGAGCGCTGCGGGCAGGCGAATAAGGAAGGTGTTGAACAGGCATGTGGCACGGGAAACTTTCAGACTGCAAGTGGAACGTAGATGCTGCTCAGCCGCTTGCTGACAAGTCTCTAGTTGTCTTGTAGAAGAAGTACGGGCACGAGTTCCTTCTGCTGCTCCCTACTGCTGTTGCTGCTCTCTGCGGCAACAATTTTACTTTCCCTTGGACTCCCAGATGCAGAGAAATGCCCTGCACAGCGCAGAAACCTGTCACACCATGGGTGGAATAGGGTGCTGCAAATCCGTGCTTGTGTCAGTGGCAGGGGTGAGCTGCACAAACTTGTGCTCTCCTGTCACACGTTCTCCTCGCCAGACGCAGTGCAAAAGCTTTCTGCTTGCATTAAGAGCAAGAAAGGCAGAAGCCAGGACTCCGGAGCTCAGAGAAGGTAACCGCAAGAGGCGAGCCTCCTTCGGCAGAAGCTGCTTTCCGGAGCTCTTGGCAACCGGCCAAGGAACCATGTGTGTCAGAGGGAGAGTGCCGGTCAGAGCGCGGGCGGGGGAAAGCGCGAGCCCTGCGGGCAGGCGAATAAGGAAGGTGTTGAACAGGCATGTGGCACGGGAAACTTTCAGACTGCAAGTGGAACGTAGATGCTGCTCAGCCGCTTCCTGACAAGTCTCTAGTTGTCTTGTAGAAGAAGTACGGGCACGAGTTCCTTCTGCTGCTCCCTACTGCTGTTGCTGCTCTCTGCGACAACAATTTTACTTTCCCTTGGACTCCCAGATGCAGAGAAATGCCCTGCACAGCGCAGAAACCTGTGACACCATGGGTGGAATAGGGTGCTGCAAATCCGTGCTTGTGTCAGTGGCAGGGGTGAGCTGCACAAACATGTGCTGTCCTGTCACACGTTCTCCTCGCCAGACGCAGTGCAAAAGCTTTCTGCTTGCATTAAGAGCAAGAAAGGCAGAAGCCAGGACTCCGGAGCTCAGAGAAGGTAACCGCAAGAGGCGAGCCTCCTTCGGCAGAAGCTGCTTTCCGGAGCTCTTGGCAACCGGCCAAGGAACCATGTGTGTCAGAGGGAGAGTGCCGATCAGCGCGCTGGCGGGGGAAAGAGCGAGCGCTGCGGGCAGGCGAATAAGGAAGGTGTTGAACAGGCATCTGGCACGGGAAACTTTCAGACTGCAAGTGGAACGTAGATGCTGCTCAGCCGCTTGCTGACAAGTCTCTAGTTGTCTTGCAGAAGTACGGGCAAGACTTCTTTCTGCTGCTCCCTACTGCTGTTGCTGCTCTCTGCGACAACAATTTTACTTTCCGTTGGACTCCCAGATGCAGAGAAATGCCCTGCACAGCGCAGAAACCTGTCACACCATGGGTGGAATAGGGTGCTGCAAATCCGTGCTTGTGTCAGTGGCAGGGGTGAGCTGCACAAACTTGTGCTGTCCTGTCACACGTTCTCCTCGCCAGACGCAGTGCAAAAGCTTTCTGCTTGCATTAAGAGCAAGAAAGGCAGAAGCCAGGACTCCGGAGCTCAGAGAAGGTAACCGCAAGAGGCGAGCCTCCTTCGGCAGAAGCTGCTTTCCGGAGCTCTTGGCAACCGGCCAAGGAACCATGTGTGTCAGAGGGAGAGTGCCGGTCAGAGCGCGGGCGGGGGAAAGCGCGAGCGCTGCGGGCAGGCGAATAAGGAAGGTGTTGAACAGGTATCTGGCAGGCGAAACTTTCATATTGCAAGTGGAACATAGCTGCCGCTCGCACGCTTGCTGATTAGTTGCTAGATGTCGTGTGGAAGAAGTACTGAAACGACTTCCTTCTGCTGCTCCCTACTGCTGTTGCTGCTCTCTGCGGCAACAATTTTACTTTCCCTTGGACTCCCAGATATAGAGAAATGCCCTGCACAGCGCAGAAACCTGTCACACCATGGGTGGAATAGGGTGCTGCAAATCCGTGCTTGTGTCAGTGGCAGGGGTGAGCTGCACAAACTTGTGCTGTCCTGTCACACGTTCTCCTCGCCAGACGCAGTGCAAAAGCTTTCTGCTTGCATTAAGAGCAAGAAAGGCAGAAGCCAGGACTCTGGAGCTCAGAGAAGGTAACCGCAAGAGGCGAGCCTCCTTCGGCAGAAGCTGCTTTCCGGAGCTCTTGGCAAGCGGCCAAGGAACCATGTGTGTCAGAGGGAGAGTGCCGGTCAGAGCGCGGGCGGGGGAAAGCGCGAGCGCTGCGGGCAGGCGAATAAGGAAGGTGTTGAACAGGCATGTGGCACGGGAAACTTTCAGACTGCAAGTGGAACGTAGATGCTGCTCAGCCGCTTGCTGACAAGTCTCTAGTTGTCTTGTAGAAGAAGTACGGGCAAGACTTCCTTCTGCTGCTCCCTACTGCTGTTGCTGCTCTCTGCGGCAACAATTTTACTTTCCCTTGGACTCCCAGATGCAGAGAAATGCCCTGCACAGCGCAGAAACCTGTCACACCATGGGTGGAATAGGGTGCTGCAAATCCGTGCTTGTGTCAGTGGCAGGGGTGAGCTGCACAAACATGTGCTGTCCTGTCACACGTTCTCCTCGCCAGACGCAGTGCAAAAGCTTTCTGCTTGCATTAAGAGCAAGAAAGGCAGAAGCCAGGACTCCGGAGCTCAGAGAAGGTAACCGCAAGAGGCGAGCCTCCTTCGGCAGAAGCTGCTTTCCGGAGCTCTTGGCAACCGGCCAAGGAACCATGTGTGTCAGAGGGAGCGTGCCGATCAGCGCGCTGGCGGGGGAAAGCGCGAGCGCTGCGGGCAGGCGAATAAGGAAGGTGTTGAACAGGAATCTGGCAGGCGAAACTTTCATATTGCAAGTGGAACATAGCTGCCGCTCGCACGCTTGCTGATTAGTTGCTAGATGTCGTGTGGAAGAAGTACGGGCACGAGTTCCTTCTGCTGCTCCCTACTGCTGTTGCTGCTCTCTGCGGCAACAATTTTACTTTCTCTTGGACTCCCAGATGCAGAGAAATGCCCTGCACAGCGCAGAAACCTGTCACACTAAGGGTGGAATAGGGTGCTGCAAATCCGTGCTTGTGTCAGTGGCAGGGGTGAGCTGCACAAACATGTGCTCTCCTGTCACACGTTCTCCTCGCCAGACGCAGTGCAAAAGCTTTCTGCTTGTATTAAGAGCAAGAAAGGCAGAAGCCAGGACTCCGGAGCTCAGAGAAGGTAACCGCAAGAGGCGAGCCTCCTTCGGCAGAAGCTGCTTTCCGGAGCTCTTGGCAACCGGCCAAGGAACCATGTGTGTCAGAGGGAGAGTGCCGGTCAGAGCGCGGGCGGGGGAAAGCGCGAGCGCTGCGGGCAGGCGAATAAGGAAGGTGTTGAACAGGCATGTGGCACGGGAAACTTTCAGACTGCAAGTGGAACGTAGATGCTGCTCAGCCGCTTGCTGACAAGTCTCTAGTTGTCTTGTAGAAGTACGGGCAAGACTTCCTTCTGCTGCTCCCTACTGCTGTTGCTGCTCTCTGCGGCAACAATTTTACTTTCCCTTGGACTCCCAGATGCAGAGAAATGCCCTGCACAGCGCAGAAACCTGTCACACCATGGGTGGAATAGGGTGCTGCAAATCCGTGCTTGTGTCAGTGGCAGGGGTGAGCTGCACAAACTTGTGCTCTCCTGTCACACGTTCTCCTCGCCAGACGCAGTGCAAAAGCTTTCTGCTTGCATTAAGAGCAAGAAAGGCAGAAGCCAGGACTCCGGAGCTCAGAGAAGGTAACCGCAAGAGGCGAGCCTCCTTCGGCAGAAGCTGCTTTCCGGAGCTCTTGGCAACCGGCCAAGGAACCATGTGTGTCAGAGGGAGCGTGCCGATCAGCGCGCTGGCGGGGGAAAGAGCGAGCGCTGCGGGCAGGCGAATAAGGAAGGTGTTGAACAGGTATCTGGCAGGCGAAACTTTCATATTGCAAGTGGAACATAGCTGCCGCTCGCACGCTTGCTGATTAGTTGCTAGATGTCGTGTGGAAGAAGTACTGAAACGACTTCCTTCTGCTGCTCCCTACTGCTGTTGCTGCTCTCTGCGGCAACAATTTTACTTTCTCTTGGACTCCCAGATGCAGAGAAATGCCCTGCACAGCGCAGAAACCTGTCACACCATGGGTGGAATAGGGTGCTGCAAATCCGTGCTTGTGTCAGTGGCAGGGGTGAGCTGCACAAACATGTGCTGTCCTGTCACACGTTCTCCTCGCCAGACGCAGTGCAAAAGCTTTCTGCTTGCATTAAGAGCAAGAAAGGCAGAAGCCAGGACTCCGGAGCTCAGAGAAGGTAACCGCAAGAGGCGAGCCTCCTTCGGCAGAAGCTGCTTTCCGGAGCTCTTGGCAACCGGCCAAGGAACCATGTGTGTCAGAGGGAGAGTGCCGGTCAGAGCGCGGGCGGGGGAAAGCGCGAGCGCTGCGGGCAGGCGAATAAGGAAGGTGTTGAACAGGCATGTGGCACGGGAAACTTTCAGACTGCAAGTGGAACGTAGATGCTGCTCAGCCGCTTGCTGACAAGTCTCTAGTTGTCTTGTAGAAGAAGTACGGGCACGAGTTCCTTCTGCTGCTCCCTACTGCTGTTGCTGCTCTCTGCGACAACAATTTTACTTTCCCTTGGACTCCCAGATGCAGAGAAATGCCCTGCACAGCGCAGAAACCTGTCACACCATGGGTGGAATAGGGTGCTGCAAATCCGTGCTTGTGTCAGTGGCAGGGGTGAGCTGCACAAACATGTGCTGTCCTGTCACACGTTCTCCTCGCCAGACGCAGTGCAAAAGCTTTCTGCTTGCATTAAGAGCAAGAAAGGCAGAAGCCAGGACTCCGGAGCTCAGAGAAGGTAACCGCAAGAGGCGAGCCTCCTTCGGCAGAAGCTGCTTTCCGGAGCTCTTGGCAAGCGGCCATGGAACCATGTGTGTCAGAGGGAGAGTGCCGGTCAGAGCGCGGGCGGGGGAAAGCGCGAGCCCTGCGGGCAGGCGAATAAGGAAGGTGTTGAACAGGCATCTCGCACGGGAAACTTTCAGACTGCAAGTGGAACGTAGATGCTGCTCAGCCGCTTGCTGACAAGTCTCTAGTTGTCTTGTAGAAGAAGTACGGCCACGAGTTCCTTCTGCTGCTCCCTACTGCTGTTGCTGCTCTCTGCGGCAACAATTTTACTTTCCCTTGGACTCCCAGATGCAGAGAAATGCCCTGCACAGCGCAGAAACCTGTCACACCATGGGTGGAATAGGGTGCTGCAAATCCGTGCTTGTGTCAGTGGCAGGGGTGAGCTGCACAAACTTGTGCTCTCCTGTCACACGTTCTCCTCGCCAGACGCAGTGCAAAAGCTTTCTGCTTGCATTAAGAGCAAGAAAGGCAGAAGCCAGGACTCCGGAGCTCAGAGAAGGTAACCGCAAGAGGCGAGCCTCCTTCGGCAGAAGCTGCTTTCCGGAGCTCTTGGCAACCGGCCAAGGAACCATGTGTGTCAGAGGGAGCGTGCCGATCAGCGCGCTGGCGGGGGAAAGAGCGAGCGCTGCGGGCAGGCGAATAATGAAGGTGTTGAACAGGTATCTGGCAGGCGAAACTTTCATATTGCAAGTGGAACATAGCTGCCGCTCGCACGCTTGCTGATTAGTTGCTAGATGTCGTGTGGAAGAAGTACTGAAACGACTTCCTTCTGCTGCTCCCTACTGCTGTTGCTGCTCTCTGCGGCAACAATTTTACTTTCTCTTGGACTCCCAGATGCAGAGAAATGCCCTGCACAGCGCAGAAACCTGTCACACTAAGAGTGGAATAGGGTGCTGCAAATCCGTGCTTGTGTCAGTGGCAGGGGTGAGCTGCACAAACTTGTGCTCTCCTGTCACACGTTCTCCTCGCCAGACGCAGTGCAAAAGCTTTCTGCTTGCATTAAGAGCAAGAAAGGCAGAAGCCAGGACTCTGGAGCTCAGAGAAGGTAACCGCAAGAGGCGAGCCTCCTTCGGCAGAAGCTGCTTTCCGGAGCTCTTGGCAACCGGCCAAGGAACCATGTGTGTCAGAGGGAGAGTGCCGGTCAGAGCGCGGGCGGGGGAAAGCGCGAGCGCTGCGGGCAGGCGAATAAGAAAGGTGTTGAACAGGCATGTGGCACGGGAAACTTTCAGACTGCAAGTGGAACGTAGATGCTGCTCAGCCGCTTGCTGACAAGTCTCTAGTTGTCTTGTAGAAGAAGTACGGCCACGAGTTCCTTCTGCTGCTCCCTACTGCTGTTGCTGCTCTCTGCGACAACAATTTTACTTTCCCTTGGACTCCCAGATGCAGAGAAATGCCCTGCACATCGCAGAAACCTGTCACACCATGGGTGGAATAGGGTGCTGCAAATCCGTGCTTGTGTCAGTGGCAGGGGTGAGCTGCACAAACATGTGCTGTCCTGTCACACGTTCTCCTCGCCAGACGCAGTGCAAAAGCTTTCTGCTTGCATTAAGAGCAAGAAAGGCAGAAGCTAGGACTCCGGAGCTCAGAGAAGGTAACCGCAAGAGGCGAGCCTCCTTCGGCAGAAGCTGCTTTCCGGAGCTCTTGGCAACCGGCCAAGGAACCATGTGTGTCAGAGGGAGCGTGCCGATCAGCGCGCTGGCGGGGGAAAGAGCGAGCGCTGCGGGCAGGCGAATAAGGAAGGTGTTGAACAGGCATGTGGCACGGGAAACTTTCAGACTGCAAGTGGAACGTAGATGCTGCTCAGCCGCTTGCTGACAAGTCTCTAGTTGTCTTGTAGAAGTACGGGCAAGACTTCCTTCTGCTGCTCCCTACTGCTGTTGCTGCTCTCTGCGACAACAATTTTACTTTCCGTTGGACTCCCAGATGCAGAGAAATGCCCTGCACAGCGCAGAAACCTGTCACACCATGGGTGGAATAGGGTGCTGCAAATCCGTGCTTGTGTCAGTGGCAGGGGTGAGCTGCACAAACATGTGCTGTCCTGTCACACGTTCTCCTCGCCAGACGCAGTGCAAAAGCTTTCTGCTTGCATTAAGAGCAAGAAAGGCAGAAGCCAGGACTCCGGAGCTCAGAGAAGGTAACCGCAAGAGGCGAGCCTCCCTCGGCAGAAGCTGCTTTCCGGAGCTCTTGGCAACCGGCCAAGGAACCATGTGTGTCAGAGGGAGCGTGCCGATCAGCGCGCTGGCGGGGGAAAGAGCGAAGCGCTGCGGGCAGGCGAATAAGGAAGGTGTTGAACAGGTATCTGGCAGGCGAAACTTTCATATTGCAAGTGGAACATAGCTGCCGCTCGCACGCTTGCTGATTAGTTGCTAGATGTCGTGTGGAAGAAGTACTGAAACGACTTCCTTCTGCTGCTCCCTACTGCTGTTGCTGCTCTCTGCGGCAACAATTTTACTTTCCCTTGGACTCCCAGATGCAGAGAAATGCCCTGCACAGCGCAGAAACCTGTCACACCATGGGTGGAATAGGGTGCTGCAAATCCGTGCTTGTGTCAGTGGCAGGGGTGAGCTGCACAAACATGTGCTGTCCTGTCACACGTTCTCCTCGCCAGACGCAGTGCAAAAGCTTTCTGCTTGCATTAAGAGCAAGAAAGGCAGAAGCCAGGACTCCGGAGCTCAGAGAAGGTAACCGCAAGAGGCGAGCCTCCTTCGGCAGAAGCTGCTTTCCGGAGCTCTTTGGCAACCGGCCAAGGAACCATGTGTGTCAGAGGGAGCGTGCCGATCAGCGCGCTGGCGGGGGAAAGAGCGAGCGCTGCGGGCAGGCGAATAAGGAAGGTGTTGAACAGGTATCTGGCAGGCGAAACTTTCATATTGCAAGTGGAACATAGCTGCCGCTCGCACGCTTGCTGATTAGTTGCTAGATGTCGTGTGGAAGAAGTACTGAAACGACTTCCTTCTGCTGCTCCCTACTGCTGTTGCTGCTCTCTGCGACAACAATTTTACTTTCCGTTGGACTCCCAGATGCAGAGAAATGCCCTGCACAGCGCAGAAACCTGTCACACTAAGGGTGGAATAGGGTGCTGCAAATCCGTGCTTGTGTCAGTGGCAGGGGTGAGCTGCACAAACATGTGCTGTCCTGTCACACGTTCTCCTCGCCAGACGCAGTGCAAAAGCTTTCTGCTTGCATTAAGAGCAAGAAAGGCAGAAGCCAGGACTCCGGAGCTCAGAGAAGGTAACCGCAAGAGGCGAGCCTCCTTCGGCAGAAGCTGCTTTCCGGAGCTCTTGGCAACCGGCCAAGGAACCATGTGTGTCAGAGGGAGAGTGCCGGTCAGAGCGCGGGCGGGGGAAAGCGCGAGCGCTGCGGGCAGGCGAATAAGGAAGGTGTTGAACAGGCATGTGGCACGGGAAACTTTCAGACTGCAAGTGGAACGTAGATGCTGCTCAGCCGCTTGCTGACAAGTCTCTAGTTGTCTTGTAGAAGAAGTACGGGCAAAACTGCCTTCTGCTGCTCCCTACTGCTGTTGCTGCTCTCTGCGGCAACAATTTTACTTTCCCTTGGACTCCCAGATGCAGAGAAATGCCCTGCACAGCGCAGAAACCTGTCACACCATGGGTGGAATAGGGTGCTGCAAATCCGTGCTTGTGTCAGTGGCAGGGGTGAGCTGCACAAACTTGTGCTCTCCTGTCACACGTTCTCCTCGCCAGACGCAGTGCAAAAGCTTTCTGCTTGCATTAAGAGCAAGAAAGGCAGAAGCCAGGACTCCGGAGCTCAGAGAAGGTAACCGCAAGAGGCGAGCCTCCTTCGGCAGAAGCTGCATTCCGGAGCTCTTGGCAACCGGCCAAGGAACCATGTGTGTCAGAGGGAGCGTGCCGATCAGCGCGCTGGCGGGGGAAAGAGCGAGCGCTGCGGGCAGGCGAATAAGGAAGGTGTTGAACAGGCATCTGGCACGGGAAACTTTCAGACTGCAAGTGGAACGTTGATGCTGCTCAGCCGCTTGCTGACAAGTCTCTAGTTGTCTTGTAGAAGTACGGGCAAGACTTCTTTCTGCTGCTCCCTACTGCTGTTGCTGCTCTCTGCGACAACAATTTTACTTTCCGTTGGACTCCCAGATGCAGAGAAATGCCCTGCACAGCGCAGAAACCTGTCACACCATGGGTGGAATAGGGTGCTGCAAATCCGTGCTTGTGTCAGTGGCAGGGGTGAGCTGCACAAACTTGTGCTCTCCTGTCACACGTTCTCCTCGCCAGACGCAGTGCAAAAGCTTTCTGCTTGCATTAAGAGCAAGAAAGGCAGAAGCCAGGACTCCGGAGCTCAGAGAAGGTAACCGCAAGAGGCGAGCCTCCTTCGGCAGAAGCTGCTTTCCGGAGCTCTTGGCAACCGGCCAAGGAACCATGTGTGTCAGAGGGAGAGTGCCGGTCAGCGCGCTGGCGGGGGAAAGCGCGAGCGCTGCGGGCAGGCGAATAAGGAAGGTGTTGAACAGGTATCTGGCAGGCGAAACTTTCATATTGCAAGTGGAACATAGCTGCCGCTCGCACGCTTGCTGATTAGTTGCTAGATGTCGTGTGGAAGAAGTACTGAAACGACTTCCTTCTGCTGCTCCCTACTGCTGTTGCTGCTCTCTGCGGCAACAATTTTACTTTCCCTTGGACTCCCAGATGCAGAGAAATGCCCTGCACAGCGCAGAAACCTGTCACACCATGGGTGGAATAGGGTGCTGCAAATCCGTGCTTGTGTCAGTGGCAGGGGTGAGCTGCACAAACATGTGCTGTCCTGTCACACGTTCTCCTCGCCAGACGCAGTGCAAAAGCTTTCTGCTTGCATTAAGAGCAAGAAAGGCAGAAGCCAGGACTCCGGAGCTCAGAGAAGGTAACCGCAAGAGGCGAGCCTCCTTCGGCAGAAGCTGCTTTCCGGAGCTCTTGGCAAGCGGCCAAGGAACCATGTGTGTCAGAGGGAGAGTGCCGGTCAGAGCGCGGGCGGGGGAAAGCGCGAGCGCTGCGGGCAGGCGAATAAGGAAGGTGTTGAACAGGCATGTGGCACGGGAAACTTTCAGACTGCAAGTGGAACGTAGATGCTGCTCAGCCGCTTGCTGACAAGTCTCTAGTTGTCTTGTAGAAGAAGTACGGGCACGAGTTCCTTCTGCTGCTCCCTACTGCTGTTGCTGCTCTCTGCGACAACAATTTTACTTTCCCTTGGACTCCCAGATGCAGAGAAATGCCCTGCACAGCGCAGAAACCTGTCACACTAAGGGTGGAATAGGGTGCTGCAAATCCGTGCTTGTGTCAGTGGCAGGGGTGAGCTGCACAAACATGTGCTGTCCTGTCACACGTTCTCCTCGCCAGACGCAGTGCAAAAGCTTTCTGCTTGCATTAAGAGCAAGAAAGGCAGAAGCCAGGACTCCGGAGCTCAGAGAAGGTAACCGCAAGAGGCGAGCCTCCTTCGGCAGAAGCTGCTTTCCGGAGCTCTTGGCAAGCGGCCAAGGAACCATGTGTGTCAGAGGGAGAGTGCCGGTCAGAGCGCGGGCGGGGGAAAGCGCGAGCGCTGCGGGCAGGCGAATAAGGAAGGTGTTGAACAGGCATGTGGCACGGGAAACTTTCAGACTGCAAGTGGAACGTAGATGCTGCTCAGCCGCTTGCTGACAAGTCTCTAGTTGTCTTGTAGAAGAAGTACGGGCACGAGTTCCTTCTGCTGCTCCCTACTGCTGTTGCTGCTCTCTGCGACAACAATTTTACTTTCCCTTGGACTCCCAGATGCAGAGAAATGCCCTGCACAGCGCAGAAACCTGTGACACCATGGGTGGAATAGGGTGCTGCAAATCCGTGCTTGTGTCAGTGGCAGGGGTGAGCTGCACAAACATGTGCTGTCCTGTCACACGTTCTCCTCGCCAGACGCAGTGCAAAAGCTTTCTGCTTGCATTAAGAGCAAGAAAGGCAGAAGCCAGGACTCCGGAGCTCAGAGAAGGTAACCGCAAGAGGCGAGCCTCCTTCGGCAGAAGCTGCTTTCCGGAGCTCTTGGCAACCGGCCAAGGAACCATGTGTGTCAGAGGGAGCGTGCCGATCAGCGCGCTGGCGGGGGAAAGAGCGAGCGCTGCGGGCAGGCGAATAAGGAAGGTGTTGAACAGGCATCTGGCACGGGAAACTTTCAGACTGCAAGTGGAACGTAGATGCTGCTCAGCCGCTTGCTGACAAGTCTCTAGTTGTCTTGTAGAAGAAGTACGGGCAAGACTGCCTTCTGCTGCTCCCTACTGCTGTTGCTGCTCTCTGCGGCAACAATTTTACTTTCCCTTGGACTCCCAGATGCAGAGAAATGCCCTGCACAGCGCAGAAACCTGTCACACCATGGGTGGAATAGGGTGCTGCAAATCCGTGCTTGTGTCAGTGGCAGGGGTGAGCTGCACAAACATGTGCTGTCCTGTCACACGTTCTCCTCGCCAGACGCAGTGCAAAAGCTTTCTGCTTGCATTAAGAGCAAGAAAGGCAGAAGCCAGGACTCCGGAGCTCAGAGAAGGTAACCGCAAGAGGCGAGCCTCCTTCGGCAGAAGCTGCTTTCCGGAGCTCTTGGCAAGCGGCCAAGGAACCATGTGTGTCAGAGGGAGAGTGCCGGTCAGAGCGCGGGCGGGGGAAAGCGCGAGCGCTGCGGGCAGGCGAATAAGGAAGGTGTTGAACAGGCATGTGGCACGGGAAACTTTCAGACTGCAAGTGGAACGTAGATGCTGCTCAGCCGCTTGCTGACAAGTCTCTAGTTGTCTTGTAGAAGAAGTACGGGCAAAACTGCCTTCTGCTGCTCCCTACTGCTGTTGCTGCTCTCTGCGGCAACAATTTTACTTTCCCTTGGACTCCCAGATGCAGAGAAATGCCCTGCACAGCGCAGAAACCTGTCACACCATGGGTGGAATAGGGTGCTGCAAATCCGTGCTTGTGTCAGTGGCAGGGGTGAGCTGCACAAACTTGTGCTCTCCTGTCACACGTTCTCCTCGCCAGACGCAGTGCAAAAGCTTTCTGCTTGCATTAAGAGCAAGAAAGGCAGAAGCCAGGACTCCGGAGCTCAGAGAAGGTAACCGCAAGAGGCGAGCCTCCTTCGGCAGAAGCTGCTTTCCGGAGCTCTTGGCAACCGGCCAAGGAACCATGTGTGTCAGAGGGAGCGTGCCGATCAGCGCGCTGGCGGGGGAAAGAGCGAGCGCTGCGGGCAGGCGAATAAGGAAGGTGTTGAACAGGCATCTGGCACGGGAAACTTTCAGACTGCAAGTGGAACGTAGATGCTGCTCAGCCGCTTGCTGACAAGTCTCTAGTTGTCTTGTAGAAGTACGGGCAAGACTTCTTTCTGCTGCTCCCTACTGCTGTTGCTGCTCTCTGCGACAACAATTTTACTTTCCGTTGGACTCCCAGATGCAGAGAAATGCCCTGCACAGCGCAGAAACCTGTGACACCATGGGTGGAATAGGGTGCTGCAAATCCGTGCTTGTGTCAGTGGCAGGGGTGAGCTGCACAAACTTGTGCTCTCCTGTCACACGTTCTGCTCGCCAGACGCAGTGCAAAAGCTTTCTGCTTGCATTAAGAGCAAGAAAGGCAGAAGCCAGGACTCCGGAGCTCAGAGAAGGTAACCGCAAGAGGCGAGCCTCCTTCGGCAGAAGCTGCTTTCCGGAGCTCTTGGCAACCGGCCAAGGAACCATGTGTGTCAGAGGGAGAGTGCCGGTCAGAGCGCGGGCGGGGGAAAGCGCGAGCGCTGCGGGCAGGCGAATAAGGAAGGTGTTGAACAGGTATCTGGCAGGCGAAACTTTCATATTGCAAGTGGAACATAGCTGCCGCTCGCACGCTTGCTGATTAGTTGCTAGATGTCGTGTGGAAGAAGTACTGAAACGACTTCCTTCTGCTGCTCCCTACTGCTGTTGCTGCTCTCTGCGGCAACAATTTTACTTTCCCTTGGACTCCCAGATGCAGAGAAATGCCCTGCACAGCGCAGAAACCTGTCACACCATGGGTGGAATAGGGTGCTGCAAATCCGTGCTTGTGTCAGTGGCAGGGGTGAGCTGCACAAACTTGTGCTCTCCTGTCACACGTTCTCCTCGCCAGACGCAGTGCAAAAGCTTTCTGCTTGCATTAAGAGCAAGAAAGGCAGAAGCCAGGACTCCGGAGCTCAGAGAAGGTAACCGCAAGAGGCGAGCCTCCTTCGGCAGAAGCTGCTTTCCGGAGCTCTTGGCAACCGGCCAAGGAACCATGTGTGTCAGAGGGAGAGTGCCGGTCAGAGCGCGGGCGGGTGAAAGCGCGAGCGCTGCGGGCAGGCGAATAAGGAAGGTGTTGAACAGGTATCTGGCAGGCGAAACTTTCATATTGCAAGTGGAACATAGCTGCCGCTCGCACGCTTGCTGATTAGTTGCTAGATGTCGTGTGGAAGAAGTACTGAAACGACTTCCTTCTGCTGCTCCCTACTGCTGTTGCTGCTCTCTGCGGCAACAATTTTACTTTCTCTTGGACTCCCAGATGCAGAGAAATGCCCTGCACAGCGCAGAAACCTGTCACACTAAGGGTGGAATAGGGTGCTGCAAATCCGTGCTTGTGTCAGTGGCAGGGGTGAGCTGCACAAACTTGTGCTCTCCTGTCACACGTTCTCCTCGCCAGACGCAGTGCAAAAGCTTTCTGCTTGCATTAAGAGCAAGAAAGGCAGAAGCCAGGACTCCGGAGCTCAGAGAAGGTAACCGCAAGAGGCGAGCCTCCTTCGGCAGAAGCTGCTTTCCGGAGCTCTTGGCAACCGGCCAAGGAACCATGTGTGTCAGAGGGAGCGTGCCGATCAGCGCGCTGGCGGGGGAAAGAGCGAGCGCTGCGGGCAGGCGAATAATGAAGGTGTTGAACAGGTATCTGGCAGGCGAAACTTTCATATTGCAAGTGGAACATAGCTGCCGCTCGCACGCTTGCTGATTAGTTGCTAGATGTCGTGTGGAAGAAGTACTGAAACGACTTCCTTCTGCTGCTCCCTACTGCTGTTGCTGCTCTCTGCGGCAACAATTTTACTTTCTCTTGGACTCCCAGATGCAGAGAAATGCCCTGCACAGCGCAGAAACCTGTCACACTAAGAGTGGAATAGGGTGCTGCAAATCCGTGCTTGTGTCAGTGGCAGGGGTGAGCTGCACAAACTTGTGCTCTCCTGTCACACGTTCTCCTCGCCAGACGCAGTGCAAAAGCTTTCTGCTTGCATTAAGAGCAAGAAAGGCAGAAGCCAGGACTCTGGAGCTCAGAGAAGGTAACCGCAAGAGGCGAGCCTCCTTCGGCAGAAGCTGCTTTCCGGAGCTCTTGGCAACCGGCCAAGGAACCATGTGTGTCAGAGGGAGAGTGCCGGTCAGAGCGCGGGCGGGGGAAAGCGCGAGCGCTGCGGGCAGGCGAATAAGAAAGGTGTTGAACAGGCATGTGGCACGGGAAACTTTCAGACTGCAAGTGGAACGTAGATGCTGCTCAGCCGCTTGCTGACAAGTCTCTAGTTGTCTTGTAGAAGAAGTACGGCCACGAGTTCCTTCTGCTGCTCCCTACTGCTGTTGCTGCTCTCTGCGACAACAATTTTACTTTCCCTTGGACTCCCAGATGCAGAGAAATGCCCTGCACATCGCAGAAACCTGTCACACCATGGGTGGAATAGGGTGCTGCAAATCCGTGCTTGTGTCAGTGGCAGGGGTGAGCTGCACAAACATGTGCTGTCCTGTCACACGTTCTCCTCGCCAGACGCAGTGCAAAAGCTTTCTGCTTGCATTAAGAGCAAGAAAGGCAGAAGCTAGGACTCCGGAGCTCAGAGAAGGTAACCGCAAGAGGCGAGCCTCCTTCGGCAGAAGCTGCTTTCCGGAGCTCTTGGCAACCGGCCAAGGAACCATGTGTGTCAGAGGGAGCGTGCCGATCAGCGCGCTGGCGGGGGAAAGAGCGAGCGCTGCGGGCAGGCGAATAAGGAAGGTGTTGAACAGGCATGTGGCACGGGAAACTTTCAGACTGCAAGTGGAACGTAGATGCTGCTCAGCCGCTTGCTGACAAGTCTCTAGTTGTCTTGTAGAAGTACGGGCAAGACTTCCTTCTGCTGCTCCCTACTGCTGTTGCTGCTCTCTGCGACAACAATTTTACTTTCCGTTGGACTCCCAGATGCAGAGAAATGCCCTGCACAGCGCAGAAACCTGTCACACCATGGGTGGAATAGGGTGCTGCAAATCCGTGCTTGTGTCAGTGGCAGGGGTGAGCTGCACAAACATGTGCTGTCCTGTCACACGTTCTCCTCGCCAGACGCAGTGCAAAAGCTTTCTGCTTGCATTAAGAGCAAGAAAGGCAGAAGCCAGGACTCCGGAGCTCAGAGAAGGTAACCGCAAGAGGCGAGCCTCCCTCGGCAGAAGCTGCTTTCCGGAGCTCTTGGCAACCGGCCAAGGAACCATGTGTGTCAGAGGGAGCGTGCCGATCAGCGCGCTGGCGGGGGAAAGAGCGAAGCGCTGCGGGCAGGCGAATAAGGAAGGTGTTGAACAGGTATCTGGCAGGCGAAACTTTCATATTGCAAGTGGAACATAGCTGCCGCTCGCACGCTTGCTGATTAGTTGCTAGATGTCGTGTGGAAGAAGTACTGAAACGACTTCCTTCTGCTGCTCCCTACTGCTGTTGCTGCTCTCTGCGGCAACAATTTTACTTTCCCTTGGACTCCCAGATGCAGAGAAATGCCCTGCACAGCGCAGAAACCTGTCACACCATGGGTGGAATAGGGTGCTGCAAATCCGTGCTTGTGTCAGTGGCAGGGGTGAGCTGCACAAACATGTGCTGTCCTGTCACACGTTCTCCTCGCCAGACGCAGTGCAAAAGCTTTCTGCTTGCATTAAGAGCAAGAAAGGCAGAAGCCAGGACTCCGGAGCTCAGAGAAGGTAACCGCAAGAGGCGAGCCTCCTTCGGCAGAAGCTGCTTTCCGGAGCTCTTTGGCAACCGGCCAAGGAACCATGTGTGTCAGAGGGAGCGTGCCGATCAGCGCGCTGGCGGGGGAAAGAGCGAGTGCTGCGGGCAGGCGAATAAGGAAGGTGTTGAACAGGTATCTGGCAGGCGAAACTTTCATATTGCAAGTGGAACATAGCTGCCGCTCGCACGCTTGCTGATTAGTTGCTAGATGTCGTGTGGAAGAAGTACTGAAACGACTTCCTTCTGCTGCTCCCTACTGCTGTTGCTGCTCTCTGCGACAACAATTTTACTTTCCGTTGGACTCCCAGATGCAGAGAAATGCCCTGCACAGCGCAGAAACCTGTCACACTAAGGGTGGAATAGGGTGCTGCAAATCCGTGCTTGTGTCAGTGGCAGGGGTGAGCTGCACAAACATGTGCTGTCCTGTCACACGTTCTCCTCGCCAGACGCAGTGCAAAAGCTTTCTGCTTGCATTAAGAGCAAGAAAGGCAGAAGCCAGGACTCCGGAGCTCAGAGAAGGTAACCGCAAGAGGCGAGCCTCCTTCGGCAGAAGCTGCTTTCCGGAGCTCTTGGCAACCGGCCAAGGAACCATGTGTGTCAGAGGGAGAGTGCCGGTCAGAGCGCGGGCGGGGGAAAGCGCGAGCGCTGCGGGCAGGCGAATAAGGAAGGTGTTGAACAGGCATGTGGCACGGGAAACTTTCAGACTGCAAGTGGAACGTAGATGCTGCTCAGCCGCTTGCTGACAAGTCTCTAGTTGTCTTGTAGAAGAAGTACGGGCAAAACTGCCTTCTGCTGCTCCCTACTGCTGTTGCTGCTCTCTGCGGCAACAATTTTACTTTCCCTTGGACTCCCAGATGCAGAGAAATGCCCTGCACAGCGCAGAAACCTGTCACACCATGGGTGGAATAGGGTGCTGCAAATCCGTGCTTGTGTCAGTGGCAGGGGTGAGCTGCACAAACTTGTGCTCTCCTGTCACACGTTCTCCTCGCCAGACGCAGTGCAAAAGCTTTCTGCTTGCATTAAGAGCAAGAAAGGCAGAAGCCAGGACTCCGGAGCTCAGAGAAGGTAACCGCAAGAGGCGAGCCTCCTTCGGCAGAAGCTGCATTCCGGAGCTCTTGGCAACCGGCCAAGGAACCATGTGTGTCAGAGGGAGCGTGCCGATCAGCGCGCTGGCGGGGGAAAGAGCGAGCGCTGCGGGCAGGCGAATAAGGAAGGTGTTGAACAGGCATCTGGCACGGGAAACTTTCAGACTGCAAGTGGAACGTTGATGCTGCTCAGCCGCTTGCTGACAAGTCTCTAGTTGTCTTGTAGAAGTACGGGCAAGACTTCTTTCTGCTGCTCCCTACTGCTGTTGCTGCTCTCTGCGACAACAATTTTACTTTCCGTTGGACTCCCAGATGCAGAGAAATGCCCTGCACAGCGCAGAAACCTGTCACACCATGGGTGGAATAGGGTGCTGCAAATCCGTGCTTGTGTCAGTGGCAGGGGTGAGCTGCACAAACTTGTGCTCTCCTGTCACACGTTCTCCTCGCCAGACGCAGTGCAAAAGCTTTCTGCTTGCATTAAGAGCAAGAAAGGCAGAAGCCAGGACTCCGGAGCTCAGAGAAGGTAACCGCAAGAGGCGAGCCTCCTTCGGCAGAAGCTGCTTTCCGGAGCTCTTGGCAACCGGCCAAGGAACCATGTGTGTCAGAGGGAGAGTGCCGGTCAGCGCGCTGGCGGGGGAAAGCGCGAGCGCTGCGGGCAGGCGAATAAGGAAGGTGTTGAACAGGTATCTGGCAGGCGAAACTTTCATATTGCAAGTGGAACATAGCTGCCGCTCGCACGCTTGCTGATTAGTTGCTAGATGTCGTGTGGAAGAAGTACTGAAACGACTTCCTTCTGCTGCTCCCTACTGCTGTTGCTGCTCTCTGCGGCAACAATTTTACTTTCCCTTGGACTCCCAGATGCAGAGAAATGCCCTGCACAGCGCAGAAACCTGTCACACCATGGGTGGAATAGGGTGCTGCAAATCCGTGCTTGTGTCAGTGGCAGGGGTGAGCTGCACAAACATGTGCTCTCCTGTCACACGTTCTCCTCGCCAGACGCAGTGCAAAAGCTTTCTGCTTGCATTAAGAGCAAGAAAGGCAGAAGCCAGGACTCCGGAGCTCAGAGAAGGTAACCGCAAGAGGCGAGCCTCCTTCGGCAGAAGCTGCTTTCCGGAGCTCTTGGCAACCGGCCAAGGAACCATGTGTGTCAGAGGGAGCGTGCCGATCAGCGCGCTGGCGGGGGAAAGAGCGAGCGCTGCGGGCAGGCGAATAAGGAAGGTGTTGAACAGGCATCTGGCACGGGAAACTTTCAGACTGCAAGTGGAACGTAGATGCTGCTCAGCCGCTTGCTGACAAGTCTCTAGTTGTCTTGTAGAAGTACGGGCAAGACTTCTTTCTGCTGCTCCCTACTGCTGTTGCTGCTCTCTGCGACAACAATTTTACTTTCCGTTGGACTCCCAGATGCAGAGAAATGCCCTGCACAGCGCAGAAACCTGTGACACCATGGGTGGAATAGGGTGCTGCAAATCCGTGCTTGTGTCAGTGGCAGGGGTGAGCTGCACAAACTTGTGCTCTCCTGTCACACGTTCTGCTCGCCAGACGCAGTGCAAAAGCTTTCTGCTTGCATTAAGAGCAAGAAAGGCAGAAGCCAGGACTCCGGAGCTCAGAGAAGGTAACCGCAAGAGGCGAGCCTCCTTCGGCAGAAGCTGCTTTCCGGAGCTCTTGGCAACCGGCCAAGGAACCATGTGTGTCAGAGGGAGAGTGCCGGTCAGAGCGCGGGCGGGGGAAAGCGCGAGCGCTGCGGGCAGGCGAATAAGGAAGGTGTTGAACAGGTATCTGGCAGGCGAAACTTTCATATTGCAAGTGGAACATAGCTGCCGCTCGCACGCTTGCTGATTAGTTGCTAGATGTCGTGTGGAAGAAGTACTGAAACGACTTCCTTCTGCTGCTCCCTACTGCTGTTGCTGCTCTCTGCGGCAACAATTTTACTTTCCCTTGGACTCCCAGATGCAGAGAAATGCCCTGCACAGCGCAGAAACCTGTCACACCATGGGTGGAATAGGGTGCTGCAAATCCGTGCTTGTGTCAGTGGCAGGGGTGAGCTGCACAAACATGTGCTGTCCTGTCACACGTTCTCCTCGCCAGACGCAGTGCAAAAGCTTTCTGCTTGCATTAAGAGCAAGAAAGGCAGAAGCCAGGACTCCGGAGCTCAGAGAAGGTAACCGCAAGAGGCGAGCCTCCTTCGGCAGAAGCTGCTTTCCGGAGCTCTTTTGCAAGCGGCCAAGGAACCATGTGTGTCAGAGGGAGCGTGCCGATCAGCGCGCTGGCGGGGGAAAGCGCGAGCGCTGCGGGCAGGCGAATAAGGAAGGTGTTGAACAGGTATCTGGCAGGCGAAACTTTCATATTGCAAGTGGAACATAGCTGCCGCTCGCACGCTTGCTGATTAGTTGCTAGATGTCGTGTGGAAGAAGTACTGAAACGACTTCCTTCTGCTGCTCCCTACTGCTGTTGCTGCTCTCTGCGGCAACAATTTTACTTTCCCTTGGACTCCCAGATGCAGAGAAATGCCCTGCACAGCGCAGAAACCTGTCACACCATGGGTGGAATAGGGTGCTGCAAATCCGTGCTTGTGTCAGTGGCAGGGGTGAGCTGCACAAACTTGTGCTCTCCTGTCACACGTTCTCCTCGCCAGACGCAGTGCAAAAGCTTTCTGCTTGCATTAAGAGCAAGAAAGGCAGAAGCCAGGACTCCGGAGCTCAGAGAAGGTAACCGCAAGAGGCGAGCCTCCTTCGGCAGAAGCTGCTTTCCGGAGCTCTTGGCAACCGGCCAAGGAACCATGTGTGTCAGAGGGAGAGTGCCGGTCAGAGCGCGGGCGGGGGAAAGCGCGAGCGCTGCGGGCAGGCGAATAAGGAAGGTGTTGAACAGGCATGTGGCACGGGAAACTTTCAGACTGCAAGTGGAACGTAGATGCTGCTCAGCCGCTTGCTGACAAGTCTCTAGTTGTCTTGTAGAAGAAGTACGGGCAAGACTGCCTTCTGCTGCTCCCTACTGCTGTTGCTGCTCTCTGCGGCAACAATTTTACTTTCCCTTGGACTCCCAGATGCAGAGAAATGCCCTGCACAGCGCAGAAACCTGTCACACCATGGGTGGAATAGGGTGCTGCAAATCCGTGCTTGTGTCAGTGGCAGGGGTGAGCTGCACAAACATGTGCTGTCCTGTCACACGTTCTCCTCGCCAGACGCAGTGCAAAAGCTTTCTGCTTGCATTAAGAGCAAGAAAGGCAGAAGCCAGGACTCCGGAGCTCAGAGAAGGTAACCGCAAGAGGCGAGCCTCCTTCGGCAGAAGCTGCTTTCCGGAGCTCTTGGCAACCGGCCAAGGAACCATGTGTGTCAGAGGGAGAGTGCCGGTCAGAGCGCGGGCGGGGGAAAGCGCGAGCCCTGCGGGCAGGCGAATAAGGAAGGTGTTGAACAGGCATCTGGCAGGCGAAACTTTCATATTGCAAGTGGAACATAGCTGCCGCTCGCACGCTTGCTGATTAGTTGCTAGATGTCGTGTGGAAGAAGTACTGAAACGACTTCCTTCTGCTGCTCCCTACTGCTGTTGCTGCTCTCTGCGGCAACAATTTTACTTTCCCTTGGACTCCCAGATGCAGAGAAATGCCCTGCACAGCGCAGAAACCTGTCACACTAAGGGTGGAATAGGGTGCTGCAAATCCGTGCTTGTGTCAGTGGCAGGGGTGAGCTGCACAAACATGTGCTGTCCTGTCACACGTTCTCCTCGCCAGACGCAGTGCAAAAGCTTTCTGCTTGCATTAAGAGCAAGAAAGGCAGAAGCCAGGACTCCGGAGCTCAGAGAAGGTAACCGCAAGAGGCGAGCCTCCTTCGGCAGAAGCTGCTTTCCGGAGCTCTTGGCAACCGGCCAAGGAACCATGTGTGTCAGAGGGAGCGTGCCGATCAGCGCGCTGGCGGGGGAAAGAGCGAGCGCTGCGGGCAGGCGAATAAGGAAGGTGTTGAACAGGTATCTGGCAGGCGAAACTTTCATATTGCAAGTGGAACATAGCTGCCGCTCGCACGCTTGCTGATTAGTTGCTAGATGTCGTGTGGAAGAAGTACTGAAACGACTTCCTTCTGCTGCTCCCTACTGCTGTTGCTGCTCTCTGCGGCAACAATTTTACTTTCTCTTGGACTCCCAGATGCAGAGAAATGCCCTGCACAGCGCAGAAACCTGTCACACTAAGGGTGGAATAGGGTGCTGCAAATCCGTGCTTGTGTCAGTGGCAGGGGTGAGCTGCACAAACTTGTGCTCTCCTGTCACACGTTCTCCTCGCCAGACGCAGTGCAAAAGCTTTCTGCTTGCATTAAGAGCAAGAAAGGCAGAAGCCAGGACTCCGGAGCTCAGAGAAGGTAACCGCAAGAGGCGAGCCTCCTTCGGCAGAAGCTGCTTTCCGGAGCTCTTGGCAAGCGGCCAAGGAACCATGTGTGTCAGAGGGAGAGTGCCGGTCAGAGCGCGGGCGGGGGAAAGCGCGAGCGCTGCGGGCAGGCGAATAAGGAAGGTGTTGAACAGGCATGTGGCACGGGAAACTTTCAGACTGCAAGTGGAACGTAGATGCTGCTCAGCCGCTTGCTGACAAGTCTCTAGTTGTCTTGTAGAAGAAGTACGGGCACGAGTTCCTTCTGCTGCTCCCTACTGCTGTTGCTGCTCTCTGCGACAACAATTTTACTTTCCCTTGGACTCCCAGATGCAGAGAAATGCCCTGCACAGCGCAGAAACCTGTCACACTAAGGGTGGAATAGGGTGCTGCAAATCCGTGCTTGTGTCAGTGGCAGGGGTGAGCTGCACAAACTTGTGCTCTCCTGTCACACGTTCTCCTCGCCAGACGCAGTGCAAAAGCTTTCTGCTTGCATTAAGAGCAAGAAAGGCAGAAGCCAGGACTCTGGAGCTCAGAGAAGGTAACCGCAAGAGGCGAGCCTCCTTCGGCAGAAGCTGCTTTCCGGAGCTCTTGGCAACCGGCCAAGGAACCATGTGTGTCAGAGGGAGAGTGCCGGTCAGAGCGCGGGCGGGGGAAAGCGCGAGCGCTGCGGGCAGGCGAATAAGGAAGGTGTTGAACAGGCATGTGGCACGGGAAACTTTCAGACTGCAAGTGGAACGTAGATGCTGCTCAGCCGCTTGCTGACAAGTCTCTAGTTGTCTTGTAGAAGAAGTACGGGCACGAGTTCCTTCTGCTGCTCCCTACTGCTGTTGCTGCTCTCTGCGACAACAATTTTACTTTCCCTTGGACTCCCAGATGCAGAGAAATGCCCTGCACAGCGCAGAAACCTGTGACACCATGGGTGGAATAGGGTGCTGCAAATCCGTGCTTGTGTCAGTGGCAGGGGTGAGCTGCACAAACATGTGCTGTCCTGTCACACGTTCTCCTCGCCAGACGCAGTGCAAAAGCTTTCTGCTTGCATTAAGAGCAAGAAAGGCAGAAGCCAGGACTCCGGAGCTCAGAGAAGGTAACCGCAAGAGGCGAGCCTCCTTCGGCAGAAGCTGCTTTCCGGAGCTCTTGGCAACCGGCCAAGGAACCATGTGTGTCAGAGGGAGCGTGCCGATCAGCGCGCTGGCGGGGGAAAGAGCGAGCGCTGCGGGCAGGCGAATAAGGAAGGTGTTGAACAGGCATCTCGCACGGGAAACTTTCAGACTGCAAGTGGAACGTAGATGCTGCTCAGCCGCTTGCTGACAAGTCTCTAGTTGTCTTGTAGAAGAAGTACGGGCAAGACTGCCTTCTGCTGCTCCCTACTGCTGTTGCTGCTCTCTGCGGCAACAATTTTACTTTCCCTTGGACTCCCAGATGCAGAGAAATGCCCTGCACAGCGCAGAAACCTGTCACACCATGGGTGGAATAGGGTGCTGCAAATCCGTGCTTGTGTCAGTGGCAGGGGTGAGCTGCACAAACATGTGCTGTCCTGTCACACGTTCTCCTCGCCAGACGCAGTGCAAAAGCTTTCTGCTTGCATTAAGAGCAAGAAAGGCAGAAGCCAGGACTCCGGAGCTCAGAGAAGGTAACCGCAAGAGGCGAGCCTCCTTCGGCAGAAGCTGCTTTCCGGAGCTCTTGGCAAGCGGCCAAGGAACCATGTGTGTCAGAGGGAGAGTGCCGGTCAGAGCGCGGGCGGGGGAAAGCGCGAGCGCTGCGGGCAGGCGAATAAGGAAGGTGTTGAACAGGCATGTGGCACGGGAAACTTTCAGACTGCAAGTGGAACGTAGATGCCGCTCGCACGCTTGCTGATTAGTTGCTAGATGTCGTGTGGAAGAAGTACTGAAACGACTTCCTTCTGCTGCTCCCTACTGCTGTTGCTGCTCTCTGCGGCAACAATTTTACTTTCTCTTGGACTCCCAGATGCAGAGAAATGCCCTGCACAGCGCAGAAACCTGTCACACCATGGGTGGAATAGGGTGCTGCAAATCCGTGCTTGTGTCAGTGGCAGGGGTGAGCTGCACAAACATGTGCTGTCCTGTCACACGTTCTCCTCGCCAGACGCAGTGCAAAAGCTTTCTGCTTGCATTAAGAGCAAGAAAGGCAGAAGCCAGGACTCCGGAGCTCAGAGAAGGTAACCGCAAGAGGCGAGCCTCCTTCGGCAGAAGCTGCTTTCCGGAGCTCTTGGCAACCGGCCAAGGAACCATGTGTGTCAGAGGGAGAGTGCCGGTCAGAGCGCGGGCGGGGGAAAGCGCGAGCCCTGCGGGCAGGCGAATAAGGAAGGTGTTGAACAGGCATCTGGCAGGCGAAACTTTCATATTGCAAGTGGAACATAGCTGCCGCTCGCACGCTTGCTGATTAGTTGCTAGATGTCGTGTGGAAGAAGTACTGAACCGACTTCCTTCTGCTGCTCCCTACTGCTGTTGCTGCTCTCTGCGACAACAATTTTACTTTCCGTTGGACTCCCAGATGCAGAGAAATGCCCTGCACAGCGCAGAAACCTGTCACACTAAGGGTGGAATAGGGTGCTGCAAATCCGTGCTTGTGTCAGTGGCAGGGGTGAGCTGCACAAACATGTGCTGTCCTGTCACACGTTCTCCTCGCCAGACGCAGTGCAAAAGCTTTCTGCTTGCATTAAGAGCAAGAAAGGCAGAAGCCAGGACTCCGGAGCTCAGAGAAGGTAACCGCAAGAGGCGAGCCTCCTTCGGCAGAAGCTGCTTTCCGGAGCTCTTGGCAACCGGCCAAGGAACCATGTGTGTCAGAGGGAGCGTGCCGATCAGCGCGCTGGCGGGGGAAAGAGCGAGCGCTGCGGGCAGGCGAATAAGGAAGGTGTTGAACAGGCATGTGGCACGGGAAACTTTCAGACTGCAAGTGGAACGTAGATGCTGCTCAGCCGCTTGCTGACAAGTCTCTAGTTGTCTTGTAGAAGTACGGGCAAGACTTCTTTCTGCTGCTCCCTACTGCTGTTGCTGCTCTCTGCGACAACAATTTTACTTTCCGTTGGACTCCCAGATGCAGAGAAATGCCCTGCACAGCGCAGAAACCTGTCACACCATGGGTGGAATAGGGTGCTGCAAATCCGTGCTTGTGTCAGTGGCAGGGGTGAGCTGCACAAACATGTGCTGTCCTGTCACACGTTCTCCTCGCCAGACGCAGTGCAAAAGCTTTCTGCTTGCATTAAGAGCAAGAAAGGCAGAAGCCAGGACTCCGGAGCTCAGAGAAGGTAACCGCAAGAGGCGAGCCTCCTTCGGCAGAAGCTGCTTTCCGGAGCTCTTGGCAACCGGCCAAGGAACCATGTGTGTCAGAGGGAGAGTGCCGGTCAGAGCGCGGGCGGGGGAAAGCGCGAGCGCTGCGGGCAGGCGAATAAGGAAGGTGTTGAACAGGTATCTGGCAGGCGAAACTTTCATATTGCAAGTGGAACATAGCTGCCGCTCGCACGCTTGCTGATTAGTTGCTAGATGTCGTGTGGAAGAAGTACTGAAACGACTTCCTTCTGCTGCTCCCTACTGCTGTTGCTGCTCTCTGCGGCAACAATTTTACTTTCCCTTGGACTCCCAGATGCAGAGAAATGCCCTGCACAGCGCAGAAACCTGTCACACCATGGGTGGAATAGGGTGCTGCAAATCCGTGCTTGTGTCAGTGGCAGGTGTGAGCTGCACAAACTTGTGCTGTCCTGTCACACGTTCTCCTCGCCAGACGCAGTGCAAAAGCTTTCTGCTTGCATTAAGAGCAAGAAAGGCAGAAGCCAGGACTCCGGAGCTCAGAGAAGGTAACCGCAAGAGGCGAGCCTCCTTCGGCAGAAGCTGCTTTCCGGAGCTCTTTTGCAAGCGGCCAAGGAACCATGTGTGTCAGAGGGAGCGTGCCGATCAGCGCGCTGGCGGGGGAAAGCGCGAGCGCTGCGGGCAGGCGAATAAGGAAGGTGTTGAACAGGTATCTGGCAGGCGAAACTTTCATATTGCAAGTGGAACATAGCTGCCGCTCGCACGCTTGCTGATTAGTTGCTAGATGTCGTGTGGAAGAAGTACTGAAACGACTTCCTTCTGCTGCTCCCTACTGCTGTTGCTGCTCTCTGCGGCAACAATTTTACTTTCCCTTGGACTCCCAGATGCAGAGAAATGCCCTGCACAGCGCAGAAACCTGTCACACCATGGGTGGAATAGGGTGCTGCAAATCCGTGCTTGTGTCAGTGGCAGGTGTGAGCTGCACAAACATGTGCTCTCCTGTCACACGTTCTCCTCGCCAGACGCAGTGCAAAAGCTTTCTGCTTGCATTAAGAGCAAGAAAGGCAGAAGCCAGGACTCCGGAGCTCAGAGAAGGTAACCGCAAGAGGCGAGCCTCCTTCGGCAGAAGCTGCTTTCCGGAGCTCTTGGCAACCGGCCAAGGAACCATGTGTGTCAGAGGGAGAGTGCCGGTCAGAGCGCGGGCGGGGGAAAGCGCGAGCGCTGCGGGCAGGCGAATAAGGAAGGTGTTGAACAGGCATGTGGCACGGGAAACTTTCAGACTGCAAGTGGAACGTAGATGCTGCTCAGCCGCTTGCTGACAAGTCTCTAGTTGTCTTGTAGAAGAAGTACGGGCAAAACTGCCTTCTGCTGCTCCCTACTGCTGTTGCTGCTCTCTGCGGCAACAATTTTACTTTCCCTTGGACTCCCAGATGCAGAGAAATGCCCTGCACAGCGCAGAAACCTGTCACACCATGGGTGGAATAGGGTGCTGCAAATCCGTGCTTGTGTCAGTGGCAGGGGTGAGCTGCACAAACTTGTGCTCTCCTGTCACACGTTCTCCTCGCCAGACGCAGTGCAAAAGCTTTCTGCTTGCATTAAGAGCAAGAAAGGCAGAAGCCAGGACTCCGGAGCTCAGAGAAGGTAACCGCAAGAGGCGAGCCTCCTTCGGCAGAAGCTGCTTTCCGGAGCTCTTGGCAACCGGCCAAGGAACCATGTGTGTCAGAGGGAGAGTGCCGGTCAGAGCGCGGGCGGGGGAAAGCGCGAGCGCTGCGGGCAGGCGAATAAGGAAGGTGTTGAACAGGCATGTGGCACGGGAAACTTTCAGACTGCAAGTGGAACGTAGATGCTGCTCAGCCGCTTGCTGACAAGTCTCTAGTTGTCTTGTAGAAGAAGTACGGGCAAGACTGCCTTCTGCTGCTCCCTACTGCTGTTGCTGCTCTCTGCGACAACAATTTTACTTTCCCTTGGACTCCCAGATGCAGAGAAATGCCCTGCACAGCGCAGAAACCTGTGACACCATGGGTGGAATAGGGTGCTGCAAATCCGTGCTTGTGTCAGTGGCAGGGGTGAGCTGCACAAACATGTGCTGTCCTGTCACACGTTCTCCTCGCCAGACGCAGTGCAAAAGCTTTCTGCTTGCATTAAGAGCAAGAAAGGCAGAAGCCAGGACTCCGGAGCTCAGAGAAGGTAACCGCAAGAGGCGAGCCTCCTTCGGCAGAAGCTGCTTTCCGGAGCTCTTGGCAACCGGCCAAGGAACCATGTGTGTCAGAGGGAGAGTGCCGGTCAGAGCGCGGGCGGGGGAAAGCGCGAGCCCTGCGGGCAGGCGAATAAGGAAGGTGTTGAACAGGCATCTGGCAGGCGAAACTTTCATATTGCAAGTGGAACATAGCTGCCGCTCGCACGCTTGCTGATTAGTTGCTAGATGTCGTGTGGAAGAAGTACTGAAACGACTTCCTTCTGCTGCTCCCTACTGCTGTTGCTGCTCTCTGCGGCAACAATTTTACTTTCCCTTGGACTCCCAGATGCAGAGAAATGCCCTGCACAGCGCAGAAACCTGTCACACTAAGGGTGGAATAGGGTGCTGCAAATCCGTGCTTGTGTCAGTGGCAGGGGTGAGCTGCACAAACATGTGCTGTCCTGTCACACGTTCTCCTCGCCAGACGCAGTGCAAAAGCTTTCTGCTTGCATTAAGAGCAAGAAAGGCAGAAGCCAGGACTCCGGAGCTCAGAGAAGGTAACCGCAAGAGGCGAGCCTCCTTCGGCAGAAGCTGCTTTCCGGAGCTCTTGGCAACCGGCCAAGGAACCATGTGTGTCAGAGGGAGAGTGCCGGTCAGAGCGCGGGCGGGGGAAAGCGCGAGCGCTGCGGGCAGGCGAATAAGGAAGGTGTTGAACAGGTATCTGGCAGGCGAAACTTTCATATTGCAAGTGGAACATAGCTGCCGCTCGCACGCTTGCTGATTAGTTGCTAGATGTCGTGTGGAAGAAGTACTGAAACGACTTCCTTCTGCTGCTCCCTACTGCTGTTGCTGCTCTCTGCGGCAACAATTTTACTTTCTCTTGGACTCCCAGATGCAGAGAAATGCCCTGCACAGCGCAGAAACCTGTCACACTAAGAGTGGAATAGGGTGCTGCAAATCCGTGCTTGTGTCAGTGGCAGGGGTGAGCTGCACAAACTTGTGCTCTCCTGTCACACGTTCTCCTCGCCAGACGCAGTGCAAAAGCTTTCTGCTTGCATTAAGAGCAAGAAAGGCAGAAGCCAGGACTCTGGAGCTCAGAGAAGGTAACCGCAAGAGGCGAGCCTCCTTCGGCAGAAGCTGCTTTCCGGAGCTCTTGGCAACCGGCCAAGGAACCATGTGTGTCAGAGGGAGAGTGCCGGTCAGAGCGCGGGCGGGGGAAAGCGCGAGCGCTGCGGGCAGGCGAATAAGGAAGGTGTTGAACAGGCATGTGGCACGGGAAACTTTCAGACTGCAAGTGGAACGTAGATGCTGCTCAGCCGCTTGCTGACAAGTCTCTAGTTGTCTTGTAGAAGAAGTACGGGCACGAGTTCCTTCTGCTGCTCCCTACTGCTGTTGCTGCTCTCTGCGGCAACAATTTTACTTTCCCTTGGACTCCCAGATGCAGAGAAATGCCCTGCACAGCGCAGAAACCTGTCACACCATGGGTGGAATAGGGTGCTGCAAATCCGTGCTTGTGTCAGTGGCAGGGGTGAGCTGCACAAACTTGTGCTCTCCTGTCACACGTTCTCCTCGCCAGACGCAGTGCAAAAGCTTTCTGCTTGCATTAAGAGCAAGAAAGGCAGAAGCCAGGACTCCGGAGCTCAGAGAAGGTAACCGCAAGAGGCGAGCCTCCTTCGGCAGAAGCTGCTTTCCGGAGCTCTTGGCAACCGGCCAAGGAACCATGTGTGTCAGAGGGAGAGTGCCGGTCAGAGCGCGGGCGGGGGAAAGCGCGAGCCCTGCGGGCAGGCGAATAAGGAAGGTGTTGAACAGGCATGTGGCACGGGAAACTTTCAGACTGCAAGTGGAACGTAGATGCTGCTCAGCCGCTTCCTGACAAGTCTCTAGTTGTCTTGTAGAAGAAGTACGGGCACGAGTTCCTTCTGCTGCTCCCTACTGCTGTTGCTGCTCTCTGCGACAACAATTTTACTTTCCCTTGGACTCCCAGATGCAGAGAAATGCCCTGCACAGCGCAGAAACCTGTGACACCATGGGTGGAATAGGGTGCTGCAAATCCGTGCTTGTGTCAGTGGCAGGGGTGAGCTGCACAAACATGTGCTGTCCTGTCACACGTTCTCCTCGCCAGACGCAGTGCAAAAGCTTTCTGCTTGCATTAAGAGCAAGAAAGGCAGAAGCCAGGACTCCGGAGCTCAGAGAAGGTAACCGCAAGAGGCGAGCCTCCTTCGGCAGAAGCTGCTTTCCGGAGCTCTTGGCAACCGGCCAAGGAACCATGTGTGTCAGAGGGAGCGTGCCGATCAGCGCGCTGGCGGGGGAAAGAGCGAGCGCTGCGGGCAGGCGAATAAGGAAGGTGTTGAACAGGCATCTGGCACGGGAAACTTTCAGACTGCAAGTGGAACGTAGATGCTGCTCAGCCGCTTGCTGACAAGTCTCTAGTTGTCTTGTAGAAGTACGGGCAAGACTTCTTTCTGCTGCTCCCTACTGCTGTTGCTGCTCTCTGCGACAACAATTTTACTTTCCGTTGGACTCCCAGATGCAGAGAAATGCCCTGCACAGCGCAGAAACCTGTCACACCATGGGTGGAATAGGGTGCTGCAAATCCGTGCTTGTGTCAGTGGCAGGGGTGAGCTGCACAAACTTGTGCTCTCCTGTCACACGTTCTCCTCGCCAGACGCAGTGCAAAAGCTTTCTGCTTGCATTAAGAGCAAGAAAGGCAGAAGCCAGGACTCCGGAGCTCAGAGAAGGTAACCGCAAGAGGCGAGCCTCCTTCGGCAGAAGCTGCTTTCCGGAGCTCTTGGCAACCGGCCAAGGAACCATGTGTGTCAGAGGGAGAGTGCCGGTCAGAGCGCGGGCGGGGGAAAGCGCGAGCGCTGCGGGCAGGCGAATAAGGAAGGTGTTGAACAGGTATCTGGCAGGCGAAACTTTCATATTGCAAGTGGAACATAGCTGCCGCTCGCACGCTTGCTGATTAGTTGCTAGATGTCGTGTGGAAGAAGTACTGAAACGACTTCCTTCTGCTGCTCCCTACTGCTGTTGCTGCTCTCTGCGGCAACAATTTTACTTTCCCTTGGACTCCCAGATGCAGAGAAATGCCCTGCACAGCGCAGAAACCTGTCACACCATGGGTGGAATAGGGTGCTGCAAATCCGTGCTTGTGTCAGTGGCAGGGGTGAGCTGCACAAACATGTGCTGTCCTGTCACACGTTCTCCTCGCCAGACGCAGTGCAAAAGCTTTCTGCTTGCATTAAGAGCAAGAAAGGCAGAAGCCAGGACTCCGGAGCTCAGAGAAGGTAACCGCAAGAGGCGAGCCTCCTTCGGCAGAAGCTGCTTTCCGGAGCTCTTTTGCAAGCGGCCAAGGAACCATGTGTGTCAGAGGGAGCGTGCCGATCAGCGCGCTGGCGGGGGAAAGCGCGAGCGCTGCGGGCAGGCGAATAAGGAAGGTGTTGAACAGGTATCTGGCAGGCGAAACTTTCATATTGCAAGTGGAACATAGCTGCCGCTCGCACGCTTGCTGATTAGTTGCTAGATGTCGTGTGGAAGAAGTACTGAAACGACTTCCTTCTGCTGCTCCCTACTGCTGTTGCTGCTCTCTGCGACAACAATTTTACTTTCCCTTGGACTCCCAGATGCAGAGAAATGCCCTGCACAGCGCAGAAACCTGTGACACCGTGGGTGGAATAGGGTGCTGCAAATCCGTGCTTGTGTCAGTGGCAGGGGTGATCTGCACAAACATGTGCTGTCCTGTCACACGTTCTCCTCGCCAGACGCAGTGCAAAAGCTTTCTGCTTGCATTAAGAGCAAGAAAGGCAGAAGCCAGGACTCCGGAGCTCAGAGAAGGTAACCGCAAGAGGCGAGCCTCCTTCGGCAGAAGCTGCTTTCCGGAGCTCTTGGCAACCGGCCAAGGAACCATGTGTGTCAGAGGGAGAGTGCCGGTCAGAGCGCGGGCGGGGGAAAGCGCGAGCGCTGCGGGCAGGCGAATAAGGAAGGTGTTGAACAGGCATGTGGCACGGGAAACTTTCAGACTGCAAGTGGAACGTAGATGCTGCTCAGCCGCTTGCTGACAAGTCTCTAGTTGTCTTGTAGAAGTACGGGCAAGACTTCCTTCTGCTGCTCCCTACTGCTGTTGCTGCTCTCTGCGACAACAATTTTACTTTCCCTTGGACTCCCAGATGCAGAGAAATGCCCTGCACAGCGCAGAAACCTGTCACACTAAGGGTGGAATAGGGTGCTGCAAATCCGTGCTTGTGTCAGTGGCAGGGGTGAGCTGCACAAACATGTGCTGTCCTGTCACACGTTCTCCTCGCCAGACGCAGTGCAAAAGCTTTCTGCTTGCATTAAGAGCAAGAAAGGCAGAAGCCAGGACTCCGGAGCTCAGAGAAGGTAACCGCAAGAGGCGAGCCTCCTTCGGCAGAAGCTGCTTTCCGGAGCTCTTGGCAACCGGCCAAGGAACCATGTGTGTCAGAGGGAGCGTGCCGATCAGCGCGCTGGCGGGGGAAAGAGCGAGCGCTGCGGGCAGGCGAATAAGGAAGGTGTTGAACAGGTATCTGGCAGGCGAAACTTTCATATTGCAAGTGGAACATAGCTGCCGCTCGCACGCTTGCTGATTAGTTGCTAGATGTCGTGTGGAAGAAGTACTGAAACGACTTCCTTCTGCTGCTCCCTACTGCTGTTGCTGCTCTCTGCGGCAACAATTTTACTTTCTCTTGGACTCCCAGATGCAGAGAAATGCCCTGCACAGCGCAGAAACCTGTCACACTAAGGGTGGAATAGGGTGCTGCAAATCCGTGCTTGTGTCAGTGGCAGGGGTGAGCTGCACAAACTTGTGCTCTCCTGTCACACGTTCTCCTCGCCAGACGCAGTGCAAAAGCTTTCTGCTTGCATTAAGAGCAAGAAAGGCAGAAGCCAGGACTCCGGAGCTCAGAGAAGGTAACCGCAAGAGGCGAGCCTCCTTCGGCAGAAGCTGCTTTCCGGAGCTCTTGGCAACCGGCCAAGGAACCATGTGTGTCAGAGGGAGAGTGCCGGTCAGAGCGCGGGCGGGGGAAAGCGCGAGCGCTGCGGGCAGGCGAATAAGGAAGGTGTTGAACAGGTATCTGGCAGGCGAAACTTTCATATTGCAAGTGGAACATAGCTGCCGCTCGCACGCTTGCTGATTAGTTGCTAGATGTCGTGTGGAAGAAGTACTGAAACGACTTCCTTCTGCTGCTCCCTACTGCTGTTGCTGCTCTCTGCGGCAACAATTTTACTTTCTCTTGGACTCCCAGATGCAGAGAAATGCCCTGCACAGCGCAGAAACCTGTCACACTAAGAGTGGAATAGGGTGCTGCAAATCCGTGCTTGTGTCAGTGGCAGGGGTGAGCTGCACAAACTTGTGCTCTCCTGTCACACGTTCTCCTCGCCAGACGCAGTGCAAAAGCTTTCTGCTTGCATTAAGAGCAAGAAAGGCAGAAGCCAGGACTCTGGAGCTCAGAGAAGGTAACCGCAAGAGGCGAGCCTCCTTCGGCAGAAGCTGCTTTCCGGAGCTCTTGGCAACCGGCCAAGGAACCATGTGTGTCAGAGGGAGAGTGCCGGTCAGAGCGCGGGCGGGGGAAAGCGCGAGCGCTGCGGGCAGGCGAATAAGGAAGGTGTTGAACAGGCATGTGGCACGGGAAACTTTCAGACTGCAAGTGGAACGTAGATGCTGCTCAGCCGCTTGCTGACAAGTCTCTAGTTGTCTTGTAGAAGAAGTACGGGCACGAGTTCCTTCTGCTGCTCCCTACTGCTGTTGCTGCTCTCTGCGACAACAATTTTACTTTCCCTTGGACTCCCAGATGCAGAGAAATGCCCTGCACAGCGCAGAAACCTGTCACACTAAGGGTGGAATAGGGTGCTGCAAATCCGTGCTTGTGTCAGTGGCAGGGGTGAGCTGCACAAACATGTGCTGTCCTGTCACACGTTCTCCTCGCCAGACGCAGTGCAAAAGCTTTCTGCTTGCATTAAGAGCAAGAAAGGCAGAAGCCAGGACTCCGGAGCTCAGAGAAGGTAACCGCAAGAGGCGAGCCTCCTTCGGCAGAAGCTGCTTTCCGGAGCTCTTGGCAACCGGCCAAGGAACCATGTGTGTCAGAGGGAGAGTGCCGGTCAGAGCGCTGGCGGGGGAAAGCGCGAGCGCTGCGGGCAGGCGAATAAGGAAGGTGTTGAACAGGCATGTGGCACGGGAAACTTTCAGACTGCAAGTGGAACGTAGATGCTGCTCAGCCGCTTCCTGACAAGTCTCTAGTTGTCTTGTAGAAGAAGTACGGGCACGAGTTCCTTCTGCTGCTCCCTACTGCTGTTGCTGCTCTCTGCGACAACAATTTTACTTTCCCTTGGACTCCCAGATGCAGAGAAATGCCCTGCACAGCGCAGAAACCTGTGACACCATGGGTGGAATAGGGTGCTGCAAATCCGTGCTTGTGTCAGTGGCAGGGGTGAGCTGCACAAACATGTGCTGTCCTGTCACACGTTCTCCTCGCCAGACGCAGTGCAAAAGCTTTCTGCTTGCATTAAGAGCAAGAAAGGCAGAAGCCAGGACTCCGGAGCTCAGAGAAGGTAACCGCAAGAGGCGAGCCTCCTTCGGCAGAAGCTGCTTTCCGGAGCTCTTGGCAACCGGCCAAGGAACCATGTGTGTCAGAGGGAGCGTGCCGATCAGCGCGCTGGCGGGGGAAAGAGCGAGCGCTGCGGGCAGGCGAATAAGGAAGGTGTTGAACAGGCATCTCGCACGGGAAACTTTCAGACTGCAAGTGGAACGTAGATGCTGCTCAGCCGCTTGCTGACAAGTCTCTAGTTGTCTTGTAGAAGAAGTACGGGCAAGACTGCCTTCTGCTGCTCCCTACTGCTGTTGCTGCTCTCTGCGGCAACAATTTTACTTTCCCTTGGACTCCCAGATGCAGAGAAATGCCCTGCACAGCGCAGAAACCTGTCACACCATGGGTGGAATAGGGTGCTGCAAATCCGTGCTTGTGTCAGTGGCAGGGGTGAGCTGCACAAACATGTGCTGTCCTGTCACACGTTCTCCTCGCCAGACGCAGTGCAAAAGCTTTCTGCTTGCATTAAGAGCAAGAAAGGCAGAAGCCAGGACTCCGGAGCTCAGAGAAGGTAACCGCAAGAGGCGAGCCTCCTTCGGCAGAAGCTGCTTTCCGGAGCTCTTTTGCAAGCGGCCAAGGAACCATGTGTGTCAGAGGGAGCGTGCCGATCAGCGCGCTGGCGGGGGAAAGCGCGAGCGCTGCGGGCAGGCGAATAAGGAAGGTGTTGAACAGGTATCTGGCAGGCGAAACTTTCATATTGCAAGTGGAACATAGCTGCCGCTCGCACGCTTGCTGATTAGTTGCTAGATGTCGTGTGGAAGAAGTACTGAAACGACTTCCTTCTGCTGCTCCCTACTGCTGTTGCTGCTCTCTGCGACAACAATTTTACTTTCCCTTGGACTCCCAGATGCAGAGAAATGCCCTGCACAGCGCAGAAACCTGTGACACCGTGGGTGGAATAGGGTGCTGCAAATCCGTGCTTGTGTCAGTGGCAGGGGTGATCTGCACAAACATGTGCTGTCCTGTCACACGTTCTCCTCGCCAGACGCAGTGCAAAAGCTTTCTGCTTGCATTAAGAGCAAGAAAGGCAGAAGCCAGGACTCCGGAGCTCAGAGAAGGTAACCGCAAGAGGCGAGCCTCCTTCGGCAGAAGCTGCTTTCCGGAGCTCTTGGCAACCGGCCAAGGAACCATGTGTGTCAGAGGGAGAGTGCCGGTCAGAGCGCGGGCGGGGGAAAGCGCGAGCGCTGCGGGCAGGCGAATAAGGAAGGTGTTGAACAGGCATGTGGCACGGGAAACTTTCAGACTGCAAGTGGAACGTAGATGCTGCTCAGCCGCTTGCTGACAAGTCTCTAGTTGTCTTGTAGAAGTACGGGCAAGACTTCCTTCTGCTGCTCCCTACTGCTGTTGCTGCTCTCTGCGACAACAATTTTACTTTCCCTTGGACTCCCAGATGCAGAGAAATGCCCTGCACAGCGCAGAAACCTGTCACACTAAGGGTGGAATAGGGTGCTGCAAATCCGTGCTTGTGTCAGTGGCAGGGGTGAGCTGCACAAACATGTGCTGTCCTGTCACACGTTCTCCTCGCCAGACGCAGTGCAAAAGCTTTCTGCTTGCATTAAGAGCAAGAAAGGCAGAAGCCAGGACTCCGGAGCTCAGAGAAGGTAACCGCAAGAGGCGAGCCTCCTTCGGCAGAAGCTGCTTTCCGGAGCTCTTGGCAACCGGCCAAGGAACCATGTGTGTCAGAGGGAGCGTGCCGATCAGCGCGCTGGCGGGGGAAAGAGCGAGCGCTGCGGGCAGGCGAATAAGGAAGGTGTTGAACAGGTATCTGGCAGGCGAAACTTTCATATTGCAAGTGGAACATAGCTGCCGCTCGCACGCTTGCTGATTAGTTGCTAGATGTCGTGTGGAAGAAGTACTGAAACGACTTCCTTCTGCTGCTCCCTACTGCTGTTGCTGCTCTCTGCGGCAACAATTTTACTTTCTCTTGGACTCCCAGATGCAGAGAAATGCCCTGCACAGCGCAGAAACCTGTCACACTAAGGGTGGAATAGGGTGCTGCAAATCCGTGCTTGTGTCAGTGGCAGGGGTGAGCTGCACAAACTTGTGCTCTCCTGTCACACGTTCTCCTCGCCAGACGCAGTGCAAAAGCTTTCTGCTTGCATTAAGAGCAAGAAAGGCAGAAGCCAGGACTCCGGAGCTCAGAGAAGGTAACCGCAAGAGGCGAGCCTCCTTCGGCAGAAGCTGCTTTCCGGAGCTCTTGGCAACCGGCCAAGGAACCATGTGTGTCAGAGGGAGAGTGCCGGTCAGAGCGCGGGCGGGGGAAAGCGCGAGCGCTGCGGGCAGGCGAATAAGGAAGGTGTTGAACAGGTATCTGGCAGGCGAAACTTTCATATTGCAAGTGGAACATAGCTGCCGCTCGCACGCTTGCTGATTAGTTGCTAGATGTCGTGTGGAAGAAGTACTGAAACGACTTCCTTCTGCTGCTCCCTACTGCTGTTGCTGCTCTCTGCGGCAACAATTTTACTTTCTCTTGGACTCCCAGATGCAGAGAAATGCCCTGCACAGCGCAGAAACCTGTCACACTAAGAGTGGAATAGGGTGCTGCAAATCCGTGCTTGTGTCAGTGGCAGGGGTGAGCTGCACAAACTTGTGCTCTCCTGTCACACGTTCTCCTCGCCAGACGCAGTGCAAAAGCTTTCTGCTTGCATTAAGAGCAAGAAAGGCAGAAGCCAGGACTCTGGAGCTCAGAGAAGGTAACCGCAAGAGGCGAGCCTCCTTCGGCAGAAGCTGCTTTCCGGAGCTCTTGGCAACCGGCCAAGGAACCATGTGTGTCAGAGGGAGAGTGCCGGTCAGAGCGCGGGCGGGGGAAAGCGCGAGCGCTGCGGGCAGGCGAATAAGGAAGGTGTTGAACAGGCATGTGGCACGGGAAACTTTCAGACTGCAAGTGGAACGTAGATGCTGCTCAGCCGCTTGCTGACAAGTCTCTAGTTGTCTTGTAGAAGAAGTACGGGCACGAGTTCCTTCTGCTGCTCCCTACTGCTGTTGCTGCTCTCTGCGACAACAATTTTACTTTCCCTTGGACTCCCAGATGCAGAGAAATGCCCTGCACAGCGCAGAAACCTGTCACACTAAGGGTGGAATAGGGTGCTGCAAATCCGTGCTTGTGTCAGTGGCAGGGGTGAGCTGCACAAACATGTGCTGTCCTGTCACACGTTCTCCTCGCCAGACGCAGTGCAAAAGCTTTCTGCTTGCATTAAGAGCAAGAAAGGCAGAAGCCAGGACTCCGGAGCTCAGAGAAGGTAACCGCAAGAGGCGAGCCTCCTTCGGCAGAAGCTGCTTTCCGGAGCTCTTGGCAACCGGCCAAGGAACCATGTGTGTCAGAGGGAGAGTGCCGGTCAGAGCGCTGGCGGGGGAAAGCGCGAGCGCTGCGGGCAGGCGAATAAGGAAGGTGTTGAACAGGCATGTGGCACGGGAAACTTTCAGACTGCAAGTGGAACGTAGATGCTGCTCAGCCGCTTCCTGACAAGTCTCTAGTTGTCTTGTAGAAGAAGTACGGGCACGAGTTCCTTCTGCTGCTCCCTACTGCTGTTGCTGCTCTCTGCGACAACAATTTTACTTTCCCTTGGACTCCCAGATGCAGAGAAATGCCCTGCACAGCGCAGAAACCTGTGACACCATGGGTGGAATAGGGTGCTGCAAATCCGTGCTTGTGTCAGTGGCAGGGGTGAGCTGCACAAACATGTGCTGTCCTGTCACACGTTCTCCTCGCCAGACGCAGTGCAAAAGCTTTCTGCTTGCATTAAGAGCAAGAAAGGCAGAAGCCAGGACTCCGGAGCTCAGAGAAGGTAACCGCAAGAGGCGAGCCTCCTTCGGCAGAAGCTGCTTTCCGGAGCTCTTGGCAACCGGCCAAGGAACCATGTGTGTCAGAGGGAGCGTGCCGATCAGCGCGCTGGCGGGGGAAAGAGCGAGCGCTGCGGGCAGGCGAATAAGGAAGGTGTTGAACAGGCATCTCGCACGGGAAACTTTCAGACTGCAAGTGGAACGTAGATGCTGCTCAGCCGCTTGCTGACAAGTCTCTAGTTGTCTTGTAGAAGAAGTACGGGCAAGACTGCCTTCTGCTGCTCCCTACTGCTGTTGCTGCTCTCTGCGGCAACAATTTTACTTTCCCTTGGACTCCCAGATGCAGAGAAATGCCCTGCACAGCGCAGAAACCTGTCACACCATGGGTGGAATAGGGTGCTGCAAATCCGTGCTTGTGTCAGTGGCAGGGGTGAGCTGCACAAACTTGTGCTCTCCTGTCACACGTTCTCCTCGCCAGACGCAGTGCAAAAGCTTTCTGCTTGCATTAAGAGCAAGAAAGGCAGAAGCCAGGACTCCGGAGCTCAGAGAAGGTAACCGCAAGAGGCGAGCCTCCTTCGGCAGAAGCTGCTTTCCGGAGCTCTTGGCAACCGGCCAAGGAATCATGTGTGTCAGAGGGAGAGTGCCGGTCAGAGCGCGGGCGGGGGAAAGCGCGAGCGCTGCGGGCAGGCGAATAAGGAAGGTGTTGAACAGGTATCTGGCAGGCGAAACTTTCATATTGCAAGTGGAACATAGCTGCCGCTCGCACGCTTGCTGATTAGTTGCTAGATGTCGTGTGGAAGAAGTACTGAAACGACTTCCTTCTGCTGCTCCCTACTGCTGTTGCTGCTCTCTGCGGCAACAATTTTACTTTCTCTTGGACTCCCAGATGCAGAGAAATGCCCTGCACAGCGCAGAAACCTGTCACACCATGGGTGGAATAGGGTGCTGCAAATCCGTGCTTGTGTCAGTGGCAGGGGTGAGCTGCACAAACTTGTGCTCTCCTGTCACACGTTCTCCTCGCCAGACGCAGTGCAAAAGCTTTCTGCTTGCATTAAGAGCAAGAAAGGCAGAAGCCAGGACTCCGGAGCTCAGAGAAGGTAACCGCAAGAGGCGAGCCTCCTTCGGCAGAAGCTGCTTTCCGGAGCTCTTGGCAAGCGGCCAAGGAACCATGTGTGTCAGAGGGAGAGTGCCGGTCAGAGCGCGGGCGGGGGAAAGCACGAGCGCTGCGGGCAGGCGAATAAGGAAGGTGTTGAACAGGCATGTGGCACGGGAAACTTTCAGACTGCAAGTGGAACGTAGATGCCGCTCGCACGCTTGCTGATTAGTTGCTAGATGTCGTGTGGAAGAAGTACTGAAACGACTTCCTTCTGCTGCTCCCTACTGCTGTTGCTGCTCTCTGCGGCAACAATTTTACTTTCTCTTGGACTCCCAGATGCAGAGAAATGCCCTGCACAGCGCAGAAACCTGTCACACCATGGGTGGAATAGGGTGCTGCAAATCCGTGCTTGTGTCAGTGGCAGGGGTGAGCTGCACAAACATGTGCTGTCCTGTCACACGTTCTCCTCGCCAGACGCAGTGCAAAAGCTTTCTGCTTGCATTAAGAGCAAGAAAGGCAGAAGCCAGGACTCCGGAGCTCAGAGAAGGTAACCGCAAGAGGCGAGCCTCCTTCGGCAGAAGCTGCTTTCCGGAGCTCTTGGCAACCGGCCAAGGAACCATGTGTGTCAGAGGGAGAGTGCCGGTCAGAGCGCGGGCGGGGGAAAGCGCGAGCCCTGCGGGCAGGCGAATAAGGAAGGTGTTGAACAGGCATCTGGCAGGCGAAACTTTCATATTGCAAGTGGAACATAGCTGCCGCTCGCACGCTTGCTGATTAGTTGCTAGATGTCGTGTGGAAGAAGTACTGAAACGACTTCCTTCTGCTGCTCCCTACTGCTGTTGCTGCTCTCTGCGGCAACAATTTTACTTTCCCTTGGACTCCCAGATGCAGAGAAATGCCCTGCACAGCGCAGAAACCTGTCACACTAAGGGTGGAATAGGGTGCTGCAAATCCGTGCTTGTGTCAGTGGCAGGGGTGAGCTGCACAAACATGTGCTGTCCTGTCACACGTTCTCCTCGCCAGACGCAGTGCAAAAGCTTTCTGCTTGCATTAAGAGCAAGAAAGGCAGAAGCCAGGACTCCGGAGCTCAGAGAAGGTAACCGCAAGAGGCGAGCCTCCTTCGGCAGAAGCTGCTTTCCGGAGCTCTTGGCAACCGGCCAAGGAACCATGTGTGTCAGAGGGAGCGTGCCGATCAGCGCGCTGGCGGGGGAAAGAGCGAGCGCTGCGGGCAGGCGAATAAGGAAGGTGTTGAACAGGCATCTGGCACGGGAAACTTTCAGACTGCAAGTGGAACGTAGATGCTGCTCAGCCGCTTGCTGACAAGTCTCTAGTTGTCTTGTAGAAGTACGGGCAAGACTTCTTTCTGCTGCTCCCTACTGCTGTTGCTGCTCTCTGCGACAACAATTTTACTTTCCGTTGGACTCCCAGATGCAGAGAAATGCCCTGCACAGCGCAGAAACCTGTCACACTAAGGGTGGAATAGGGTGCTGCAAATCCGTGCTTGTGTCAGTGGCAGGGGTGAGCTGCACAAACATGTGCTGTCCTGTCACACGTTCTCCTCGCCAGACGCAGTGCAAAAGCTTTCTGCTTGCATTAAGAGCAAGAAAGGCAGAAGCCAGGACTCCGGAGCTCAGAGAAGGTAACCGCAAGAGGCGAGCCTCCTTCGGCAGAAGCTGCTTTCCGGAGCTCTTGGCAACCGGCCAAGGAACCATGTGTGTCAGAGGGAGAGTGCCGGTCAGAGCGCGGGCGGGGGAAAGCGCGAGCGCTGCGGGCAGGCGAATAAGGAAGGTGTTGAACAGGTATCTGGCAGGCGAAACTTTCATATTGCAAGTGGAACATAGCTGCCGCTCGCACGCTTGCTGATTAGTTGCTAGATGTCGTGTGGAAGAAGTACTGAAACGACTTCCTTCTGCTGCTCCCTACTGCTGTTGCTGCTCTCTGCGGCAACAATTTTACTTTCCCTTGGACTCCCAGATGCAGAGAAATGCCCTGCACAGCGCAGAAACCTGTCACACCATGGGTGGAATAGGGTGCTGCAAATCCGTGCTTGTGTCAGTGGCAGGTGTGAGCTGCACAAACTTGTGCTGTCCTGTCACACGTTCTCCTCGCCAGACGCAGTGCAAAAGCTTTCTGCTTGCATTAAGAGCAAGAAAGGCAGAAGCCAGGACTCCGGAGCTCAGAGAAGGTAACCGCAAGAGGCGAGCCTCCTTCGGCAGAAGCTGCTTTCCGGAGCTCTTTTGCAAGCGGCCAAGGAACCATGTGTGTCAGAGGGAGCGTGCCGATCAGCGCGCTGGCGGGGGAAAGCGCGAGCGCTGCGGGCAGGCGAATAAGGAAGGTGTTGAACAGGTATCTGGCAGGCGAAACTTTCATATTGCAAGTGGAACATAGCTGCCGCTCGCACGCTTGCTGATTAGTTGCTAGATGTCGTGTGGAAGAAGTACTGAAACGACTTCCTTCTGCTGCTCCCTACTGCTGTTGCTGCTCTCTGCGGCAACAATTTTACTTTCCCTTGGACTCCCAGATGCAGAGAAATGCCCTGCACAGCGCAGAAACCTGTCACACCATGGGTGGAATAGGGTGCTGCAAATCCGTGCTTGTGTCAGTGGCAGGGGTGAGCTGCACAAACATGTGCTGTCCTGTCACACGTTCTCCTCGCCAGACGCAGTGCAAAAGCTTTCTGCTTGCATTAAGAGCAAGAAAGGCAGAAGCCAGGACTCCGGAGCTCAGAGAAGGTAACCGCAAGAGGCGAGCCTCCTTCGGCAGAAGCTGCTTTCCGGAGCTCTTTGGCAACCGGCCAAGGAACCATGTGTGTCAGAGGGAGCGTGCCGATCAGCGCGCTGGCGGGGGAAAGAGCGAGCGCTGCGGGCAGGCGAATAAGGAAGGTGTTGAACAGGTATCTGGCAGGCGAAACTTTCATATTGCAAGTGGAACATAGCTGCCGCTCGCACGCTTGCTGATTAGTTGCTAGATGTCGTGTGGAAGAAGTACTGAAACGACTTCCTTCTGCTGCTCCCTACTGCTGTTGCTGCTCTCTGCGACAACAATTTTACTTTCCGTTGGACTCCCAGATGCAGAGAAATGCCCTGCACAGCGCAGAAACCTGTCACACCATGGGTGGAATAGGGTGCTGCAAATCCGTGCTTGTGTCAGTGGCAGGGGTGAGCTGCACAAACATGTGCTCTCCTGTCACACGTTCTCCTCGCCAGACGCAGTGCAAAAGCTTTCTGCTTGCATTAAGAGCAAGAAAGGCAGAAGCCAGGACTCCGGAGCTCAGAGAAGGTAACCGCAAGAGGCGAGCCTCCTTCGGCAGAAGCTGCTTTCCGGAGCTCTTGGCAAGCGGCCAAGGAACCATGTGTGTCAGAGGGAGAGTGCCGGTCAGAGCGCGGGCGGGGGAAAGCGCGAGCGCTGCGGGCAGGCGAATAAGGAAGGTGTTGAACAGGCATGTGGCACAGGAAACTTTCAGACTGCAAGTGGAACGTAGATGCTGCTCAGCCGCTTGCTGACAAGTCTCTAGTTGTCTTGTAGAAGAAGTACGGGCAAAACTGCCTTCTGCTGCTCCCTACTGCTGTTGCTGCTCTCTGCGGCAACAATTTTACTTTCCCTTGGACTCCCAGATGCAGAGAAATGCCCTGCACAGCGCAGAAACCTGTCACACCATGGGTGGAATAGGGTGCTGCAAATCCGTGCTTGTGTCAGTGGCAGGGGTGAGCTGCACAAACTTGTGCTCTCCTGTCACACGTTCTCCTCGCCAGACGCAGTGCAAAAGCTTTCTGCTTGCATTAAGAGCAAGAAAGGCAGAAGCCAGGACTCCGGAGCTCAGAGAAGGTAACCGCAAGAGGCGAGCCTCCTTCGGCAGAAGCTGCTTTCCGGAGCTCTTGGCAAGCGGCCAAGGAACCATGTGTGTCAGAGGGAGAGTGCCGGTCAGAGCGCGGGCGGGGGAAAGCGCGAGCGCTGCGGGCAGGCGAATAAGGAAGGTGTTGAACAGGCATGTGGCACGGGAAACTTTCAGACTGCAAGTGGAACGTAGATGCTGCTCAGCCGCTTGCTGACAAGTCTCTAGTTGTCTTGTAGAAGAAGTACGGGCAAGACTGCCTTCTGCTGCTCCCTACTGCTGTTGCTGCTCTCTGCGGCAACAATTTTACTTTCCCTTGGACTCCCAGATGCAGAGAAATGCCCTGCACAGCGCAGAAACCTGTGACACCATGGGTGGAATAGGGTGCTGCAAATCCGTGCTTGTGTCAGTGGCAGGAGTGAGCTGCACAAACATGTGCTGTCCTGTCACACGTTCTCCTCGCCAGACGCAGTGCAAAAGCTTTCTGCTTGCATTAAGAGCAAGAAAGGCAGAAGCCAGGACTCCGGAGCTCAGAGAAGGTAACCGCAAGAGGCGAGCCTCCTTCGGCAGAAGCTGCTTTCCGGAGCTCTTGGCAACCGGCCAAGGAACCATGTGTGTCAGAGGGAGAGTGCCGGTCAGAGCGCGGGCGGGGGAAAGCGCGAGCGCTGCGGGCAGGCGAATAAGGAAGGTGTTGAACAGGCATGTGGCACGGGAAACTTTCAGACTGCAAGTGGAACGTAGATGCTGCTCAGCCGCTTGCTGACAAGTCTCTAGTTGTCTTGTAGAAGAAGTACGGGCAAGACTGCCTTCTGCTGCTCCCTACTGCTGTTGCTGCTCTCTGCGGCAACAATTTTACTTTCCCTTGGACTCCCAGATGCAGAGAAATGCCCTGCACAGCGCAGAAACCTGTGACACCATGGGTGGAATAGGGTGCTGCAAATCCGTGCTTGTGTCAGTGGTAGGAGTGAGCTGCACAAACATGTGCTGTCCTGTCACACGTTCTCCTCGCCAGACGCAGTGCAAAAGCTTTCTGCTTGCATTAAGAGCAAGAAAGGCAGAAGCCAGGACTCCGGAGCTCAGAGAAGGTAACCGCAAGAGGCGAGCCTCCTTCGGCAGAAGCTGCTTTCCGGAGCTCTTGGCAACCGGCCAAGGAACCATGTGTGTCAGAGGGAGAGTGCCGGTCAGAGCGCGGGCGGGGGAAAGCGCGAGCCCTGCGGGCAGGCGAATAAGGAAGGTGTTGAACAGGCATCTGGCAGGCGAAACTTTCATATTGCAAGTGGAACATAGCTGCCGCTCGCACGCTTGCTGATTAGTTGCTAGATGTCGTGTGGAAGAAGTACTGAAACGACTTCCTTCTGCTGCTCCCTACTGCTGTTGCTGCTCTCTGCGGCAACAATTTTACTTTCCCTTGGACTCCCAGATGCAGAGAAATGCCCTGCACAGCGCAGAAACCTGTCACACTAAGGGTGGAATAGGGTGCTGCAAATCCGTGCTTGTGTCAGTGGCAGGGGTGAGCTGCACAAACATGTGCTGTCCTGTCACACGTTCTCCTCGCCAGACGCAGTGCAAAAGCTTTCTGCTTGCATTAAGAGCAAGAAAGGCAGAAGCCAGGACTCCGGAGCTCAGAGAAGGTAACCGCAAGAGGCGAGCCTCCTTCGGCAGAAGCTGCTTTCCGGAGCTCTTGGCAACCGGCCAAGGAACCATGTGTGTCAGAGGGAGAGTGCCGGTCAGAGCGCGGGCGGGGGAAAGCGCGAGCGCTGCGGGCAGGCGAATAAGGAAGGTGTTGAACAGGTATCTGGCAGGCGAAACTTTCATATTGCAAGTGGAACATAGCTGCCGCTCGCACGCTTGCTGATTAGTTGCTAGATGTCGTGTGGAAGAAGTACTGAAACGACTTCCTTCTGCTGCTCCCTACTGCTGTTGCTGCTCTCTGCGGCAACAATTTTACTTTCTCTTGGACTCCCAGATGCAGAGAAATGCCCTGCACAGCGCAGAAACCTGTAACACCATGGGTGGAATAGGGTGCTGCAAATCCGTGCTTGTGTCAGTGGCAGGGGTGAGCTGCACAAACTTGTGCTCTCCTGTCACACGTTCTCCTCGCCAGACGCAGTGCAAAAGCTTTCTGCTTGCATTAAGAGCAAGAAAGGCAGAAGCCAGGACTCCGGAGCTCAGAGAAGGTAACCGCAAGAGGCGAGCCTCCTTCGGCAGAAGCTGCTTTCCGGAGCTCTTGGCAAGCGGCCAAGGAACCATGTGTGTCAGAGGGAGCGTGCCGATCAGCGCGCTGGCGGGGGAAAGAGCGAGCGCTGCGGGCAGGCGAATAAGGAAGGTGTTGAACAGGCATCTGGCACGGGAAACTTTCAGACTGCAAGTGGAACGTAGATGCTGCTCAGCCGCTTGCTGACAAGTCTCTAGTTGTCTTGTAGAAGTACGGGCAAGACTTCTTTCTGCTGCTCCCTACTGCTGTTGCTGCTCTCTGCGACAACAATTTTACTTTCCGTTGGACTCCCAGATGCAGAGAAATGCCCTGCACAGCGCAGAAACCTGTCACACCATGGGTGGAATAGGGTGCTGCAAATCCGTGCTTGTGTCAGTGGCAGGGGTGAGCTGCACAAACATGTGCTGTCCTGTCACACGTTCTCCTCGCCAGACGCAGTGCAAAAGCTTTCTGCTTGCATTAAGAGCAAGAAAGGCAGAAGCCAGGACTCCGGAGCTCAGAGAAGGTAACCGCAAGAGGCGAGCCTCCTTCGGCAGAAGCTGCTTTCCGGAGCTCTTGGCAACCGGCCAAGGAACCATGTGTGTCAGAGGGAGAGTGCCGGTCAGAGCGCGGGCGGGGGAAAGCGCGAGCGCTGCGGGCAGGCGAATAAGGAAGGTGTTGAACAGGTATCTGGCAGGCGAAACTTTCATATTGCAAGTGGAACATAGCTGCCGCTCGCACGCTTGCTGATTAGTTGCTAGATGTCGTGTGGAAGAAGTACTGAAACGACTTCCTTCTGCTGCTCCCTACTGCTGTTGCTGCTCTCTGCGGCAACAATTTTACTTTTCCTTGGACTCCCAGATGCAGAGAAATGCCCTGCACAGCGCAGAAACCTGTCACACCATGGGTGGAATAGGGTGCTGCAAATCCGTGCTTGTGTCAGTGGCAGGGGTGAGCTGCACAAACTTGTGCTCTCCTGTCACACGTTCTCCTCGCCAGACGCAGTGCAAAAGCTTTCTGCTTGCATTAAGAGCAAGAAAGGCAGAAGCCAGGACTCCGGAGCTCAGAGAAGGTAACCGCAAGAGGCGAGCCTCCTTCGGCAGAAGCTGCTTTCCGGAGCTCTTTTGCAAGCGGCCAAGGAACCATGTGTGTCAGAGGGAGCGTGCCGATCAGCGCGCTGGCGGGGGAAAGCGCGAGCGCTGCGGGCAGGCGAATAAGGAAGGTGTTGAACAGGTATCTGGCAGGCGAAACTTTCATATTGCAAGTGGAACATAGCTGCCGCTCGCACGCTTGCTGATTAGTTGCTAGATGTCGTGTGGAAGAAGTACTGAAACGACTTCCTTCTGCTGCTCCCTACTGCTGTTGCTGCTCTCTGCGGCAACAATTTTACTTTCCCTTGGACTCCCAGATGCAGAGAAATGCCCTGCACAGCGCAGAAACCTGTCACACCATGGGTGGAATAGGGTGCTGCAAATCCGTGCTTGTGTCAGTGGCAGGGGTGAGCTGCACAAACATGTGCTGTCCTGTCACACGTTCTCCTCGCCAGACGCAGTGCAAAAGCTTTCTGCTTGCATTAAGAGCAAGAAAGGCAGAAGCCAGGACTCCGGAGCTCAGAGAAGGTAACCGCAAGAGGCGAGCCTCCTTCGGCAGAAGCTGCTTTCCGGAGCTCTTTGGCAACCGGCCAAGGAACCATGTGTGTCAGAGGGAGCGTGCCGATCAGCGCGCTGGCGGGGGAAAGAGCGAGCGCTGCGGGCAGGCGAATAAGGAAGGTGTTGAACAGGTATCTGGCAGGCGAAACTTTCATATTGCAAGTGGAACATAGCTGCCGCTCGCACGCTTGCTGATTAGTTGCTAGATGTCGTGTGGAAGAAGTACTGAAACGACTTCCTTCTGCTGCTCCCTACTGCTGTTGCTGCTCTCTGCGACAATAATTTTACTTTCCGTTGGACTCCCAGATGCAGAGAAATGCCCTGCACAGCGCAGAAACCTGTCACACCATGGGTGGAATAGGGTGCTGCAAATCCGTGCTTGTGTCAGTGGCAGGGGTGAGCTGCACAAACATGTGCTGTCCTGTCACACGTTCTCCTCGCCAGACGCAGTGCAAAAGCTTTCTGCTTGCATTAAGAGCAAGAAAGGCAGAAGCCAGGACTCCGGAGCTCAGAGAAGGTAACCGCAAGAGGCGAGCCTCCTTCGGCAGAAGCTGCTTTCCGGAGCTCTTGGCAACCGGCCAAGGAACCATGTGTGTCAGAGGGAGAGTGCCGGTCAGAGCGCGGGCGGGGGAAAGCGCGAGCGCTGCGGGCAGGCGAATAAGGAAGGTGTTGAACAGGCATGTGGCACGGGAAACTTTCAGACTGCAAGTGGAACGTAGATGCTGCTCAGCCGCTTGCTGACAAGTCTCTAGTTGTCTTGTAGAAGAAGTACGGGCAAAACTGCCTTCTGCTGCTCCCTACTGCTGTTGCTGCTCTCTGCGGCAACAATTTTACTTTCCCTTGGACTCCCAGATGCAGAGAAATGCCCTGCACAGCGCAGAAACCTGTCACACCATGGGTGGAATAGGGTGCTGCAAATCCGTGCTTGTGTCAGTGGCAGGGGTGAGCTGCACAAACTTGTGCTCTCCTGTCACACGTTCTCCTCGCCAGACGCAGTGCAAAAGCTTTCTGCTTGCATTAAGAGCAAGAAAGGCAGAAGCCAGGACTCCGGAGCTCAGAGAAGGTAACCGCAAGAGGCGAGCCTCCTTCGGCAGAAGCTGCTTTCCGGAGCTCTTGGCAACCGGCCAAGGAACCATGTGTGTCAGAGGGAGAGTGCCGGTCAGAGCGCGGGCGGGGGAAAGCGCGAGCGCTGCGGGCAGGCGAATAAGGAAGGTGTTGAACAGGCATGTGGCACGGGAAACTTTCAGACTGCAAGTGGAACGTAGATGCTGCTCAGCCGCTTGCTGACAAGTCTCTAGTTGTCTTGTAGAAGAAGTACGGGCAAGACTGCCTTCTGCTGCTCCCTACTGCTGTTGCTGCTCTCTGCGGCAACAATTTTACTTTCCCTTGGACTCCCAGATGCAGAGAAATGCCCTGCACAGCGCAGAAACCTGTGACACCATGGGTGGAATAGGGTGCTGCAAATCCGTGCTTGTGTCAGTGGCAGGGGTGAGCTGCACAAACATGTGCTCTCCTGTCACACGTTCTCCTCGCCAGACGCAGTGCAAAAGCTTTCTGCTTGCATTAAGAGCAAGAAAGGCAGAAGCCAGGACTCCGGAGCTCAGAGAAGGTAACCGCAAGAGGCGAGCCTCCTTCGGCAGAAGCTGCTTTCCGGAGCTCTTGGCAACCGGCCAAGGAACCATGTGTGTCAGAGGGAGAGTGCCGGTCAGAGCGCGGGCGGGGGAAAGCGCGAGCCCTGCGGGCAGGCGAATAAGGAAGGTGTTGAACAGGCATCTGGCAGGCGAAACTTTCATATTGCAAGTGGAACATAGCTGCCGCTCGCACGCTTGCTGATTAGTTGCTAGATGTCGTGTGGAAGAAGTACTGAAACGACTTCCTTCTGCTGCTCCCTACTGCTGTTGCTGCTCTCTGCGGCAACAATTTTACTTTCCCTTGGACTCCCAGATGCAGAGAAATGCCCTGCACAGCGCAGAAACCTGTCACACTAAGGGTGGAATAGGGTGCTGCAAATCCGTGCTTGTGTCAGTGGCAGGGGTGAGCTGCACAAACATGTGCTGTCCTGTCACACGTTCTCCTCGCCAGACGCAGTGCAAAAGCTTTCTGCTTGCATTAAGAGCAAGAAAGGCAGAAGCCAGGACTCCGGAGCTCAGAGAAGGTAACCGCAAGAGGCGAGCCTCCTTCGGCAGAAGCTGCTTTCCGGAGCTCTTGGCAACCGGCCAAGGAACCATGTGTGTCAGAGGGAGAGTGCCGGTCAGAGCGCGGGCGGGGGAAAGCGCGAGCGCTGCGGGCAGGCGAATAAGGAAGGTGTTGAACAGGTATCTGGCAGGCGAAACTTTCATATTGCAAGTGGAACATAGCTGCCGCTCGCACGCTTGCTGATTAGTTGCTAGATGTCGTGTGGAAGAAGTACTGAAACGACTTCCTTCTGCTGCTCCCTACTGCTGTTGCTGCTCTCTGCGGCAACAATTTTACTTTCTCTTGGACTCCCAGATGCAGAGAAATGCCCTGCACAGCGCAGAAACCTGTCACACTAAGAGTGGAATAGGGTGCTGCAAATCCGTGCTTGTGTCAGTGGCAGGGGTGAGCTGCACAAACTTGTGCTCTCCTGTCACACGTTCTCCTCGCCAGACGCAGTGCAAAAGCTTTCTGCTTGCATTAAGAGCAAGAAAGGCAGAAGCCAGGACTCTGGAGCTCAGAGAAGGTAACCGCAAGAGGCGAGCCTCCTTCGGCAGAAGCTGCTTTCCGGAGCTCTTGGCAACCGGCCAAGGAACCATGTGTGTCAGAGGGAGAGTGCCGGTCAGAGCGCGGGCGGGGGAAAGCGCGAGCGCTGCGGGCAGGCGAATAAGGAAGGTGTTGAACAGGCATGTGGCACGGGAAACTTTCAGACTGCAAGTGGAACGTAGATGCTGCTCAGCCGCTTGCTGACAAGTCTCTAGTTGTCTTGTAGAAGAAGTACGGGCACGAGTTCCTTCTGCTGCTCCCTACTGCTGTTGCTGCTCTCTGCGGCAACAATTTTACTTTCCCTTGGACTCCCAGATGCAGAGAAATGCCCTGCACAGCGCAGAAACCTGTCACACCATGGGTGGAATAGGGTGCTGCAAATCCGTGCTTGTGTCAGTGGCAGGGGTGAGCTGCACAAACTTGTGCTCTCCTGTCACACGTTCTCCTCGCCAGACGCAGTGCAAAAGCTTTCTGCTTGCATTAAGAGCAAGAAAGGCAGAAGCCAGGACTCCGGAGCTCAGAGAAGGTAACCGCAAGAGGCGAGCCTCCTTCGGCAGAAGCTGCTTTCCGGAGCTCTTGGCAACCGGCCAAGGAACCATGTGTGTCAGAGGGAGAGTGCCGGTCAGAGCGCGGGCGGGGGAAAGCGCGAGCGCTGCGGGCAGGCGAATAAGGAAGGTGTTGAACAGGCATGTGGCACGGGAAACTTTCAGACTGCAAGTGGAACGTAGATGCTGCTCAGCCGCTTGCTGACAAGTCTCTAGTTGTCTTGTAGAAGAAGTACGGGCAAGACTGCCTTCTGCTGCTCCCTACTGCTGTTGCTGCTCTCTGCGGCAACAATTTTACTTTCCCTTGGACTCCCAGATGCAGAGAAATGCCCTGCACAGCGCAGAAACCTGTCACACCATGGGTGGAATAGGGTGCTGCAAATCCGTGCTTGTGTCAGTGGCAGGGGTGAGCTGCACAAACATGTGCTCTCCTGTCACACGTTCTCCTCGCCAGACGCAGTGCAAAAGCTTTCTGCTTGCATTAAGAGCAAGAAAGGCAGAAGCCAGGACTCCGGAGCTCAGAGAAGGTAACCGCAAGAGGCGAGCCTCCTTCGGCAGAAGCTGCTTTCCGGAGCTCTTGGCAACCGGCCAAGGAACCATGTGTGTCAGAGGGAGAGTGCCGGTCAGAGCGCGGGCGGGGGAAAGCGCGAGCCCTGCGGGCAGGCGAATAAGGAAGGTGTTGAACAGGCATCTGGCAGGCGAAACTTTCATATTGCAAGTGGAACATAGCTGCCGCTCGCACGCTTGCTGATTAGTTGCTAGATGTCGTGTGGAAGAAGTACTGAAACGACTTCCTTCTGCTGCTCCCTACTGCTGTTGCTGCTCTCTGCGGCAACAATTTTACTTTCCCTTGGACTCCCAGATGCAGAGAAATGCCCTGCACAGCGCAGAAACCTGTCACACTAAGGGTGGAATAGGGTGCTGCAAATCCGTGCTTGTGTCAGTGGCAGGGGTGAGCTGCACAAACATGTGCTGTCCTGTCACACGTTCTCCTCGCCAGACGCAGTGCAAAAGCTTTCTGCTTGCATTAAGAGCAAGAAAGGCAGAAGCCAGGACTCCGGAGCTCAGAGAAGGTAACCGCAAGAGGCGAGCCTCCTTCGGCAGAAGCTGCTTTCCGGAGCTCTTGGCAACCGGCCAAGGAACCATGTGTGTCAGAGGGAGAGTGCCGGTCAGAGCGCGGGCGGGGGAAAGCGCGAGCGCTGCGGGCAGGCGAATAAGGAAGGTGTTGAACAGGTATCTGGCAGGCGAAACTTTCATATTGCAAGTGGAACATAGCTGCCGCTCGCACGCTTGCTGATTAGTTGCTAGATGTCGTGTGGAAGAAGTACTGAAACGACTTCCTTCTGCTGCTCCCTACTGCTGTTGCTGCTCTCTGCGGCAACAATTTTACTTTCCCTTGGACTCCCAGATGCAGAGAAATGCCCTGCACAGCGCAGAAACCTGTCACACTAAGAGTGGAATAGGGTGCTGCAAATCCGTGCTTGTGTCAGTGGCAGGGGTGAGCTGCACAAACTTGTGCTCTCCTGTCACACGTTCTCCTCGCCAGACGCAGTGCAAAAGCTTTCTGCTTGCATTAAGAGCAAGAAAGGCAGAAGCCAGGACTCTGGAGCTCAGAGAAGGTAACCGCAAGAGGCGAGCCTCCTTCGGCAGAAGCTGCTTTCCGGAGCTCTTGGCAACCGGCCAAGGAACCATGTGTGTCAGAGGGAGAGTGCCGGTCAGAGCGCGGGCGGGGGAAAGCGCGAGCGCTGCGGGCAGGCGAATAAGGAAGGTGTTGAACAGGCATGTGGCACGGGAAACTTTCAGACTGCAAGTGGAACGTAGATGCTGCTCAGCCGCTTGCTGACAAGTCTCTAGTTGTCTTGTAGAAGAAGTACGGGCACGAGTTCCTTCTGCTGCTCCCTACTGCTGTTGCTGCTCTCTGCGGCAACAATTTTACTTTCCCTTGGACTCCCAGATGCAGAGAAATGCCCTGCACAGCGCAGAAACCTGTCACACCATGGGTGGAATAGGGTGCTGCAAATCCGTGCTTGTGTCAGTGGCAGGGGTGAGCTGCACAAACTTGTGCTCTCCTGTCACACGTTCTCCTCGCCAGACGCAGTGCAAAAGCTTTCTGCTTGCATTAAGAGCAAGAAAGGCAGAAGCCAGGACTCCGGAGCTCAGAGAAGGTAACCGCAAGAGGCGAGCCTCCTTCGGCAGAAGCTGCTTTCCGGAGCTCTTGGCAACCGGCCAAGGAACCATGTGTGTCAGAGGGAGAGTGCCGGTCAGAGCGCGGGCGGGGGAAAGCGCGAGCGCTGCGGGCAGGCGAATAAGGAAGGTGTTGAACAGGCATGTGGCACGGGAAACTTTCAGACTGCAAGTGGAACGTAGATGCTGCTCAGCCGCTTGCTGACAAGTCTCTAGTTGTCTTGTAGAAGAAGTACGGGCAAGACTGCCTTCTGCTGCTCCCTACTGCTGTTGCTGCTCTCTGCGGCAACAATTTTACTTTCCCTTGGACTCCCAGATGCAGAGAAATGCCCTGCACAGCGCAGAAACCTGTCACACCATGGGTGGAATAGGGTGCTGCAAATCCGTGCTTGTGTCAGTGGCAGGGGTGAGCTGCACAAACATGTGCTGTCCTGTCACACGTTCTCCTCGCCAGACGCAGTGCAAAAGCTTTCTGCTTGCATTAAGAGCAAGAAAGGCAGAAGCCAGGACTCCGGAGCTCAGAGAAGGTAACCGCAAGAGGCGAGCCTCCTTCGGCAGAAGCTGCTTTCCGGAGCTCTTGGCAACCGGCCAAGGAACCATGTGTGTCAGAGGGAGAGTGCCGGTCAGAGCGCGGGCGGGGGAAAGCGCGAGCCCTGCGGGCAGGCGAATAAGGAAGGTGTTGAACAGGCATCTGGCAGGCGAAACTTTCATATTGCAAGTGGAACATAGCTGCCGCTCGCACGCTTGCTGATTAGTTGCTAGATGTCGTGTGGAAGAAGTACTGAAACGACTTCCTTCTGCTGCTCCCTACTGCTGTTGCTGCTCTCTGCGGCAACAATTTTACTTTCCCTTGGACTCCCAGATGCAGAGAAATGCCCTGCACAGCGCAGAAACCTGTCACACTAAGGGTGGAATAGGGTGCTGCAAATCCGTGCTTGTGTCAGTGGCAGGGGTGAGCTGCACAAACATGTGCTGTCCTGTCACACGTTCTCCTCGCCAGACGCAGTGCAAAAGCTTTCTGCTTGCATTAAGAGCAAGAAAGGCAGAAGCCAGGACTCCGGAGCTCAGAGAAGGTAACCGCAAGAGGCGAGCCTCCTTCGGCAGAAGCTGCTTTCCGGAGCTCTTGGCAACCGGCCAAGGAACCATGTGTGTCAGAGGGAGAGTGCCGGTCAGAGCGCGGGCGGGGGAAAGCGCGAGCGCTGCGGGCAGGCGAATAAGGAAGGTGTTGAACAGGTATCTGGCAGGCGAAACTTTCATATTGCAAGTGGAACATAGCTGCCGCTCGCACGCTTGCTGATTAGTTGCTAGATGTCGTGTGGAAGAAGTACTGAAACGACTTCCTTCTGCTGCTCCCTACTGCTGTTGCTGCTCTCTGCGGCAACAATTTTACTTTCTCTTGGACTCCCAGATGCAGAGAAATGCCCTGCACAGCGCAGAAACCTGTCACACTAAGAGTGGAATAGGGTGCTGCAAATCCGTGCTTGTGTCAGTGGCAGGGGTGAGCTGCACAAACTTGTGCTCTCCTGTCACACGTTCTCCTCGCCAGACGCAGTGCAAAAGCTTTCTGCTTGCATTAAGAGCAAGAAAGGTAGAAGCCAGGACTCTGGAGCTCAGAGAAGGTAACCGCAAGAGGCGAGCCTCCTTCGGCAGAAGCTGCTTTCCGGAGCTCTTGGCAACCGGCCAAGGAACCATGTGTGTCAGAGGGAGAGTGCCGGTCAGAGCGCGGGCGGGGGAAAGCGCGAGCGCTGCGGGCAGGCGAATAAGGAAGGTGTTGAACAGGCATGTGGCACGGGAAACTTTCAGACTGCAAGTGGAACGTAGATGCTGCTCAGCCGCTTGCTGACAAGTCTCTAGTTGTCTTGTAGAAGAAGTACGGGCACGAGTTCCTTCTGCTGCTCCCTACTGCTGTTGCTGCTCTCTGCGACAACAATTTTACTTTCCCTTGGACTCCCAGATGCAGAGAAATGCCCTGCACAGCGCAGAAACCTGTCACACTAAGGGTGGAATAGGGTGCTGCAAATCCGTGCTTGTGTCAGTGGCAGGGGTGAGCTGCACAAACATGTGCTGTCCTGTCACACGTTCTCCTCGCCAGACGCAGTGCAAAAGCTTTCTGCTTGCATTAAGAGCAAGAAAGGCAGAAGCCAGGACTCCGGAGCTCAGAGAAGGTAACCGCAAGAGGCGAGCCTCCTTCGGCAGAAGCTGCTTTCCGGAGCTCTTGGCAACCGGCCAAGGAACCATGTGTGTCAGAGGGAGAGTGCCGGTCAGAGCGCGGGCGGGGGAAAGCGCGAGCGCTGCGGGCAGGCGAATAAGGAAGGTGTTGAACAGGCATGTGGCACGGGAAACTTTCAGACTGCAAGTGGAACGTAGATGCTGCTCAGCCGCTTCCTGACAAGTCTCTAGTTGTCTTGTAGAAGAAGTACGGCCACGACTTCCTTCTGCTGCTCCCTACTGCTGTTGCTGCTCTCTGCGACAACAATTTTACTTTCCCTTGGACTCCCAGATGCAGAGAAATGCCCTGCACAGCGCAGAAACCTGTGACACCATGGGTGGAATAGGGTGCTGCAAATCCGTGCTTGTGTCAGTGGCAGGGGTGAGCTGCACAAACATGTGCTGTCCTGTCACACGTTCTCCTCGCCAGACGCAGTGCAAAAGCTTTCTGCTTGCATTAAGAGCAAGAAAGGCAGAAGCCAGGACTCCGGAGCTCAGAGAAGGTAACCGCAAGAGGCGAGCCTCCTTCGGCAGAAGCTGCTTTCCGGAGCTCTTGGCAACCGGCCAAGGAACCATGTGTGTCAGAGGGAGAGTGCCGGTCAGAGCGCGGGCGGGGGAAAGCGCGAGCGCTGCGGGCAGGCGAATAAGGAAGGTGTTGAACAGGCATGTGGCACGGGAAACTTTCAGACTGCAAGTGGAACGTAGATGCTGCTCAGCCGCTTGCTGACAAGTCTCTAGTTGTCTTGTAGAAGTACGGGCAAGACTTCCTTCTGCTGCTCCCTACTGCTGTTGCTGCTCTCTGCGACAACAATTTTACTTTCCGTTGGACTCCCAGATGCAGAGAAATGCCCTGCACAGCGCAGAAACCTGTCACACCATGGGTGGAATAGGGTGCTGCAAATCCGTGCTTGTGTCAGTGGCAGGGGTGAGCTGCACAAACATGTGCTGTCCTGTCACACGTTCTCCTCGCCAGACGCAGTGCAAAAGCTTTCTGCTTGCATTAAGAGCAAGAAAGGCAGAAGCCAGGACTCCGGAGCTCAGAGAAGGTAACCGCAAGAGGCGAGCCTCCTTCGGCAGAAGCTGCTTTCCGGAGCTCTTGGCAACCGGCCAAGGAACCATGTGTGTCAGAGGGAGAGTGCCGGTCAGAGCGCGGGCGAGGGAAAGCGCGAGCGCTGCGGGCAGGCGAATAAGGAAGGTGTTGAACAGGCATGTGGCACGGGAAACTTTCAGACTGCAAGTGGAACGTAGATGCTGCTCAGCCGCTTGCTGACAAGTCTCTAGTTGTCTTGTAGAAGAAGTACGGGCAAAACTGCCTTCTGCTGCTCCCTACTGCTGTTGCTGCTCTCTGCGGCAACAATTTTACTTTCCCTTGGACTCCCAGATGCAGAGAAATGCCCTGCACAGCGCAGAAACCTGTCACACCATGGGTGGAATAGGGTGCTGCAAATCCGTGCTTGTGTCAGTGGCAGGGGTGAGCTGCATAAACTTGTGCTCTCCTGTCACACGTTCTCCTCGCCAGACGCAGTGCAAAAGCTTTCTGCTTGCATTAAGAGCAAGAAAGGCAGAAGCCAGGACTCCGGAGCTCAGAGAAGGTAACCGCAAGAGGCGAGCCTCCTTCGGCAGAAGCTGCTTTCCGGAGCTCTTGGCAACCGGCCAAGGAACCATGTGTGTCAGAGGGAGAGTGCCGGTCAGAGCGCGGGCGGGGGAAAGCGCGAGCGCTGCGGGCAGGCGAATAAGGAAGGTGTTGAACAGGCATGTGGCACGGGAAACTTTCAGACTGCAAGTGGAACGTAGATGCTGCTCAGCCGCTTGCTGACAAGTCTCTAGTTGTCTTGTAGAAGAAGTACGGGCAAGACTGCCTTCTGCTGCTCCCTACTGCTGTTGCTGCTCTCTGCGGCAACAATTTTACTTTCCCTTGGACTCCCAGATGCAGAGAAATGCCCTGCACAGCGCAGAAACCTGTCACACCATGGGTGGAATAGGGTGCTGCAAATCCGTGCTTGTGTCAGTGGCAGGGGTGAGCTGCACAAACATGTGCTGTCCTGTCACACGTTCTCCTCGCCAGACGCAGTGCAAAAGCTTTCTGCTTGCATTAAGAGCAAGAAAGGCAGAAGCCAGGACTCCGGAGCTCAGAGAAGGTAACCGCAAGAGGCGAGCCTCCTTCGGCAGAAGCTGCTTTCCGGAGCTCTTGGCAACCGGCCAAGGAACCATGTGTGTCAGAGGGAGAGTGCCGGTCAGAGCGCGGGCGGGGGAAAGCGCGAGCCCTGCGGGCAGGCGAATAAGGAAGGTGTTGAACAGGCATCTGGCAGGCGAAACTTTCATATTGCAAGTGGAACATAGCTGCCGCTCGCACGCTTGCTGATTAGTTGCTAGATGTCGTGTGGAAGAAGTACTGAAACGACTTCCTTCTGCTGCTCCCTACTGCTGTTGCTGCTCTCTGCGGCAACAATTTTACTTTCCCTTGGACTCCCAGATGCAGAGAAATGCCCTGCACAGCGCAGAAACCTGTCACACTAAGGGTGGAATAGGGTGCTGCAAATCCGTGCTTGTGTCAGTGGCAGGGGTGAGCTGCACAAACATGTGCTGTCCTGTCACACGTTCTCCTCGCCAGACACAGTGCAAAAGCTTTCTGCTTGCATTAAGAGCAAGAAAGGCAGAAGCCAGGACTCCGGAGCTCAGAGAAGGTAACCGCAAGAGGCGAGCCTCCTTCGGCAGAAGCTGCTTTCCGGAGCTCTTGGCAACCGGCCAAGGAACCATGTGTGTCAGAGGGAGAGTGCCGGTCAGAGCGCGGGCGGGGGAAAGCGCGAGCGCTGCGGGCAGGCGAATAAGGAAGGTGTTGAACAGGTATCTGGCAGGCGAAACTTTCATATTGCAAGTGGAACATAGCTGCCGCTCGCACGCTTGCTGATTAGTTGCTAGATGTCGTGTGGAAGAAGTACTGAAACGACTTCCTTCTGCTGCTCCCTACTGCTGTTGCTGCTCTCTGCGGCAACAATTTTACTTTCTCTTGGACTCCCAGATGCAGAGAAATGCCCTGCACAGCGCAGAAACCTGTCACACTAAGAGTGGAATAGGGTGCTGCAAATCCGTGCTTGTGTCAGTGGCAGGGGTGAGCTGCACAAACTTGTGCTCTCCTGTCACACGTTCTCCTCGCCAGACGCAGTGCAAAAGCTTTCTGCTTGCATTAAGAGCAAGAAAGGCAGAAGCCAGGACTCCGGAGCTCAGAGAAGGTAACCGCAAGAGGCGAGCCTCCTTCGGCAGAAGCTGCTTTCCGGAGCTCTTGGCAACCGGCCAAGGAACCATGTGTGTCAGAGGGAGAGTGCCGGTCAGAGCGCGGGCGGGGGAAAGCGCGAGCGCTGCGGGTAGGCGAATAAGGAAGGTGTTGAACAGGCATGTGGCACGGGAAACTTTCAGACTGCAAGTGGAACGTAGATGCCGCTCGCACGCTTGCTGATTAGTTGCTAGATGTCGTGTGGAAGAAGTACTGAAACGACTTCCTTCTGCTGCTCCCTACTGCTGTTGCTGCTCTCTGCGACAACAATTTTACTTTCCCTTGGACTCCCAGATGCAGAGAAATGCCCTGCACAGCGCAGAAACCTGTCACACCATGGGTGGAATAGGGTGCTGCAAATCCGTGCTTGTGTCAGTGGCAGGGGTGAGCTGCACAAACATGTGCTGTCCTGTCACACGTTCTCCTCGCCAGACGCAGTGCAAAAGCTTTCTGCTTGCATTAAGAGCAAGAAAGGCAGAAGCCAGGACTCCGGAGCTCAGAGAAGGTAACCGCAAGAGGCGAGCCTCCTTCGGCAGAAGCTGCTTTCCGGAGCTCTTGGCAACCGGCCAAGGAACCATGTGTGTCAGAGGGAGAGTGCCGGTCAGAGCGCGGGCGGGGGAAAGCGCGAGCGCTGCGGGCAGGCGAATATGGAAGGTGTTGAACAGGCATGTGGCACGGGAAACTTTCAGACTGCAAGTGGAACGTAGATGCTGCTCAGCCGCTTGCTGACAAGTCTCTAGTTGTCTTGTAGAAGAAGTACGGGCAAGACTTCCTTCTGCTGCTCCCTACTGCTGTTGCTGCTCTCTGCGACAACAATTTTACTTTCCCTTGGACTCCCAGATGCAGAGAAATGCCCTGCACAGCGCAGAAACCTGTGACACCGTGGGTGGAATAGGGTGCTGCAAATCCGTGCTTGTGTCAGTGGCAGGGGTGAGCTGCACAAACATGTGCTGTCCTGTCACACGTTCTCCTCGCCAGACGCAGTGCAAAAGCTTTCTGCTTGCATTAAGAGCAAGAAAGGCAGAAGCCAGGACTCCGGAGCTCAGAGAAGGTAACCGCAAGAGGCGAGCCTCCTTCGGCAGAAGCTGCTTTCCGGAGCTCTTGGCAACCGGCCAAGGAACCATGTGTGTCAGAGGGAGAGTGCCGGTCAGAGCGCGGGCGGGGGAAAGCGCGAGCGCTGCGGGCAGGCGAATAAGGAAGGTGTTGAACAGGCATGTGGCACGGGAAACTTTCAGACTGCAAGTGGAACGTAGATGCTGCTCAGCCGCTTGCTGACAAGTCTCTAGTTGTCTTGTAGAAGTACGGGCAAGACTTCCTTCTGCTGCTCCCTACTGCTGTTGCTGCTCTCTGCGACAACAATTTTACTTTCCCTTGGACTCCCAGATGCAGAGAAATGCCCTGCACAGCGCAGAAACCTGTGACACCGTGGGTGGAATAGGGTGCTGCAAATCCGTGCTTGTGTCAGTGGCAGGGGTGAGCTGCACAAACATGTGCTGTCCTGTCACACGTTCTCCTCGCCAGACGCAGTGCAAAAGCTTTCTGCTTGCATTAAGAGCAAGAAAGGCAGAAGCCAGGACTCCGGAGCTCAGAGAAGGTAACCGCAAGAGGCGAGCCTCCTTCGGCAGAAGCTGCTTTCCGGAGCTCTTGGCAACCGGCCAAGGAACCATGTGTGTCAGAGGGAGCGTGCCGATCAGCGCGCTGGCGGGGGAAAGAGCGAGCGCTGCGGGCAGGCGAATAAGGAAGGTGTTGAACAGGTATCTGGCAGGCGAAACTTTCATATTGCAAGTGGAACATAGCTGCCGCTCGCACGCTTGCTGATTAGTTGCTAGATGTCGTGTGGAAGAAGTACTGAAACGACTTCCTTCTGCTGCTCCCTACTGCTGTTGCTGCTCTCTGCGGCAACAATTTTACTTTCTCTTGGACTCCCAGATGCAGAGAAATGCCCTGCACAGCGCAGAAACCTGTCACACTAAGGGTGGAATAGGGTGCTGCAAATCCGTGCTTGTGTCAGTGGCAGGGGTGAGCTGCACAAACTTGTGCTCTCCTGTCACACGTTCTCCTCGCCAGACGCAGTGCAAAAGCTTTCTGCTTGCATTAAGAGCAAGAAAGGCAGAAGCCAGGACTCCGGAGCTCAGAGAAGGTAACCGCAAGAGGCGAGCCTCCTTCGGCAGAAGCTGCTTTCCGGAGCTCTTGGCAACCGGCCAAGGAACCATGTGTGTCAGAGGGAGAGTGCCGGTCAGAGCGCGGGCGGGGGAAAGCGCGAGCGCTGCGGGCAGGCGAATAAGGAAGGTGTTGAACAGGTATCTGGCAGGCGAAACTTTCATATTGCAAGTGGAACATAGCTGCCGCTCGCACGCTTGCTGATTAGTTGCTAGATGTCGTGTGGAAGAAGTACTGAAACGACTTCCTTCTGCTGCTCCCTACTGCTGTTGCTGCTCTCTGCGGCAACAATTTTACTTTCTCTTGGACTCCCAGATGCAGAGAAATGCCCTGCACAGCGCAGAAACCTGTCACACTAAGAGTGGAATAGGGTGCTGCAAATCCGTGCTTGTGTCAGTGGCAGGGGTGAGCTGCACAAACTTGTGCTCTCCTGTCACACGTTCTCCTCGCCAGACGCAGTGCAAAAGCTTTCTGCTTGCATTAAGAGCAAGAAAGGCAGAAGCCAGGACTCTGGAGCTCAGAGAAGGTAACCGCAAGAGGCGAGCCTCCTTCGGCAGAAGCTGCTTTCCGGAGCTCTTGGCAACCGGCCAAGGAACCATGTGTGTCAGAGGGAGAGTGCCGGTCAGAGCGCGGGCGGGGGAAAGCGCGAGCGCTGCGGGCAGGCGAATAAGGAAGGTGTTGAACAGGCATGTGGCACGGGAAACTTTCAGACTGCAAGTGGAACGTAGATGCTGCTCAGCCGCTTCCTGACAAGTCTCTAGTTGTCTTGTAGAAGAAGTACGGGCACGAGTTCCTTCTGCTGCTCCCTACTGCTGTTGCTGCTCTCTGTGACAACAATTTTACTTTCCCTTGGACTCCCAGATGCAGAGAAATGCCCTGCACAGCGCAGAAACCTGTGACACCATGGGTGGAATAGGGTGCTGCAAATCCGTGCTTGTGTCAGTGGCAGGGGTGAGCTGCACAAACATGTGCTGTCCTGTCACACGTTCTCCTCGCCAGACGCAGTGCAAAAGCTTTCTGCTTGCATTAAGAGCAAGAAAGGCAGAAGCCAGGACTCCGGAGCTCAGAGAAGGTAACCGCAAGAGGCGAGCCTCCTTCGGCAGAAGCTGCTTTCCGGAGCTCTTGGCAACCGGCCAAGGAACCATGTGTGTCAGAGGGAGCGTGCCGATCAGCGCGCTGGCGGGGGAAAGAGCGAGCGCTGCGGGCAGGCGAATGAGGAAGGTGTTGAACAGGCATCTCGCACGGGAAACTTTCAGACTGCAAGTGGAACGTAGATGCTGCTCAGCCGCTTGCTGACAAGTCTCTAGTTGTCTTGTAGAAGAAGTACGGGCAAGACTGCCTTCTGCTGCTCCCTACTGCTGTTGCTGCTCTCTGCGGCAACAATTTTACTTTCCCTTGGACTCCCAGATGCAGAGAAATGCCCTGCACAGCGCAGAAACCTGTGACACCATGGGTGGAATAGGGTGCTGCAAATCCGTGCTTGTGTCAGTGGCAGGGGTGAGCTGCACAAACTTGTGCTGTCCTGTCACACGTTCTCCTCGCCAGACGCAGTGCAAAAGCTTTCTGCTTGCATTAAGAGCAAGAAAGGCAGAAGCCAGGACTCCGGAGCTCAGAGAAGGTAACCGCAAGAGGCGAGCCTCCTTCGGCAGAAGCTGCTTTCCGGAGCTCTTGGCAACCGGCCTAGGAACCATGTGTGTCAGAGGGAGCGTGCCGATCAGCGCGCTGGCGGGGGAAAGAGCGAGCGCTGCGGGCAGGCGAATAAGGAAGGTGTTGAACAGGTATCTGGCAGGCGAAACTTTCATATTGCAAGTGGAACATAGCTGCCGCTCGCACGCTTGCTGATTAGTTGCTAGATGTCGTGTGGAAGAAGTACTGAAACGACTTCCTTCTGCTGCTCCCTACTGCTGTTGCTGCTCTCTGCGGCAACAATTTTACTTTCTCTTGGACTCCCAGATGCAGAGAAATGCCCTGCACAGCGCAGAAACCTGTCACACTAAGGGTGGAATAGGGTGCTGCAAATCCGTGCTTGTGTCAGTGGCAGGGGTGAGCTGCACAAACATGTGCTCTTCTGTCACACGTTCTCCTCGCCAGACGCAGTGCAAAAGCTTTCTGCTTGCATTAAGAGCAAGAAAGGCAGAAGCCAGGACTCCGGAGCTCAGAGAAGGTAACCGCAAGAGGCGAGCCTCCTTCGGCAGAAGCTGCTTTCCGGAGCTCTTGGCAACCGGCCAAGGAACCATGTGTGTCAGAGGGAGAGTGCCGGTCAGAGCGCGGGCGGGGGAAAGCGCGAGCGCTGCGGGCAGGCGAATAAGGAAGGTGTTGAACAGGCATGTGGCACGGGAAACTTTCAGACTGCAAGTGGAACGTAGATGCTGCTCAGCCGCTTGCTGACAAGTCTCTAGTTGTCTTGTAGAAGAAGTACGGCCACGAGTTCCTTCTGCTGCTCCCTACTGCTGTTGCTGCTCTCTGCGACAACAATTTTACTTTCCCTTGGACTCCCAGATGCAGAGAAATGCCCTGCACAGCGCAGAAACCTGTGACACCATGGGTGGAATAGGGTGCTGCAAATCCGTGCTTGTGTCAGTGGCAGGGGTGAGCTGCACAAACATGTGCTGTCCTGTCACACGTTCTCCTCGCCAGACGCAGTGCAAAAGCTTTCTGCTTGCATTAAGAGCAAGAAAGGCAGAAGCCAGGACTCCGGAGCTCAGAGAAGGTAACCGCAAGAGGCGAGCCTCCTTCGGCAGAAGCTGCTTTCCGGAGCTCTTGGCAACCGGCCAAGGAACCATGTGTGTCAGAGGGAGAGTGCCGGTCAGAGCGCGGGCGGGGAAAAGCGCGAGCGCTGCGGGCAGGCGAATAAGGAAGGTGTTGAACAGGCATCTGGCACGGGAAACTTTCAGACTGCAAGTGGAACGTAGATGCTGCTCAGCCGCTTGCTGACAAGTCTCTAGTTGTCTTGTAGAAGAAGTACGGGCAAGACTTCCTTCTGCTGCTCCCTACTGCTGTTGCTGCTCTCTGCGACAACAATTTTACTTTCCCTTGGACTCCCAGATGCAGAGAAATGCCCTGCACAGCGCAGAAACCTGTGACACCATGGGTGGAATAGGGTGCTGCAAATCCGTGCTTGTGTCAGTGGCAGGGGTGAGCTGCACAAACATGTGCTGTCCTGTCACACGTTCTCCTCGCCAGACGCAGTGCAAAAGCTTTCTGCTTGCATTAAGAGCAAGAAAGGCAGAAGCCAGGACTCCGGAGCTCAGAGAAGGTAACCGCAAGAGGCGAGCCTCCTTCGGCAGAAGCTGCTTTCCGGAGCTCTTGGCAACCGGCCAAGGAACCATGTGTGTCAGAGGGAGCGTGCCGATCAGCGCGATGGCGGGGGAAAGAGCGAGCGCTGCGGGCAGGCGAATAAGGAAGGTGTTGAACAGGTATCTGGCAGGCGAAACTTTCATATTGCAAGTGGAACATAGCTGCCGCTCGCACGCTTGCTGATTAGTTGCTAGATGTCGTGTGGAAGAAGTACTGAAACGACTTCCTTCTGCTGCTCCCTACTGCTGTTGCTGCTCTCTGCGGCAACAATTTTACTTTCTCTTGGACTCCCAGATGCAGAGAAATGCCCTGCACAGCGCAGAAACCTGTCACACTAAGGGTGGAATAGGGTGCTGCAAATCCGTGCTTGTGTCAGTGGCAGGGGTGAGCTGCACAAACTTGTGCTCTCCTGTCACACGTTCTCCTCGCCAGACGCAGTGCAAAAGCTTTCTGTTTGCATTAAGAGCAAGAAAGGCAGAAGCCAGGACTCCGGAGCTCAGAGAAGGTAACCGCAAGAGGCGAGCCTCCTTCGGCAGAAGCTGCTTTCCGGAGCTCTTGGCAACCGGCCAAGGAACCATGTGTGTCAGAGGGAGAGTGCCGGTCAGAGCGCGGGCGGGGGAAAGCGCGAGCGCTGCGGGCAGGCGAATAAGGAAGGTGTTGAACAGGCATGTGGCACGGGAAACTTTCAGACTGCAAGTGGAACGTAGATGCTGCTCAGCCGCTTGCTGACAAGTCTCTAGTTGTCTTGTAGAAGAAGTACGGCCACGAGTTCCTTCTGCTGCTCCCTACTGCTGTTGCTGCTCTCTGTGACAACAATTTTACTTTCCCTTGGACTCCCAGATGCAGAGAAATGCCCTGCACAGCGCAGAAACCTGTCACACCATGGGTGGAATAGGGTGCTGCAAATCCGTGCTTGTGTCAGTGGCAGGGGTGAGCTGCACAAACATGTGCTGTCCTGTCACACGTTCTCCTCGCCAGACGCAGTGCAAAAGCTTTCTGCTTGCATTAAGAGCAAGAAAGGCAGAAGCCAGGACTCCGGAGCTCAGAGAAGGTAACCGCAAGAGGCGAGCCTCCTTCGGCAGAAGCTGCTTTCCGGAGCTCTTGGCAACCGGCCAAGGAACCATGTGTGTCAGAGGGAGAGTGCCGGTCAGAGCGCGGGCGGGGGAAAGCGCGAGCGCTGCGGGCAGGCGAATAAGGAAGGTGTTGAACAGGCATGTGGCACGGGAAACTTTCAGACTGCAAGTGGAACGTAGATGCTGCTCAGCCGCTTGCTGACAAGTCTCTAGTTGTCTTGTAGAAGTACGGGCAAGACTTCCTTCTGCTGCTCCCTACTGCTGTTGCTGCTCTCTGCGACAACAATTTTACTTTCCCTTGGACTCCCAGATGCAGAGAAATGCCCTGCACAGCGCAGAAACCTGTCACACCATGGGTGGAATAGGGTGCTGCAAATCCGTGCTTGTGTCAGTGGCAGGGGTGAGCTGCACAAACATGTGCTGTCCTGTCACACGTTCTCCTCGCCAGACGCAGTGCAAAAGCTTTCTGCTTGCATTAAGAGCAAGAAAGGCAGAAGCCAGGACTCCGGAGCTCAGAGAAGGTAACCGCAAGAGGCGAGCCTCCTTCGGCAGAAGCTGCTTTCCGGAGCTCTTGGCAACCGGCCAAGGAACCATGTGTGTCAGAGGGAGAGTGCCGGTCAGAGCGCGGGCGAGGGAAAGCGCGAGCGCTGCGGGCAGGCGAATAAGGAAGGTGTTGAACAGGCATGTGGCACGGGAAACTTTCAGACTGCAAGTGGAACGTAGATGCTGCTCAGCCGCTTGCTGACAAGTCTCTAGTTGTCTTGTAGAAGAAGTACGGGCAAAACTGCCTTCTGCTGCTCCCTACTGCTGTTGCTGCTCTCTGCGGCAACAATTTTACTTTCCCTTGGACTCCCAGATGCAGAGAAATGCCCTGCACAGCGCAGAAACCTGTCACACCATGGGTGGAATAGGGTGCTGCAAATCCGTGCTTGTGTCAGTGGCAGGGGTGAGCGGCATAAACTTGTGCTCTCCTGTCACACGTTCTCCTCGCCAGACGCAGTGCAAAAGCTTTCTGCTTGCATTAAGAGCAAGAAAGGCAGAAGCCAGGACTCCGGAGCTCAGAGAAGGTAACCGCAAGAGGCGAGCCTCCTTCGGCAGAAGCTGCTTTCCGGAGCTCTTGGCAACCGGCCAAGGAACCATGTGTGTCAGAGGGAGAGTGCCGGTCAGAGCGCGGGCGGGGGAAAGCGCGAGCGCTGCGGGCAGGCGAATAAGGAAGGTGTTGAACAGGCATGTGGCACGGGAAACTTTCAGACTGCAAGTGGAACGTAGATGCTGCTCAGCCGCTTGCTGACAAGTCTCTAGTTGTCTTGTAGAAGAAGTACGGGCAAGACTGCCTTCTGCTGCTCCCTACTGCTGTTGCTGCTCTCTGCGGCAACAATTTTACTTTCCCTTGGACTCCCAGATGCAGAGAAATGCCCTGCACAGCGCAGAAACCTGTCACACCATGGGTGGAATAGGGTGCTGCAAATCCGTGCTTGTGTCAGTGGCAGGGGTGAGCTGCACAAACATGTGCTGTCCTGTCACACGTTCTCCTCGCCAGACGCAGTGCAAAAGCTTTCTGCTTGCATTAAGAGCAAGAAAGGCAGAAGCCAGGACTCCGGAGCTCAGAGAAGGTAACCGCAAGAGGCGAGCCTCCTTCGGCAGAAGCTGCTTTCCGGAGCTCTTGGCAACCGGCCAAGGAACCATGTGTGTCAGAGGGAGAGTGCCGGTCAGAGCGCGGGCGGGGGAAAGCGCGAGCCCTGCGGGCAGGCGAATAAGGAAGGTGTTGAACAGGCATCTGGCAGGCGAAACTTTCATATTGCAAGTGGAACATAGCTGCCGCTCGCACGCTTGCTGATTAGTTGCTAGATGTCGTGTGGAAGAAGTACTGAAACGACTTCCTTCTGCTGCTCCCTACTGCTGTTGCTGCTCTCTGCGGCAACAATTTTACTTTCCCTTGGACTCCCAGATGCAGAGAAATGCCCTGCACAGCGCAGAAACCTGTCACACTAAGGGTGGAATAGGGTGCTGCAAATCCGTGCTTGTGTCAGTGGCAGGGGTGAGCTGCACAAACATGTGCTGTCCTGTCACACGTTCTCCTCGCCAGACACAGTGCAAAAGCTTTCTGCTTGCATTAAGAGCAAGAAAGGCAGAAGCCAGGACTCCGGAGCTCAGAGAAGGTAACCGCAAGAGGCGAGCCTCCTTCGGCAGAAGCTGCTTTCCGGAGCTCTTGGCAACCGGCCAAGGAACCATGTGTGTCAGAGGGAGAGTGCCGGTCAGAGCGCGGGCGGGGGAAAGCGCGAGCGCTGCGGGCAGGCGAATAAGGAAGGTGTTGAACAGGTATCTGGCAGGCGAAACTTTCATATTGCAAGTGGAACATAGCTGCCGCTCGCACGCTTGCTGATTAGTTGCTAGATGTCGTGTGGAAGAAGTACTGAAACGACTTCCTTCTGCTGCTCCCTACTGCTGTTGCTGCTCTCTGCGGCAACAATTTTACTTTCTCTTGGACTCCCAGATGCAGAGAAATGCCCTGCACAGCGCAGAAACCTGTCACACTAAGAGTGGAATAGGGTGCTGCAAATCCGTGCTTGTGTCAGTGGCAGGGGTGAGCTGCACAAACTTGTGCTCTCCTGTCACACGTTCTCCTCGCCAGACGCAGTGCAAAAGCTTTCTGCTTGCATTAAGAGCAAGAAAGGCAGAAGCCAGGACTCCGGAGCTCAGAGAAGGTAACCGCAAGAGGCGAGCCTCCTTCGGCAGAAGCTGCTTTCCGGAGCTCTTGGCAACCGGCCAAGGAACCATGTGTGTCAGAGGGAGAGTGCCGGTCAGAGCGCGGGCGGGGGAAAGCGCGAGCGCTGCGGGTAGGCGAATAAGGAAGGTGTTGAACAGGCATGTGGCACGGGAAACTTTCAGACTGCAAGTGGAACGTAGATGCCGCTCGCACGCTTGCTGATTAGTTGCTAGATGTCGTGTGGAAGAAGTACTGAAACGACTTCCTTCTGCTGCTCCCTACTGCTGTTGCTGCTCTCTGCGACAACAATTTTACTTTCCCTTGGACTCCCAGATGCAGAGAAATGCCCTGCACAGCGCAGAAACCTGTCACACCATGGGTGGAATAGGGTGCTGCAAATCCGTGCTTGTGTCAGTGGCAGGGGTGAGCTGCACAAACATGTGCTGTCCTGTCACACATTCTCCTCGCCAGACGCAGTGCAAAAGCTTTCTGCTTGCATTAAGAGCAAGAAAGGCAGAAGCCAGGACTCCGGAGCTCAGAGAAGGTAACCGCAAGAGGCGAGCCTCCTTCGGCAGAAGCTGCTTTCCGGAGCTCTTGGCAACCGGCCAAGGAACCATGTGTGTCAGAGGGAGAGTGCCGGTCAGAGCGCGGGCGGGGGAAAGCGCGAGCGCTGCGGGCAGGCGAATATGGAAGGTGTTGAACAGGCATGTGGCACGGGAAACTTTCAGACTGCAAGTGGAACGTAGATGCTGCTCAGCCGCTTGCTGACAAGTCTCTAGTTGTCTTGTAGAAGAAGTACGGGCAAGACTTCCTTCTGCTGCTCCCTACTGCTGTTGCTGCTCTCTGCGACAACAATTTTACTTTCCCTTGGACTCCCAGATGCAGAGAAATGCCCTGCACAGCGCAGAAACCTGTGACACCGTGGGTGGAATAGGGTGCTGCAAATCCGTGCTTGTGTCAGTGGCAGGGGTGAGCTGCACAAACATGTGCTGTCCTGTCACACGTTCTCCTCGCCAGACGCAGTGCAAAAGCTTTCTGCTTGCATTAAGAGCAAGAAAGGCAGAAGCCAGGACTCCGGAGCTCAGAGAAGGTAACCGCAAGAGGCGAGCCTCCTTCGGCAGAAGCTGCTTTCCGGAGCTCTTGGCAACCGGCCAAGGAACCATGTGTGTCAGAGGGAGAGTGCCGGTCAGAGCGCGGGCGGGGGAAAGCGCGAGCGCTGCGGGCAGGCGAATAAGGAAGGTGTTGAACAGGCATGTGGCACGGGAAACTTTCAGACTGCAAGTGGAACGTAGATGCTGCTCAGCCGCTTGCTGACAAGTCTCTAGTTGTCTTGTAGAAGTACGGGCAAGACTTCCTTCTGCTGCTCCCTACTGCTGTTGCTGCTCTCTGCGACAACAATTTTACTTTCCCTTGGACTCCCAGATGCAGAGAAATGCCCTGCACAGCGCAGAAACCTGTGACACCGTGGGTGGAATAGGGTGCTGCAAATCCGTGCTTGTGTCAGTGGCAGGGGTGAGCTGCACAAACATGTGCTGTCCTGTCACACGTTCTCCTCGCCAGACGCAGTGCAAAAGCTTTCTGCTTGCATTAAGAGCAAGAAAGGCAGAAGCCAGGACTCCGGAGCTCAGAGAAGGTAACCGCAAGAGGCGAGCCTCCTTCGGCAGAAGCTGCTTTCCGGAGCTCTTGGCAACCGGCCAAGGAACCATGTGTGTCAGAGGGAGCGTGCCGATCAGCGCGCTGGCGGGGGAAAGAGCGAGCGCTGCGGGCAGGCGAATAAGGAAGGTGTTGAACAGGTATCTGGCAGGCGAAACTTTCATATTGCAAGTGGAACATAGCTGCCGCTCGCACGCTTGCTGATTAGTTGCTAGATGTCGTGTGGAAGAAGTACTGAAACGACTTCCTTCTGCTGCTCCCTACTGCTGTTGCTGCTCTCTGCGGCAACAATTTTACTTTCTCTTGGACTCCCAGATGCAGAGAAATGCCCTGCACAGCGCAGAAACCTGTCACACTAAGGGTGGAATAGGGTGCTGCAAATCCGTGCTTGTGTCAGTGGCAGGGGTGAGCTGCACAAACTTGTGCTCTCCTGTCACACGTTCTCCTCGCCAGACGCAGTGCAAAAGCTTTCTGCTTGCATTAAGAGCAAGAAAGGCAGAAGCCAGGACTCCGGAGCTCAGAGAAGGTAACCGCAAGAGGCGAGCCTCCTTCGGCAGAAGCTGCTTTCCGGAGCTCTTGGCAACCGGCCAAGGAACCATGTGTGTCAGAGGGAGAGTGCCGGTCAGAGCGCGGGCGGGGGAAAGCGCGAGCGCTGCGGGCAGGCGAATAAGGAAGGTGTTGAACAGGTATCTGGCAGGCGAAACTTTCATATTGCAAGTGGAACATAGCTGCCGCTCGCACGCTTGCTGATTAGTTGCTAGATGTCGTGTGGAAGAAGTACTGAAACGACTTCCTTCTGCTGCTCCCTACTGCTGTTGCTGCTCTCTGCGGCAACAATTTTACTTTCTCTTGGACTCCCAGATGCAGAGAAATGCCCTGCACAGCGCAGAAACCTGTCACACTAAGAGTGGAATAGGGTGCTGCAAATCCGTGCTTGTGTCAGTGGCAGGGGTGAGCTGCACAAACTTGTGCTCTCCTGTCACACGTTCTCCTCGCCAGACGCAGTGCAAAAGCTTTCTGCTTGCATTAAGAGCAAGAAAGGCAGAAGCCAGGACTCTGGAGCTCAGAGAAGGTAACCGCAAGAGGCGAGCCTCCTTCGGCAGAAGCTGCTTTCCGGAGCTCTTGGCAACCGGCCAAGGAACCATGTGTGTCAGAGGGAGAGTGCCGGTCAGAGCGCGGGCGGGGGAAAGCGCGAGCGCTGCGGGCAGGCGAATAAGGAAGGTGTTGAACAGGCATGTGGCACGGGAAACTTTCAGACTGCAAGTGGAACGTAGATGCTGCTCAGCCGCTTCCTGACAAGTCTCTAGTTGTCTTGTAGAAGAAGTACGGGCACGAGTTCCTTCTGCTGCTCCCTACTGCTGTTGCTGCTCTCTGTGACAACAATTTTACTTTCCCTTGGACTCCCAGATGCAGAGAAATGCCCTGCACAGCGCAGAAACCTGTGACACCATGGGTGGAATAGGGTGCTGCAAATCCGTGCTTGTGTCAGTGGCAGGGGTGAGCTGCACAAACATGTGCTGTCCTGTCACACGTTCTCCTCGCCAGACGCAGTGCAAAAGCTTTCTGCTTGCATTAAGAGCAAGAAAGGCAGAAGCCAGGACTCCGGAGCTCAGAGAAGGTAACCGCAAGAGGCGAGCCTCCTTCGGCAGAAGCTGCTTTCCGGAGCTCTTGGCAACCGGCCAAGGAACCATGTGTGTCAGAGGGAGCGTGCCGATCAGCGCGCTGGCGGGGGAAAGAGCGAGCGCTGCGGGCAGGCGAATGAGGAAGGTGTTGAACAGGCATCTCGCACGGGAAACTTTCAGACTGCAAGTGGAACGTAGATGCTGCTCAGCCGCTTGCTGACAAGTCTCTAGTTGTCTTGTAGAAGAAGTACGGGCAAGACTGCCTTCTGCTGCTCCCTACTGCTGTTGCTGCTCTCTGCGGCAACAATTTTACTTTCCCTTGGACTCCCAGATGCAGAGAAATGCCCTGCACAGCGCAGAAACCTGTGACACCATGGGTGGAATAGGGTGCTGCAAATCCGTGCTTGTGTCAGTGGCAGGGGTGAGCTGCACAAACTTGTGCTGTCCTGTCACACGTTCTCCTCGCCAGACGCAGTGCAAAAGCTTTCTGCTTGCATTAAGAGCAAGAAAGGCAGAAGCCAGGACTCCGGAGCTCAGAGAAGGTAACCGCAAGAGGCGAGCCTCCTTCGGCAGAAGCTGCTTTCCGGAGCTCTTGGCAACCGGCCTAGGAACCATGTGTGTCAGAGGGAGCGTGCCGATCAGCGCGCTGGCGGGGGAAAGAGCGAGCGCTGCGGGCAGGCGAATAAGGAAGGTGTTGAACAGGTATCTGGCAGGCGAAACTTTCATATTGCAAGTGGAACATAGCTGCCGCTCGCACGCTTGCTGATTAGTTGCTAGATGTCGTGTGGAAGAAGTACTGAAACGACTTCCTTCTGCTGCTCCCTACTGCTGTTGCTGCTCTCTGCGGCAACAATTTTACTTTCTCTTGGACTCCCAGATGCAGAGAAATGCCCTGCACAGCGCAGAAACCTGTCACACTAAGGGTGGAATAGGGTGCTGCAAATCCGTGCTTGTGTCAGTGGCAGGGGTGAGCTGCACAAACATGTGCTCTTCTGTCACACGTTCTCCTCGCCAGACGCAGTGCAAAAGCTTTCTGCTTGCATTAAGAGCAAGAAAGGCAGAAGCCAGGACTCCGGAGCTCAGAGAAGGTAACCGCAAGAGGCGAGCCTCCTTCGGCAGAAGCTGCTTTCCGGAGCTCTTGGCAACCGGCCAAGGAACCATGTGTGTCAGAGGGAGAGTGCCGGTCAGAGCGCGGGCGGGGGAAAGCGCGAGCGCTGCGGGCAGGCGAATAAGGAAGGTGTTGAACAGGCATGTGGCACGGGAAACTTTCAGACTGCAAGTGGAACGTAGATGCTGCTCAGCCGCTTGCTGACAAGTCTCTAGTTGTCTTGTAGAAGAAGTACGGCCACGAGTTCCTTCTGCTGCTCCCTACTGCTGTTGCTGCTCTCTGCGACAACAATTTTACTTTCCCTTGGACTCCCAGATGCAGAGAAATGCCCTGCACAGCGCAGAAACCTGTGACACCATGGGTGGAATAGGGTGCTGCAAATCCGTGCTTGTGTCAGTGGCAGGGGTGAGCTGCACAAACATGTGCTGTCCTGTCACACGTTCTCCTCGCCAGACGCAGTGCAAAAGCTTTCTGCTTGCATTAAGAGCAAGAAAGGCAGAAGCCAGGACTCCGGAGCTCAGAGAAGGTAACCGCAAGAGGCGAGCCTCCTTCGGCAGAAGCTGCTTTCCGGAGCTCTTGGCAACCGGCCAAGGAACCATGTGTGTCAGAGGGAGAGTGCCGGTCAGAGCGCGGGCGGGGGAAAGCGCGAGCGCTGCGGGCAGGCGAATAAGGAAGGTGTTGAACAGGCATCTGGCACGGGAAACTTTCAGACTGCAAGTGGAACGTAGATGCTGCTCAGCCGCTTGCTGACAAGTCTCTAGTTGTCTTGTAGAAGAAGTACGGGCAAGACTTCCTTCTGCTGCTCCCTACTGCTGTTGCTGCTCTCTGCGACAACAATTTTACTTTCCCTTGGACTCCCAGATGCAGAGAAATGCCCTGCACAGCGCAGAAACCTGTGACACCATGGGTGGAATAGGGTGCTGCAAATCCGTGCTTGTGTCAGTGGCAGGGGTGAGCTGCACAAACATGTGCTGTCCTGTCACACGTTCTCCTCGCCAGACGCAGTGCAAAAGCTTTCTGCTTGCATTAAGAGCAAGAAAGGCAGAAGCCAGGACTCCGGAGCTCAGAGAAGGTAACCGCAAGAGGCGAGCCTCCTTCGGCAGAAGCTGCTTTCCGGAGCTCTTGGCAACCGGCCAAGGAACCATGTGTGTCAGAGGGAGCGTGCCGATCAGCGCGATGGCGGGGGAAAGAGCGAGCGCTGCGGGCAGGCGAATAAGGAAGGTGTTGAACAGGTATCTGGCAGGCGAAACTTTCATATTGCAAGTGGAACATAGCTGCCGCTCGCACGCTTGCTGATTAGTTGCTAGATGTCGTGTGGAAGAAGTACTGAAACGACTTCCTTCTGCTGCTCCCTACTGCTGTTGCTGCTCTCTGCGGCAACAATTTTACTTTCTCTTGGACTCCCAGATGCAGAGAAATGCCCTGCACAGCGCAGAAACCTGTCACACTAAGGGTGGAATAGGGTGCTGCAAATCCGTGCTTGTGTCAGTGGCAGGGGTGAGCTGCACAAACTTGTGCTCTCCTGTCACACGTTCTCCTCGCCAGACGCAGTGCAAAAGCTTTCTGTTTGCATTAAGAGCAAGAAAGGCAGAAGCCAGGACTCCGGAGCTCAGAGAAGGTAACCGCAAGAGGCGAGCCTCCTTCGGCAGAAGCTGCTTTCCGGAGCTCTTGGCAACCGGCCAAGGAACCATGTGTGTCAGAGGGAGAGTGCCGGTCAGAGCGCGGGCGGGGGAAAGCGCGAGCGCTGCGGGCAGGCGAATAAGGAAGGTGTTGAACAGGCATGTGGCACGGGAAACTTTCAGACTGCAAGTGGAACGTAGATGCTGCTCAGCCGCTTGCTGACAAGTCTCTAGTTGTCTTGTAGAAGAAGTACGGCCACGAGTTCCTTCTGCTGCTCCCTACTGCTGTTGCTGCTCTCTGTGACAACAATTTTACTTTCCCTTGGACTCCCAGATGCAGAGAAATGCCCTGCACAGCGCAGAAACCTGTCACACCATGGGTGGAATAGGGTGCTGCAAATCCGTGCTTGTGTCAGTGGCAGGGGTGAGCTGCACAAACATGTGCTGTCCTGTCACACGTTCTCCTCGCCAGACGCAGTGCAAAAGCTTTCTGCTTGCATTAAGAGCAAGAAAGGCAGAAGCCAGGACTCCGGAGCTCAGAGAAGGTAACCGCAAGAGGCGAGCCTCCTTCGGCAGAAGCTGCTTTCCGGAGCTCTTGGCAACCGGCCAAGGAACCATGTGTGTCAGAGGGAGAGTGCCGGTCAGAGCGCGGGCGGGGGAAAGCGCGAGCGCTGCGGGCAGGCGAATAAGGAAGGTGTTGAACAGGCATGTGGCACGGGAAACTTTCAGACTGCAAGTGGAACATAGCTGCCGCTCGCACGCTTGCTGATTAGTTGCTAGATGTCGTGTGGAAGAAGTACTGAAACGACTTCCTTCTGCTGCTCCCTACTGCTGTTGCTGCTCTCTGCGGCAACAATTTTACTTTCTCTTGGACTCCCAGATGCAGAGAAATGCCCTGCACAGCGCAGAAACCTGTCACACTAAGGGTGGAATAGGGTGCTGCAAATCCGTGCTTGTGTCAGTGGCAGGGGTGAGCTGCACAAACTTGTGCTCTCCTGTCACACGTTCTCCTCGCCAGACGCAGTGCAAAAGCTTTCTGTTTGCATTAAGAGCAAGAAAGGCAGAAGCCAGGACTCCGGAGCTCAGAGAAGGTAACCGCAAGAGGCGAGCCTCCTTCGGCAGAAGCTGCTTTCCGGAGCTCTTGGCAACCGGCCAAGGAACCATGTGTGTCAGAGGGAGAGTGCCGGTCAGAGCGCGGGCGGGGGAAAGCGCGAGCGCTGCGGGCAGGCGAATAAGGAAGGTGTTGAACAGGCATGTGGCACGGGAAACTTTCAGACTGCAAGTGGAACGTAGATGCTGCTCAGCCGCTTGCTGACAAGTCTCTAGTTGTCTTGTAGAAGAAGTACGGCCACGAGTTCCTTCTGCTGCTCCCTACTGCTGTTGCTGCTCTCTGCGACAACAATTTTACTTTCCCTTGGACTCCCAGATGCAGAGAAATGCCCTGCACAGCGCAGAAACCTGTCACACCATGGGTGGAATAGGGTGCTGCAAATCCGTGCTTGTGTCAGTGGCAGGGGTGAGCTGCACAAACATGTGCTGTCCTGTCACACGTTCTCCTCGCCAGACGCAGTGCAAAAGCTTTCTGCTTGCATTAAGAGCAAGAAAGGCAGAAGCCAGGACTCCGGAGCTCAGAGAAGGTAACCGCAAGAGGCGAGCCTCCTTCGGCAGAAGCTGCTTTCCGGAGCTCTTGGCAACCGGCCAATGAACCATGTGTGTCAGAGGGAGAGTGCCGGTCAGAGCGCGGGCGGGGGAAAGCGCGAGCGCTGCGGGCAGGCGAATAAGGAAGGTGTTGAACAGGTATCTGGCACGGGAAACTTTCAGACTGCAAGTGGAACGTAGATGCTGCTCAGCCGCTTGCTGACAAGTCTCTAGTTGTCTTGTAGAAGAAGTACGGCCACGAGTTCCTTCTGCTGCTCCCTACTGCTGTTGCTGCTCTCTGCGACAACAATTTTACTTTCCCTTGGACTCCCAGATGCAGAGAAATGCCCTGCACAGCGCAGAAACCTGTCACACCATGGGTGGAATAGGGTGCTGCAAATCCGTGCTTGTGTCAGTGGCAGGGGTGAGCTGCACAAACATGTGCTGTCCTGTCACACGTTCTCCTCGCCAGACGCAGTGCAAAAGCTTTCTGCTTGCATTAAGAGCAAGAAAGGCAGAAGCCAGGACTCCGGAGCTCAGAGAAGGTAACCGCAAGAGGCGAGCCTCCTTCGGCAGAAGCTGCTTTCCGGAGCTCTTGGCAACCGGCCAATGAACCATGTGTGTCAGAGGGAGAGTGCCGGTCAGAGCGCGGGCGGGGGAAAGCGCGAGCGCTGCGGGCAGGCGAATAAGGAAGGTGTTGAACAGGTATCTGGCACGGGAAACTTTCAGACTGCAAGTGGAACGTAGATGCTGCTCAGCCGCTTGCTGACAAGTCTCTAGTTGTCTTGTAGAAGAAGTACGGCCACGAGTTCCTTCTGCTGCTCCCTACTGCTGTTGCTGCTCTCTGCGACAACAATTTTACTTTCCCTTGGACTCCCAGATGCAGAGAAATGCCCTGCACAGCGCAGAAACCTGTCACACCATGGGTGGAATAGGGTGCTGCAAATCCGTGCTTGTGTCAGTGGCAGGGGTGAGCTGCACAAACATGTGCTGTCCTGTCACACGTTCTCCTCGCCAGACGCAGTGCAAAAGCTTTCTGCTTGCATTAAGAGCAAGAAAGGCAGAAGCCAGGACTCCGGAGCTCAGAGAAGGTAACCGCAAGAGGCGAGCCTCCTTCGGCAGAAGCTGCTTTCCGGAGCTCTTGGCAACCGGCCAAGGAACCATGTGTGTCAGAGGGAGAGTGCCGGTCAGAGCGCGGGCGGGGGAAAGCGCGAGCGCTGCGGGCAGGCGAATAAGGAAGGTGTTGAACAGGCATGTGGCACGGGAAACTTTCAGACTGCAAGTGGAACATAGCTGCCGCTCGCACGCTTGCTGATTAGTTGCTAGATGTCGTGTGGAAGAAGTACTGAAACGACTTCCTTCTGCTGCTCCCTACTGCTGTTGCTGCTCTCTGCGGCAACAATTTTACTTTCTCTTGGACTCCCAGATGCAGAGAAATGCCCTGCACAGCGCAGAAACCTGTCACACTAAGGGTGGAATAGGGTGCTGCAAATCCGTGCTTGTGTCAGTGGCAGGGGTGAGCTGCACAAACTTGTGCTGTCCTGTCACACGTTCTCCTCGCCAGACGCAGTGCAAAAGCTTTCTGTTTGCATTAAGAGCAAGAAAGGCAGAAGCCAGGACTCCGGAGCTCAGAGAAGGTAACCGCAAGAGGCGAGCCTCCTTCGGCAGAAGCTGCTTTCCGGAGCTCTTGGCAACCGGCCAAGGAACCATGTGTGTCAGAGGGAGAGTGCCGGTCAGAGCGCGGGCGGGGGAAAGCGCGAGCGCTGCGGGCAGGCGAATAAGGAAGGTGTTGAACAGGCATGTGGCACGGGAAACTTTCAGACTGCAAGTGGAACGTAGATGCTGCTCAGCCGCTTGCTGACAAGTCTCTAGTTGTCTTGTAGAAGAAGTACGGCCACGAGTTCCTTCTGCTGCTCCCTACTGCTGTTGCTGCTCTCTGCCACAACAATTGCGCTTTCCCTTGGACTCCCAGATGCAGAGAAATGCCCTGGGCAGCACAGAAAGCTGTCACCCCATGGGTGGAATAGGGTGCTGCAAATCCGTGCTTGTGTCAGTGGCAGGGGTAAGCTGCACAAACATGTGCTGTCCTGTCACACGTTCTCCTCGCCAGACGCAGAGCAAAAGCTTTCCGCTTGCATTAAGAGCAAAGAAAAGCAGAAGCCGCGACTCCGCAGTTCGGAGAAGGTAACCGCAAGAGGCGAGCCTCCTTCGGCAGAAGCTGCATTCCGGAGCTCTTGGCAACCGGCCAACTTCCCATGTATGTCTGAGGGAGAGTGCCGGTCAGCGCGCGGGCGGGGGAAAGCGCGAGCGCTGCGGGCAGGCGAATAAGGAAGGTGTTGAACAGGCATCTGGCACGCGAAACTTTCAGACTGCAAGTGGAACTTAGCTGCTGCTCGCACGCTTGTTGATTAGTCGCTAGTTGCCGTGTGGAACAAGTACGGCCATGACTTCCTTCTGCTGCTCCCTACTGCTGTTGCTACCCTCTGCCACAACAATTGCGCTTTCCCTTGGACTCCCAGATGCAGAGAAATGCCCTTGGCAGCACAGAAAGCTGTCACCCCATGGGTGGAATAGGGTGCTGCAAATCCGTGCTTGTGTCAGTGGCAGGGGTAAGCTGCACAAACATGTGCTCTCCTGTCACACGTTCTCCTCGCCAGACGCAGAGCAAAAGCTTTCCGCTTGCATTAAGAGCAAAGAAAAGCAGAAGCCGCGACTCCGCAGTTCGGAGAAGGTAACCGCAAGAGGCGAGCCTCCTTCGGCAGAAGCTGCATTCCGGAGCTCTTGGCAACCGGCCAACTTCCCATGTATGTCTGAGGGAGAGTGCCGGTCAGCGCGCGGGCGGGGGAAAGCGCGAGCGCTGCGGGCAGGCGAATAAGGAAGGTGTTGAACAGGCATCTGGCACGCGAAACTTTCAGACTGCAAGTGGAACTTAGCTGCTGCTCGCACACTTGTTGATTAGTCGCTAGTTGTCGTGTGGAACAAGTACGGCCATGACTTCCTTCTGCTGCTCCCTACTGCTGTTGCTACCCTCTGCCACAACAATTGCGCTTTCCCTTGGACTCCCAGATGCAGAGAAATGCCCTGGGCAGCACAGAAAGCTGTCACCCCATGGGTGGAATAGGGTGCTGCAAATCCGTGCTTGTGTCAGTGGCAGGGGTAAGCTGCACAAACATGTGCTCTCCTGTCACACGTTCTCCTCGCCAGACGCAGAGCAAAAGCTTTCCGCTTGCATTAAGAGCAAAGAAAAGCAGAAGCCGCGACTCCGCAGTTCGGAGAAGGTAACCACAAGAGGCGAGCCTCCTTCGGCAGAAGCTGCATTCCGGAGCTCTTGGCAACCGGCCAACTTCCCATGTATGTCTGAGGGAGAGTGCCGGTCAGCGCGCGGGCGGGGGAAAGCGCGAGCGCTGCGGGCAGGCGAATAAGGAAGGTGTTGAACAGGCATCTGGCACGCGAAACTTTCAGACTGCAAGTGGAACTTAGCTGCTGCTCGCACGCTTGTTGATTAGTCGCTAGTTGTCGTGTGGAACAAGTACGGCCATGACTTCCTTCTGCTGCTCCCTACTGCTGTTGCTACCCTCTGCCACAACAATTGCGCTTTCCCTTGGACTCCCAGATGCAGAGAAATGCCCTGGGCAGCACAGAAAGCTGTCACCCCATGGGTGGAATAGGGTGCTGCAAATCCGTGCTTGTGTCAGTGGCAGGGGTAAGCTGCACAAACATGTGCTCTCCTGTCACACGTTCTCCTCGCCAGACGCAGAGCAAAAGCTTTCCGCTTGCATTAAGAGCAAAGAAAAGCAGAAGCCGCGACTCCGCAGTTCGGAGAAGGTAACCGCAAGAGGCGAGCCTCCTTCGGCAGAAGCTGCATTCCGGAGCTCTTGGCAACCGGCCAACTTCCCATGTATGTCTGAGGGAGAGTGCCGGTCAGCGCGCGGGCGGGGGAAAGCGCGAGCGCTGCGGGCAGGCGAATAAGGAAGGTGTTGAACAGGCATCTGGCACGCGAAACTTTCAGACTGCAAGTGGAACGTAGATGCTGCCCAGCCGCTTGCTGACAAGTCTCTAGTTGTCTTGTAGAAGAAGTACGGCCACGAGTTCCTTCTGCTGCTCCCTACTTCTGTTGCTGCTCTCTGCGACAACAATTTTACTTTCCCTTGGACTCCCAGATGCAGAGAAATGCCCTGCACAGCGCAGAAACCTGTGACACCATGGGTGGAATAGGGTGCTGCAAATCCGTGCTTGTGTCAGTGGCAGGGGTGAGCTGCACAAACATGTGCTGTCCTGTCACACGTTCTCCTCGCCAGACGCAGTGCAAAAGCTTTCTGCTTGCATTAAGAGCAAGAAAGGCAGAAGCCAGGACTCCGGAGCTCAGAGAAGGTAACCGCAAGAGGCGAGCCTCCTTCGGCAGAAGCTGCTTTCCGGAGCTCTTGGCAACCGGCCAATGAACCATGTGTGTCAGAGGGAGAGTGCCGGTCAGAGCGCGGGCGGGGGAAAGCGCGAGCGCTGCGGGCAGGCGAATAAGGAAGGTGTTGAACAGGCATGTGGCACGGGAAACTTTCAGACTGCAAGTGGAACTTAGCTGCTGCTCAGCCGCTTGCTGACAAGTCTCTAGTTGTCTTGTAGAAGAAGTACGGGCAAGACTTCCTTCTGCTGCTCCCTACTGCTGTTGCTACCCTCTGCCACAACAATTGCGCTTTCCCTTGGACTCCCAGATGCAGAGAAATGCCCTGGGCAGCACAGAAAGCTGTCACCCCATGGGTGGAATAGGGTGCTGCAAATCCGTGCTTGTGTCAGTGGCAGGGGTAAGCTGCACAAACATGTGCTCTCCTGTCACACGTTCTCCTCGCCAGACGCAGAGCAAAAGCTTTCCGCTTGCATTAAGAGCAAAGAAAAGCAGAAGCCGCGACTCCGCAGTTCGGAGAAGGTAACCGCAAGAGGCGAGCCTCCTTCGGCAGAAGCTGCATTCCGGAGCTCTTGGCAACCGGCCAACTTCCCATGTATGTCTGAGGGAGAGTTTCCCTTGTTGATTAGTCGCTAGTTGTCGTGTGGAACAAGTACGGCCATGACTTCCTTCTGCTGCTCCCTACTGCTGTTGCTACCCTCTGCCACAACAATTGCGCTTTCCCTTGGACTCCCAGATGCAGAGAAATGCCCTGGGCAGCACAGAAAGCTGTCACCCCATGGGTGGAATAGGGTGCTGCAAATCCGTGCTTGTGTCAGTGGCAGGGGTAAGCTGCACAAACATGTGCTCTCCTGTCACACGTTCTCCTCGCCAGACGCAGAGCAAAAGCTTTCCGCTTGCATTAAGAGCAAAGAAAAGCAGAAGCCGCGACTCCGCAGTTCGGAGAAGGTAACCGCAAGAGGCGAGCCTCCTTCGGCAGAAGCTGCATTCCGGAGCTCTTGGCAACCGGCCAACTTCCCATGTATGTCTGAGGGAGAGTGCCGGTCAGCGCGCGGGCGGGGGAAAGCGCGAGCGCTGCGGGCAGGCGAATAAGGAAGGTGTTGAACAGGCATCTGGCACGCGAAACTTTCAGACTGCAAGTGGAACGTAGATGCTGCTCAGCCGCTTGCTGACAAGTCTCTAGTTGTCTTGTAGAAGAAGTACGGCCACGAGTTCCTTCTGCTGCTCCCTACTGCTGTTGCTGCTCTCTGCGACAACAATTTTACTTTCCCTTGGACTCCCAGATGCAGAGAAATGCCCTGCACAGCGCAGAAACCATGGGACACCATGGTGGAATAGGGTGCTGCAAATCCGTGCTTGTGTCAGTGGCAGGGGTGAGCTGCACAAACATGTGCTGTCCTGTCACACGTTCTCCTCGCCAGACGCAGTGCAAAAGCTTTCTGCTTGCATTAAGAGCAAGAAAGGCAGAAGCCAGGACTCCGGAGCTCAGAGAAGGTAACCGCAAGAGGCGAGCCTCCTTCGGCAGAAGCTGCTTTCCGGAGCTCTTGGCAACCGGCCAAGGAACCATGTGTGTCAGAGGGAGAGTGCCGGTCAGAGCGCGGGCGGGGGAAAGCGCGAGCGCTGCGGGCAGGCGAATAAGGAAGGTGTTGAACAGGCATGTGGCACGGGAAACTTTCAGACTGCAAGTGGAACTTAGCTGCTGCTCAGCCGCTTGCTGACAAGTCTCTAGTTGTCTTGTAGAAAAAGTACGGGCAAGACTTCCTTCTGCTGCTCCCTACTGCTGTTGCTACCCTCTGCCACAACAATTGCGCTTTCCCTTGGACTCCCAGATGCAGAGAAATGCCCTGGGCAGCACAGAAAGCTGTCACCCCATGGGTGGAATAGGGTGCTGCAAATCCGTGCTTGTGTCAGTGGCAGGGGTAAGCTGCACAAACATGTGCTCTCCTGTCACACGTTCTCCTCGCCAGACGCAGAGCAAAAGCTTTCCGCTTGCATTAAGAGCAAAGAAAAGCAGAAGCCGCGACTCCGCAGTTCGGAGAAGGTAACCGCAAGAGGCGAGCCTCCTTCGGCAGAAGCTGCATTCCGGAGCTCTTGGCAACCGGCCAAGGAACCATGTGTGTCAGAGGGAGAGTGCCGGTCAGCGCGCGGGCGGGGGAAAGCGCGAGCGCTGCGGGCAGGCGAATAAGGAAGGTGTTGAACAGGCATCTGGCACGCGAAACTTTCAGACTGCAAGTGGAACTTAGCTGCTGCTCGCACGCTTGTTGATTAGTCGCTAGTTGTCGTGTGGAACAAGTACGGCCATGACTTCCTTCTGCTGCTCCCTACTGCTGTTGCTACCCTCTGCCACAACAATTGCGCTTTCCCTTGGACTCCCAGATGCAGAGAAATGCCCTGGGCAGCACAGAAAGCTGTCACCCCATGGGTGGAATAGGGTGCTGCAAATCCGTGCTTGTGTCAGTGGCAGGGGTAAGCTGCACAAACATGTGCTCTCCTGTCACACGTTCTCCTCGCCAGACGCAGAGCAAAAGCTTTCCGCTTGCATTAAGAGCAAAGAAAAGCAGAAGCCGCGACTCCGCAGTTCGGAGAAGGTAACCACAAGAGGCGAGCCTCCTTCGGCAGAAGCTGCATTCCGGAGCTCTTGGCAACCGGCCAACTTCCCATGTATGTCTGAGGGAGAGTGCCGGTCAGCGCGCGGGCGGGGGAAAGCGCGAGCGCTGCGGGCAGGCGAATAAGGAAGGTGTTGAACAGGCATCTGGCACGCGAAACTTTCAGACTGCAAGTGGAACTTAGCTGCTGCTCGCACGCTTGTTGATTAGTCGCTAGTTGTCGTGTGGAACAAGTACGGCCATGACTTCCTTCTGCTGCTCCCTACTGCTGTTGCTACCCTCTGCCACAACAATTGCGCTTTCCCTTGGACTCCCAGATGCAGAGAAATGCCCTGGGCAGCACAGAAAGCTGTCACCCCATGGGTGGAATAGGGTGCTGCAAATCCGTGCTTGTGTCAGTGGCAGGGGTAAGCTGCACAAACATGTGCTCTCCTGTCACACGTTCTCCTCGCCAGACGCAGAGCAAAAGCTTTCCGCTTGCATTAAGAGCAAAGAAAAGCAGAAGCCGCGACTCCGCAGTTCGGAGAAGGTAACCGCAAGAGGCGAGCCTCCTTCGGCAGAAGCTGCTTTCCGGAGCTCTTGGCAACCGGCCAACTTCCCATGTATGTCTGAGGGAGAGTGCCGGTCAGAGCGCGGGCGGGGGAAAGCGCGAGCGCTGCGGGCAGGCGAATAAGGAAGGTGTTGAACAGGCATGTGGCACGGGAAACTTTCAGACTGCAAGTGGAACGTAGATGCTGCTCAGCCGCTTGCTGACAAGTCTCTAGTTGTCTTGTAGAAGAAGTACGGCCACGAGTTCCTTCTGCTGCTCCCTACTGCTGTTGCTGCTCTCTGCGACAACAATTTTACTTTCCCTTGGACTCCCAGATGCAGAGAAATGCCCTGCACAGCGCAGAAACCTGTCACACCATGGGTGGAATAGGGTGCTGCAAATCCGTGCTTGTGTCAGTGGCAGGGGTGAGCTGCACAAACATGTGCTGTCCTGTCACACGTTCTCCTCGCCAGACGCAGTGCAAAAGCTTTCTGCTTGCATTAAGAGCAAGAAAGGCAGAAGCCAGGACTCCGGAGCTCAGAGAAGGTAACCGCAAGAGGCGAGCCTCCTTCGGCAGAAGCTGCTTTCCGGAGCTCTTGGCAACCGGCCAAGGAACCATGTGTGTCAGAGGGAGCGTGCCGATCAGCGCGCTGGCGGGGGAAAGAGCGAGCGCTGCGGGCAGGCGAATAAGGAATGTGTTGAACAGGCATCTCGCACGGGAAACTTTCAGACTGCAAGTGGAACGTAGATGCTGCTCAGCCGCTTGCTGACAAGTCTCTAGTTGTCTTGTAGAAGAAGTACGGGCAAGACTGCCTTCTGCTGCTCCCTACTGCTGTTGCTGCTCTCTGCGGCAACAATTTTACTTTCCCTTGGACTCCCAGATGCAGAGAAATGCCCTGCACAGCGCAGAAACCTGTGACACCATGGGTGGAATAGGGTGCTGCAAATCCGTGCTTGTGTCAGTGGCAGGTGTGAGCTGCACAAACTTGTGCTGTCCTGTCACACGTTCTCCTCGCCAGACGCAGTGCAAAAGCTTTCTGCTTGCATTAAGAGCAAGAAAGGCAGAAGCCAGGACTCCGGAGCTCAGAGAAGGTAACCGCAAGAGGCGAGCCTCCTTCGGCAGAAGCTGCTTTCCGGAGCTCTTGGCAAGCGGCCAAGGAACCATGTGTGTCAGAGGGAGAGTGCCGGTCAGAGCGCGGGCGGGGGAAAGCGCGAGCGCTGCGGGCAGGCGAATAAGGAAGGTGTTGAACAGGCATGTGGCACGGGAAACTTTCAGACTGCAAGTGGAACGTAGATGCTGCTCAGCCGCTTGCTGACAAGTCTCTAGTTGTCTTGTAGAAGTACGGCCACGAGTTCCTTCTGCTGCTCCCTACTGCTGTTGCTGCTCTCTGCGACAACAATTTTACTTTCCCTTGGACTCCCAGATGCAGAGAAATGCCCTGCACAGCGCAGAAACCTGTCACACCATGGGTGGAATAGGGTGCTGCAAATCCGTGCTTGTGTCAGTGGCAGGGGTGAGCTGCACAAACATGTGCTGTCCTGTCACACGTTCTCCTCGCCAGACGCAGTGCAAAAGCTTTCTGCTTGCATTAAGAGCAAGAAAGGCAGAAGCCAGGACTCCGGAGCTCAGAGAAGGTAACCGCAAGAGGCGAGCCTCCTTCGGCAGAAGCTGCTTTCCGGAGCTCTTGGCAACCGGCCAAGGAACCATGTGTGTCAGAGGGAGCGTGCCGATCAGCGCGCTGGCGGGGGAAAGAGCGAGCGCTGCGGGCAGGCGAATAAGGAATGTGTTGAACAGGCATCTCGCACGGGAAACTTTCAGACTGCAAGTGGAACGTAGATGCTGCTCAGCCGCTTGCTGACAAGTCTCTAGTTGTCTTGTAGAAGAAGTACGGGCAAGACTGCCTTCTGCTGCTCCCTACTGCTGTTGCTGCTCTCTGCGGCAACAATTTTACTTTCCCTTGGACTCCCAGATGCAGAGAAATGCCCTGCACAGCGCAGAAACCTGTGACACCATGGGTGGAATAGGGTGCTGCAAATCCGTGCTTGTGTCAGTGGCAGGTGTGAGCTGCACAAACTTGTGCTGTCCTGTCACACGTTCTCCTCGCCAGACGCAGTGCAAAAGCTTTCTGCTTGCATTAAGAGCAAGAAAGGCAGAAGCCAGGACTCCGGAGCTCAGAGAAGGTAACCGCAAGAGGCGAGCCTCCTTCGGCAGAAGCTGCTTTCCGGAGCTCTTGGCAAGCGGCCAAGGAACCATGTGTGTCAGAGGGAGAGTGCCGGTCAGAGCGCGGGCGGGGGAAAGCGCGAGCGCTGCGGGCAGGCGAATAAGGAAGGTGTTGAACAGGCATGTGGCACGGGAAACTTTCAGACTGCAAGTGGAACGTAGATGCTGCTCAGCCGCTTGCTGACAAGTCTCTAGTTGTCTTGTAGAAGAAGTACGGCCACGAGTTCCTTCTGCTGCTCCCTACTGCTGTTGCTGCTCTCTGCGACAACAATTTTACTTTCCCTTGGACTCCCAGATGCAGAGAAATGCCCTGCACAGCGCAGAAACCTGTCACACCATGGGTGGAATAGGGTGCTGCAAATCCGTGCTTGTGTCAGTGGCAGGGGTGAGCTGCACAAACATGTGCTGTCCTGTCACACGTTCTCCTCGCCAGACGCAGTGCAAAAGCTTTCTGCTTGCATTAAGAGCAAGAAAGGCAGAAGCCAGGACTCCGGAGCTCAGAGAAGGTAACCGCAAGAGGCGAGCCTCCTTCGGCAGAAGCTGCTTTCCGGAGCTCTTGGCAACCGGCCAAGGAACCATGTGTGTCAGAGGGAGAGTGCCGGTCAGAGCGCGGGCGGGGGAAAGCGCGAGCGCTGCGGGCAGGCGAATATGGAAGGTGTTGAACAGGCATGTGGCACGGGAAACTTTCAGACTGCAAGTGGAACGTAGATGCTGCTCAGCCGCTTGCTGACAAGTCTCTAGTTGTCTTGTAGAAGAAGTACGGGCAAGACTTCCTTCTGCTGCTCCCTACTGCTGTTGCTGCTCTCTGCGACAACAATTTTACTTTCCCTTGGACTCCCAGATGCAGAGAAATGCCCTGCACAGCGCAGAAACCTGTGACACCGTGGGTGGAATAGGGTGCTGCAAATCCGTGCTTGTGTCAGTGGCAGGGGTGAGCTGCACAAACATGTGCTGTCCTGTCACACGTTCTCCTCGCCAGACGCAGTGCAAAAGCTTTCTGCTTGCATTAAGAGCAAGAAAGGCAGAAGCCAGGACTCCGGAGCTCAGAGAAGGTAACCGCAAGAGGCGAGCCTCCTTCGGCAGAAGCTGCTTTCCGGAGCTCTTGGCAACCGGCCAAGGAACCATGTGTGTCAGAGGGAGAGTGCCGGTCAGAGCGCGGGCGGGGGAAAGCGCGAGCGCTGCGGGCAGGCGAATAAGGAAGGTGTTGAACAGGCATGTGGCACGGGAAACTTTCAGACTGCAAGTGGAACGTAGATGCTGCTCAGCCGCTTGCTGACAAGTCTCTAGTTGTCTTGTAGAAGTACGGGCAAGACTTCCTTCTGCTGCTCCCTACTGCTGTTGCTGCTCTCTGCGACAACAATTTTACTTTCCCTTGGACTCCCAGATGCAGAGAAATGCCCTGCACAGCGCAGAAACCTGTCACACTAAGGGTGGAATAGGGTGCTGCAAATCCGTGCTTGTGTCAGTGGCAGGGGTGAGCTGCACAAACATGTGCTGTCCTGTCACACGTTCTCCTCGCCAGACGCAGTGCAAAAGCTTTCTGCTTGCATTAAGAGCAAGAAAGGCAGAAGCCAGGACTCCGGAGCTCAGAGAAGGTAACCGCAAGAGGCGAGCCTCCTTCGGCAGAAGCTGCTTTCCGGAGCTCTTGGCAACCGGCCAAGGAACCATGTGTGTCAGAGGGAGCGTGCCGATCAGCGCGCTGGCGGGGGAAAGCACGAGCGCTGCGGGCAGGCGAATAAGGAAGGTGTTGAACAGGTATCTGGCAGGCGAAACTTTCATATTGCAAGTGGAACATAGCTGCCGCTCGCACGCTTGCTGATTAGTTGCTAGATGTCGTGTGGAAGAAGTACTGAAACGACTTCCTTCTGCTGCTCCCTACTGCTGTTGCTGCTCTCTGCGGCAACAATTTTACTTTCTCTTGGACTCCCAGATGCAGAGAAATGCCCTGCACAGCGCAGAAACCTGTCACACCATGGGTGGAATAGGGTGCTGCAAATCCGTGCTTGTGTCAGTGGCAGGGGTGAGCTGCACAAACTTGTGCTCTCCTGTCACACGTTCTCCTCGCCAGACGCAGTGCAAAAGCTTTCTGCTTGCATTAAGAGCAAGAAAGGCAGAAGCCAGGACTCCGGAGCTCAGAGAAGGTAACCGCAAGAGGCGAGCCTCCTTCGGCAGAAGCTGCTTTCCGGAGCTCTTGGCAACCGGCCAAGGAACCATGTGTGTCAGAGGGAGAGTGCCGGTCAGAGCGCGGGCGGGGGAAAGCGCGAGCGCTGCGGGCAGGCGAATAAGGAAGGTGTTGAACAGGTATCTGGCAGGCGAAACTTTCATATTGCAAGTGGAACATAGCTGCCGCTCGCACGCTTGCTGATTAGTTGCTAGATGTCGTGTGGAAGAAGTACTGAAACGACTTCCTTCTGCTGCTCCCTACTGCTGTTGCTGCTCTCTGCGGCAACAATTTTACTTTCTCTTGGACTCCCAGATGCAGAGAAATGCCCTGCACAGCGCAGAAACCTGTCACACTAAGAGTGGAATAGGGTGCTGCAAATCCGTGCTTGTGTCAGTGGCAGGGGTGAGCTGCACAAACTTGTGCTCTCCTGTCACACGTTCTCCTCGCCAGACGCAGTGCAAAAGCTTTCTGCTTGCATTAAGAGCAAGAAAGGCAGAAGCCAGGACTCTGGAGCTCAGAGAAGGTAACCGCAAGAGGCGAGCCTCCTTCGGCAGAAGCTGCTTTCCGGAGCTCTTGGCAACCGGCCAAGGAACCATGTGTGTCAGAGGGAGAGTGCCGGTCAGAGCGCGGGCGGGGGAAAGCGCGAGCGCTGCGGGCAGGCGAATAAGGAAGGTGTTGAACAGGCATGTGGCACGGGAAACTTTCAGACTGCAAGTGGAACGTAGATGCTGCTCAGCCGCTTGCTGACAAGTCTCTAGTTGTCTTGTAGAAGAAGTACGGCCACGAGATCCTTCTGCTGCTCCCTACTGCTGTTGCTGCTCTCTGCGACAACAATTTTACTTTCCCTTGGACTCCCAGATGCAGAGAAATGCCCTGCACAGCGCAGAAACCTGTCACACTAAGGGTGGAATAGGGTGCTGCAAATCCGTGCTTGTGTCAGTGGCAGGGGTGAGCTGCACAAACATGTGCTGTCCTGTCACACGTTCTCCTCGCCAGACGCAGTGCAAAAGCTTTCTGCTTGCATTAAGAGCAAGAAAGGCAGAAGCCAGGACTCCGGAGCTCAGAGAAGGTAACCGCAAGAGGCGAGCCTCCTTCGGCAGAAGCTGCTTTCCGGAGCTCTTGGCAACCGGCCAAGGAACCATGTGTGTCAGAGGGAGAGTGCCGGTCAGAGCGCGGGCGGGGGAAAGCACGAGCGCTGCGGGCAGGCGAATAAGGAAGGTGTTGAACAGGCATGTGGCACGGGAAACTTTCAGACTGCAAGTGGAACGTAGATGCTGCTCAGCCGCTTCCTGACAAGTCTCTAGTTGTCTTGTAGAAGAAGTACGGGCACGAGTTCCTTCTGCTGCTCCCTACTGCTGTTGCTGCTCTCTGCGACAACAATTTTACTTTCCCTTGGACTCCCAGATGCAGAGAAATGCCCTGCACAGCGCAGAAACCTGTGACACCATGGGTGGAATAGGGTGCTGCAAATCCGTGCTTGTGTCAGTGGCAGGGGTGAGCTGCACAAACATGTGCTCTCCTGTCACACGTTCTCCTCGCCAGACGCAGTGCAAAAGCTTTCTGCTTGCATTAAGAGCAAGAAAGGCAGAAGCCAGGACTCCGGAGCTCAGAGAAGGTAACCGCAAGAGGCGAGCCTCCTTCGGCAGAAGCTGCTTTCCGGAGCTCTTGGCAACCGGCCAAGGAACCATGTGTGTCAGAGGGAGCGTGCCGATCAGCGCGCTGGCGGGGGAAAGAGCGAGCGCTGCGGGCAGGTGAATGAGGAAGGTGTTGAACAGGCATCTCGCACGGGAAACTTTCAGACTGCAAGTGGAACGTAGATGCTGCTCAGCCGCTTGCTGACAAGTCTCTAGTTGTCTTGTAGAAGAAGTACGGGCAAGACTGCCTTCTGCTGCTCCCTACTGCTGTTGCTGCTCTCTGCGGCAACAATTTTACTTTCCCTTGGACTCCCAGATGCAGAGAAATGCCCTGCACAGCGCAGAAACCTGTGACACCATGGGTGGAATAGGGTGCTGCAAATCCGTGCTTGTGTCAGTGGCAGGGGTGAGCTGCACAAACATGTGCTGTCCTGTCACACGTTCTCCTCGCCAGACGCAGTGCAAAAGCTTTCTGCTTGCATTAAGAGCAAGAAAGGCAGAAGCCAGGACTCCGGAGCTCAGAGAAGGTAACCGGAAGAGGCGAGCCTCCTTCGGCAGAAGCTGCTTTCCGGAGCTCTTGGCAACCGGCCTAGGAACCATGTGTGTCAGAGGGAGCGTGCCGATCAGCGCGCTGGCGGGGGAAAGAGCGAGCGCTGCGGGCAGGCGAATAAGGAAGGTGTTGAACAGGTATCTGGCAGGCGAAACTTTCATATTGCAAGTGGAACATAGCTGCCGCTCGCACGCTTGCTGATTAGTTGCTAGATGTCGTGTGGAAGAAGTACTGAAACGACTTCCTTCTGCTGCTCCCTACTGCTGTTGCTGCTCTCTGCGGCAACAATTTTACTTTCTCTTGGACTCCCAGATGCAGAGAAATGCCCTGCACAGCGCAGAAACCTGTCACACTAAGGGTGGAATAGGGTGCTGCAAATCCGTGCTTGTGTCAGTGGCAGGGGTGAGCTGCACAAACTTGTGCTCTCCTGTCACACGTTCTCCTCGCCAGACGCAGTGCAAAAGCTTTCTGCTTACATTAAGAGCAAGAAAGGCAGAAGCCAGGACTCCGGAGCTCAGAGAAGGTAACCGCAAGAGGCGAGCCTCCTTCGGCAGAAGCTGCTTTCCGGAGCTCTTGGCAACCGGCCAAGGAACCATGTGTGTCAGAGGGAGAGTGCCGGTCAGAGCGCGGGCGGGGGAAAGCGCGAGCGCTGCGGGCAGGCGAATAAGGAAGGTGTTGAACAGGCATGTGGCACGGGAAACTTTCAGACTGCAAGTGGAACGTAGATGCTGCTCAGCCGCTTGCTGACAAGTCTCTAGTTGTCTTGTAGAAGAAGTACGGCCACGAGTTCCTTCTGCTGCTCCCTACTGCTGTTGCTGCTCTCTGCGGCAACAATTTTACTTTCCCTTGGACTCCCAGATGCAGAGAAATGCCCTGCACAGCGCAGAAACCTGTGACACCATGGGTGGAATAGGGTGCTGCAAATCCGTGCTTGTGTCAGTGGCAGGGGTGAGCTGCACAAACATGTGCTGTCCTGTCACACGTTCTCCTCGCCAGACGCAGTGCAAAAGCTTTCTGCTTGCATTAAGAGCAAGAAAGGCAGAAGCCAGGACTCCGGAGCTCAGAGAAGGTAACCGCAAGAGGCGAGCCTCCTTCGGCAGAAGCTGCTTTCCGGAGCTCTTGGCAACCGGCCAAGGAACCATGTGTGTCAGAGGGAGAGTGCCGGTCAGAGCGCGGGCGGGGAAAAGCGCGAGCGCTGCGGGCAGGCGAATAAGGAAGGTGTTGAACAGGCATCTGGCACGGGAAACTTTCAGACTGCAAGTGGAACGTAGATGCTGCTCAGCCGCTTCCTGACAAGTCTCTAGTTGTCTTGTAGAAGAAGTACGGGCAAGACTTCCTTCTGCTGCTCCCTACTGCTGTTGCTGCTCTCTGCGACAACAATTTTACTTTCCCTTGGACTCCCAGATGCAGAGAAATGCCCTGCACAGCGCAGAAACCTGTGACACCATGGGTGGAATAGGGTGCTGCAAATCCGTGCTTGTGTCAGTGGCAGGGGTGAGCTGCACAAACATGTGCTGTCCTGTCACACGTTCTCCTCGCCAGACGCAGTGCAAAAGCTTTCTGCTTGCATTAAGAGCAAGAAAGGCAGAAGCCAGGACTCCGGAGCTCAGAGAAGGTAACCGCAAGAGGCGAGCCTCCTTCGGCAGAAGCTGCTTTCCGGAGCTCTTGGCAACCGGCCAAGGAACCATGTGTGTCAGAGGGAGCGTGCCGATCAGCGCGCTGGCGGGGGAAAGAGCGAGCGCTGCGGGCAGGCGAATAAGGAAGGTGTTGAACAGGTATCTGGCAGGCGAAACTTTCATATTGCAAGTGGAACATAGCTGCCGCTCGCACGCTTGCTGATTAGTTGCTAGATGTCGTGTGGAAGAAGTACTGAAACGACTTCTTTCTGCTGCTCCCTACTGCTGTTGCTGCTCTCTGCGGCAACAATTTTACTTTCTCTTGGACTCCCAGATGCAGAGAAATGCCCTGCACAGCGCAGAAACCTGTCACACTAAGGGTGGAATAGGGTGCTGCAAATCCGTGCTTGTGTCAGTGGCAGGGGTGAGCTGCACAAACTTGTGCTCTCCTGTCACACGTTCTCCTCGCCAGACGCAGTGCAAAAGCTTTCTGTTTGCATTAAGAGCAAGAAAGGCAGAAGCCAGGACTCCGGAGCTCAGAGAAGGTAACCGCAAGAGGCGAGCCTCCTTCGGCAGAAGCTGCTTTCCGGAGCTCTTGGCAACCGGCCAAGGAACCATGTGTGTCAGAGGGAGAGTGCCGGTCAGAGCGCGGGCGGGGGAAAGCGCGAGCGCTGCGGGCAGGCGAATAAGGAAGGTGTTGAACAGGCATGTGGCACGGGAAACTTTCAGACTGCAAGTGGAACGTAGATGCTGCTCAGCCGCTTGCTGACAAGTCTCTAGTTGTCTTGTAGAAGAAGTACGGCCACGAGTTCCTTCTGCTGCTCCCTACTGCTGTTGCTGCTCTCTGCGACAACAATTTTATTTCCCTTGGACTCCCAGATGCAGAGAAATGCCCTGCACAGCGCAGAAACCTGTCACACCATGGGTGGAATAGGGTGCTTCAAATCCGTGCTTGTGTCAGTGGCAGGGGTGAGCTGCACAAACATGTGCTGTCCTGTCACACGTTCTCCTCGCCAGACGCAGTGCAAAAGCTTTCTGCTTGCATTAAGAGCAAGAAAGGCAGAAGCCAGGACTCCGGAGCTCAGAGAAGGTAACCGCAAGAGGCGAGCCTCCTTCGGCAGAAGCTGCTTTCCGGAGCTCTTGGCAACCGGCCAATGAACCATGTGTGTCAGAGGGAGAGTGCCGGTCAGAGCGCGGGCGGGGGAAAGCGCGAGCGCTGCGGGCAGGCGAATAAGGAAGGTGTTGAACAGGTATCTGGCACGGGAAACTTTCAGACTGCAAGTGGAACGTAGATGCTGCTCAGCCGCTTGCTGACAAGTCTCTAGTTGTCTTGTAGAAGAAGTACGGCCACGAGTTCCTTCTGCTGCTCCCTACTGCTGTTGCTGCTCTCTGCGACAACAATTTTACTTTCCCTTGGACTCCCAGATGCAGAGAAATGCCCTGCACAGCGCAGAAACCTGTGACACCATGGGTGGAATAGGGTGCTGCAAATCCGTGCTTGTGTCAGTGGCAGGGGTGAGCTGCACAAACATGTGCTGTCCTGTCACACGTTCTCCTCGCCAGACGCAGTGCAAAAGCTTTCTGCTTGCATTAAGAGCAAGAAAGGCAGAAGCCAGGACTCCGGAGCTCAGAGAAGGTAACCGCAAGAGGCGAGCCTCCTTCGGCAGAAGCTGCTTTCCGGAGCTCTTGGCAACCGGCCAAGGAACCATGTGTGTCAGAGGGAGAGTGCCGGTCAGAGCGCGGGCGGGGGAAAGCGCGAGCGCTGCGGGCAGGCGAATAAGGAAGGTGTTGAACAGGCATGTGGCACGGGAAACTTTCAGACTGCAAGTGGAACATAGCTGCCGCTCGCACGCTTGCTGATTAGTTGCTAGATGTCGTGTGGAAGAAGTACTGAAACGACTTCCTTCTGCTGCTCCCTACTGCTGTTGCTGCTCTCTGCGGCAACAATTTTACTTTCTCTTGGACTCCCAGATGCAGAGAAATGCCCTGCACAGCGCAGAAACCTGTCACACTAAGGGTGGAATAGGGTGCTGCAAATCCGTGCTTGTGTCAGTGGCAGGGGTGAGCTGCACAAACTTGTGCTCTCCTGTCACACGTTCTCCTCGCCAGACGCAGTGCAAAAGCTTTCTGTTTGCATTAAGAGCAAGAAAGGCAGAAGCCAGGACTCCGGAGCTCAGAGAAGGTAACCGCAAGAGGCGAGCCTCCTTCGGCAGAAGCTGCTTTCCGGAGCTCTTGGCAACCGGCCAAGGAACCATGTGTGTCAGAGGGAGAGTGCCGGTCAGAGCGCGGGCGGGGGAAAGCGCGAGCGCTGCGGGCAGGCGAATAAGGAAGGTGTTGAACAGGCATGTGGCACGGGAAACTTTCAGACTGCAAGTGGAACATAGCTGCCGCTCGCACGCTTGCTGATTAGTTGCTAGATGTCGTGTGGAAGAAGTACTGAAACGACTTCCTTCTGCTGCTCCCTACTGCTGTTGCTGCTCTCTGCGGCAACAATTTTACTTTCTCTTGGACTCCCAGATGCAGAGAAATGCCCTGCACAGCGCAGAAACCTGTCACACTAAGGGTGGAATAGGGTGCTGCAAATCCGTGCTTGTGTCAGTGGCAGGGGTGAGCTGCACAAACTTGTGCTGTCCTGTCACACGTTCTCCTCGCCAGACGCAGTGCAAAAGCTTTCTGTTTGCATTAAGAGCAAGAAAGGCAGAAGCCAGGACTCCGGAGCTCAGAGAAGGTAACCGCAAGAGGCGAGCCTCCTTCGGCAGAAGCTGCTTTCCGGAGCTCTTGGCAACCGGCCAAGGAACCATGTGTGTCAGAGGGAGAATGCCGGTCAGAGCGCGGGCGGGGGAAAGCGCGAGCGCTGCGGGCAGGCGAATAAGGAAGGTGTTGAACAGGCATGTGGCACGGGAAACTTTCAGACTGCAAGTGGAACGTAGATGCTGCTCAGCCGCTTGCTGACAAGTCTCTAGTTGTCTTGTAGAAGAAGTACGGCCACGAGTTCCTTCTGCTGCTCCCTACTGCTGTTGCTGCTCTCTGCCACAACAATTGCGCTTTCCCTTGGACTCCCAGATGCAGAGAAATGCCCTGGGCAGCACAGAAAGCTGTCACCCCATGGGTGGAATAGGGTGCTGCAAATCCGTGCTTGTGTCAGTGGCAGGGGTAAGCTGCACAAACATGTGCTGTCCTGTCACACGTTCTCCTCGCCAGACGCAGAGCAAAAGCTTTCCGCTTGCATTAAGAGCAAAGAAAAGCAGAAGCCGCGACTCCGCAGTTCGGAGAAGGTAACCGCAAGAGGCGAGCCTCCTTCGGCAGAAGCTGCATTCCGGAGCTCTTGGCAACCGGCCAACTTCCCATGTATGTCTGAGGGAGAGTGCCGGTCAGCGCGCGGGCGGGGGAAAGCGCGAGCGCTGCGGGCAGGCGAATAAGGAAGGTGTTGAACAGGCATCTGGCACGCGAAACTTTCAGACTGCAAGTGGAACTTAGCTGCTGCTCGCACGCTTGTTGATTAGTCGCTAGTTGCCGTGTGGAACAAGTACGGCCATGACTTCCTTCTGCTGCTCCCTACTGCTGTTGCTACCCTCTGCCACAACAATTGCGCTTTCCCTTGGACTCCCAGATGCAGAGAAATGCCCTGGGCAGCACAGAAAGCTGTCACCCCATGGGTGGAATAGGGTGCTGCAAATCCGTGCTTGTGTCAGTGGCAGGGGTAAGCTGCACAAACATGTGCTCTCCTGTCACACGTTCTCCTCGCCAGACGCAGAGCAAAAGCTTTCCGCTTGCATTAAGAGCAAAGAAAAGCAGAAGCCGCGACTCCGCAGTTCGGAGAAGGTAACCGCAAGAGGCGAGCCTCCTTCGGCAGAAGCTGCATTCCGGAGCTCTTGGCAACCGGCCAACTTCCCATGTATGTCTGAGGGAGAGTGCCGGTCAGCGCGCGGGCGGGGGAAAGCGCGAGCGCTGCGGGCAGGCGAATAAGGAAGGTGTTGAACAGGCATCTGGCACGCGAAACTTTCAGACTGCAAGTGGAACTTAGCTGCTGCTCGCACACTTGTTGATTAGTCGCTAGTTGTCGTGTGGAACAAGTACGGCCATGACTTCCTTCTGCTGCTCCCTACTGCTGTTGCTACCCTCTGCCACAACAATTGCGCTTTCCCTTGGACTCCCAGATGCAGAGAAATGCCCTGGGCAGCACAGAAAGCTGTCACCCCATGGGTGGAATAGGGTGCTGCAAATCCGTGCTTGTGTCAGTGGCAGGGGTAAGCTGCACAAACATGTGCTCTCCTGTCACACGTTCTCCTCGCCAGACGCAGAGCAAAAGCTTTCCGCTTGCATTAAGAGCAAAGAAAAGCAGAAGCCGCGACTCCGCAGTTCGGAGAAGGTAACCACAAGAGGCGAGCCTCCTTCGGCAGAAGCTGCATTCCGGAGCTCTTGGCAACCGGCCAACTTCCCATGTATGTCTGAGGGAGAGTGCCGGTCAGCGCGCGGGCGGGGGAAAGCGCGAGCGCTGCGGGCAGGCGAATAAGGAAGGTGTTGAACAGGCATCTGGCACGCGAAACTTTCAGACTGCAAGTGGAACTTAGCTGCTGCTCGCACGCTTGTTGATTAGTCGCTAGTTGTCGTGTGGAACAAGTACGGCCATGACTTCCTTCTGCTGCTCCGTACTGCTGTTGCTACCCTCTGCCACAACAATTGCGCTTTCCCTTGGACTCCCAGATGCAGAGAAATGCCCTGGGCAGCACAGAAAGCTGTCACCCCATGGGTGGAATAGGGTGCTGCAAATCCGTGCTTGTGTCAGTGGCAGGGGTAAGCTGCACAAACATGTGCTCTCCTGTCACACGTTCTCCTCGCCAGACGCAGAGCAAAAGCTTTCCGCTTGCATTAAGAGCAAAGAAAAGCAGAAGCCGCGACTCCGCAGTTCGGAGAAGGTAACCGCAAGAGGCGAGCCTCCTTCGGCAGAAGCTGCATTCCGGAGCTCTTGGCAACCGGCCAACTTCCCATGTATGTCTGAGGGAGAGTGCCGGTCAGCGCGCGGGCGGGGGAAAGCGCGAGCGCTGCGGGCAGGCGAATAAGGAAGGTGTTGAACAGGCATCTGGCACGCGAAACTTTCAGACTGCAAGTGGAACGTAGATGCTGCTCAGCCGCTTGCTGACAAGTCTCTAGTTGTCTTGTAGAAGAAGTACGGCCACGAGTTCCTTCTGCTGCTCCCTACTGCTGTTGCTGCTCTCTGCGACAACAATTTTACTTTCCCTTGGACTCCCAGATGCAGAGAAATGCCCTGCACAGCGCAGAAACCATGGGACACCATGGTGGAATAGGGTGCTGCAAATCCGTGCTTGTGTCAGTGGCAGGGGTGAGCTGCACAAACATGTGCTGTCCTGTCACACGTTCTCCTCGCCAGACGCAGTGCAAAAGCTTTCTGCTTGCATTAAGAGCAAGAAAGGCAGAAGCCAGGACTCCGGAGCTCAGAGAAGGTAACCGCAAGAGGCGAGCCTCCTTCGGCAGAAGCTGCTTTCCGGAGCTCTTGGCAACCGGCCAAGGAACCATGTGTGTCAGAGGGAGAGTGCCGGTCAGAGCGCGGGCGGGGGAAAGCGCGAGCGCTGCGGGCAGGCGAATAAGGAAGGTGTTGAACAGGCATGTGGCACGGGAAACTTTCAGACTGCAAGTGGAACTTAGCTGCTGCTCAGCCGCTTGCTGACAAGTCTCTAGTTGTCTTGTAGAAAAAGTACGGGCAAGACTTCCTTCTGCTGCTCCCTACTGCTGTTGCTACCCTCTGCCACAACAATTGCGCTTTCCCTTGGACTCCCAGATGCAGAGAAATGCCCTGGGCAGCACAGAAAGCTGTCACCCCATGGGTGGAATAGGGTGCTGCAAATCCGTGCTTGTGTCAGTGGCAGGGGTAAGCTGCACAAACATGTGCTGTCCTGTCACACGTTCTCCTCGCCAGACGCAGAGCAAAAGCTTTCCGCTTGCATTAAGAGCAAAGAAAAGCAGAAGCCGCGACTCCGCAGTTCGGAGAAGGTAACCGCAAGAGGCGAGCCTCCTTCGGCAGAAGCTGCATTCCGGAGCTCTTGGCAACCGGCCAACTTCCCATGTATGTCTGAGGGAGAGTGCCGGTCAGCGCGCGGGCGGGGGAAAGCGCGAGCGCTGCGGGCAGGCGAATAAGGAAGGTGTTGAACAGGCATCTGGCACGCGAAACTTTCAGACTGCAAGTGGAACTTAGCTGCTGCTCGCACGCTTGTTGATTAGTCGCTAGTTGCCGTGTGGAACAAGTACGGCCATGACTTCCTTCTGCTGCTCCCTACTGCTGTTGCTACCCTCTGCCACAACAATTGCGCTTTCCCTTGGACTCCCAGATGCAGAGAAATGCCCTGGGCAGCACAGAAAGCTGTCACCCCATGGGTGGAATAGGGTGCTGCAAATCCGTGCTTGTGTCAGTGGCAGGGGTAAGCTGCACAAACATGTGCTCTCCTGTCACACGTTCTCCTCGCCAGACGCAGAGCAAAAGCTTTCCGCTTGCATTAAGAGCAAAGAAAAGCAGAAGCCGCGACTCCGCAGTTCGGAGAAGGTAACCGCAAGAGGCGAGCCTCCTTCGGCAGAAGCTGCATTCCGGAGCTCTTGGCAACCGGCCAACTTCCCATGTATGTCTGAGGGAGAGTGCCGGTCAGCGCGCGGGCGGGGGAAAGCGCGAGCGCTGCGGGCAGGCGAATAAGGAAGGTGTTGAACAGGCATCTGGCACGCGAAACTTTCAGACTGCAAGTGGAACTTAGCTGCTGCTCGCACGCTTGTTGATTAGTCGCTAGTTGTCGTGTGGAACAAGTACGGCCATGACTTCCTTCTGCTGCTCCCTACTGCTGTTGCTACCCTCTGCCACAACAATTGCGCTTTCCCTTGGACTCCCAGATGCAGAGAAATGCCCTGGGCAGCACAGAAAGCTGTCACCCCATGGGTGGAATAGGGTGCTGCAAATCCGTGCTTGTGTCAGTGGCAGGGGTAAGCTGCACAAACATGTGCTCTCCTGTCACACGTTCTCCTCGCCAGACGCAGAGCAAAAGCTTTCCGCTTGCATTAAGAGCAAAGAAAAGCAGAAGCCGCGACTCCGCAGTTCGGAGAAGGTAACCACAAGAGGCGAGCCTCCTTCGGCAGAAGCTGCATTCCGGAGCTCTTGGCAACCGGCCAACTTCCCATGTATGTCTGAGGGAGAGTGCCGGTCAGCGCGCGGGCGGGGGAAAGCGCGAGCGCTGCGGGCAGGCGAATAAGGAAGGTGTTGAACAGGCATCTGGCACGCGAAACTTTCAGACTGCAAGTGGAACTTAGCTGCTGCTCGCACGCTTGTTGATTAGTCGCTAGTTGTCGTGTGGAACAAGTACGGCCATGACTTCCTTCTGCTGCTCCCTACTGCTGTTGCTACCCTCTGCCACAACAATTGCGCTTTCCCTTGGACTCCCAGATGCAGAGAAATGCCCTGGGCAGCACAGAAAGCTGTCACCCCATGGGTGGAATAGGGTGCTGCAAATCCGTGCTTGTGTCAGTGGCAGGGGTAAGCTGCACAAACATGTGCTCTCCTGTCACACGTTCTCCTCGCCAGACGCAGAGCAAAAGCTTTCCGCTTGCATTAAGAGCAAAGAAAAGCAGAAGCCGCGACTCCGCAGTTCGGAGAAGGTAACCGCAAGAGGCGAGCCTCCTTCGGCAGAAGCTGCTTTCCGGAGCTCTTGGCAACCGGCCAACTTCCCATGTATGTCTGAGGGAGAGTGCCGGTCAGAGCGCGGGCGGGGGAAAGCGCGAGCGCTGCGGGCAGGCGAATAAGGAAGGTGTTGAACAGGCATCTGGCAAGCGAAACTTTCAGACTGCAAGTGGAACGTAGATGCTGCTCAGCCGCTTGCTGACAAGTCTCTAGTTGTCTTGTAGAAGAAGTACGGCCACGAGTTCCTTCTGCTGCTCCCTACTGCTGTTGCTGCTCTCTGCGACAACAATTTTACTTTCCCTTGGACTCCCAGATGCAGAGAAATGCCCTGCACAGCGCAGAAACCTGTCACACCATGGGTGGAATAGGGTGCTGCAAATCCGTGCTTGTGTCAGTGGCAGGGGTGAGCTGCACAAACATGTGCTGTCCTGTCACAAGTTCTCCTCGCCAGACGCAGTGCAAAAGCTTTCTGCTTGCATTAAGAGCAAGAAAGGCAGAAGCCAGGACTCCGGAGCTCAGAGAAGGTAACCGCAAGAGGCGAGCCTCCTTCGGCAGAAGCTGCTTTCCGGAGCTCTTGGCAACCGGCCAAGGAACCATGTGTGTCAGAGGGAGAGTGCCGGTCAGAGCGCGGGCGGGGGAAAGCGCGAGCGCTGCGGGCAGGCGAATAAGGAAGGTGTTGAACAGGCATGTGGCACGGGAAACTTTCAGACTGCAAGTGGAACTTAGCTGCTGCTCAGCCGCTTGCTGACAAGTCTCTAGTTGTCTTGTAGAAGAATTACGGGCAAGACTTCCTTCTGCTGCTCCCTACTGCTGTTGCTACCCTCTGCCACAACAATTGCGCTTTCCCTTGGACTCCCAGATGCAGAGAAATGCCCTGGGCAGCACAGAAAGCTGTCACCCCATGGGTGGAATAGGGTGCTGCAAATCCGTGCTTGTGTCAGTGGCAGGGGTAAGCTGTACAAACATGTGCTGTCCTGTCACACGTTCTCCTCGCCAGACGCAGAGCAAAAGCTTTCCGCTTGCATTAAGAGCAAAGAAAAGCAGAAGCCGCGACTCCGCAGTTCGGAGAAGGTAACCGCAAGAGGCGAGCCTCCTTCGGCAGAAGCTGCATTCCGGAGCTCTTGGCAACCGGCCAACTTCCCATGTATGTCTGAGGGAGAGTGCCGGTCAGCGCGCGGGCGGGGGAAAGCGCGAGCGCTGCGGGCAGGCGAATAAGGAAGGTGTTGAACAGGCATCTGGCACGCGAAACTTTCAGACTGCAAGTGGAACTTAGCTGCTGCTCGCACGCTTGTTGATTAGTCGCTAGTTGCCGTGTGGAACAAGTACGGCCATGACTTCCTTCTGCTGCTCCCTACTGCTGTTGCTACCCTCTGCCACAACAATTGCGCTTTCCCTTGGACTCCCAAATGCAGAGAAATGCCCTGGGCAGCACAGAAAGCTGTCACCCCATGGGTGGAATAGGGTGCTGCAAATCCGTGCTTGTGTCAGTGGCAGGGGTAAGCTGCACAAACATGTGCTCTCCTGTCACACGTTCTCCTCGCCAGACGCAGAGCAAAAGCTTTCCGCTTGCATTAAGAGCAAAGAAAAGCAGAAGCCGCGACTCCGCAGTTCGGAGAAGGTAACCACAAGAGGCGAGCCTCCTTCGGCAGAAGCTGCATTCCGGAGCTCTTGGCAACCGGCCAACTTCCCATGTATGTCTGAGGGAGAGTGCCGGTCAGCGCGCGGGCGGGGGAAAGCGCGAGCGTTGCGGGCAGGCGAATAAGGAAGGTGTTGAACAGGCATCTGGCACGCGAAACTTTCAGACTGCAAGTGGAACTTAGCTGCTGCTCGCACGCTTGTTGATTAGTCGCTAGTTGTCGTGTGGAACAAGTACGGCCATGACTTCCTTCTGCTGCTCCCTACTGCTGTTGCTACCCTCTGCCACAACAATTGCGCTTTCCCTTGGACTCCCAGATGCAGAGAAATGCCCTGGGCAGCACAGAAAGCTGTCACCCCATGGGTGGAATAGGGTGCTGCAAATCCGTGCTTGTGTCAGTGGCAGGGGTAAGCTGCACAAACATGTGCTCTCCTGTCACACGTTCTCCTCGCCAGACGCAGAGCAAAAGCTTTCCGCTTGCATTAAGAGCAAAGAAAAGCAGAAGCCGCGACTCCGCAGTTCGGAGAAGGTAACCGCAAGAGGCGAGCCTCCTTCGGCAGAAGCTGCATTCCGGAGCTCTTGGCAACCGGCCAACTTCCCATGTATGTCTGAGGGAGAGTGCCGGTCAGCGCGCGGGCGGGGGAAAGCGCGAGCGCTGCGGGCAGGCGAATAAGGAAGGTGTTGAACAGGCATCTGGCACGCGAAACTTTCAGACTGCAAGTGGAACGTAGATGCTGCTCAGCCGCTTGCTGACAAGTCTCTAGTTGTCTTGTAGAAGAAGTACGGCCACGAGTTCCTTCTGCTGCTCCCTTCTTCTGTTGCTGCTCTCTGCGACAACAATTTTACTTTCCCTTGGACTCCCAGATGCAGAGAAATGCCCTGCACAGCGCAGAAACCTGTGACACCATGGGTGGAATAGGGTGCTGCAAATCCGTGCTTGTGTCAGTGGCAGGGGTGAGCTGCACAAACATGTGCTGTCCTGTCACACGTTCTCCTCGCCAGACGCAGTGCAAAAGCTTTCTGCTTGCATTAAGAGCAAGAAAGGCAGAAGCCAGGACTCCGGAGCTCAGAGAAGGTAACCGCAAGAGGCGAGCCTCCTTCGGCAGAAGCTGCTTTCCGGAGCTCTTGGCAACCGGCCAAGGAACCATGTGTGTCAGAGGGAGAGTGCCGGTCAGAGCGCGGGCGGGGGAAAGCGCGAGCGCTGCGGGCAGGCGAATAAGGAAGGTGTTGAACAGGCATGTGGCACGGGAAACTTTCAGACTGCAAGTGGAACTTAGCTGCTGCTCAGCCGCTTGCTGACAAGTCTCTAGTTTTCTTGTAGAAGAAGTACGGGCAAGACTTCCTTCTGCTGCTCCCTACTGCTGTTGCTACCCTCTGCCACAACAATTTTACTTTCCCTTGGACTCCCAGATGCAGAGAAATGCCCTGGGCAGCACAGAAAGCTGTCACCCCATGGGTGGAATAGGGTGCTGCAAATCCGTGCTTGTGTCAGTGGCAGGGGTAAGCTGCACAAACATGTGCTCTCCTGTCACACGTTCTCCTCGCCAGACGCAGAGCAAAAGCTTTCCGCTTGCATTAAGAGCAAAGAAAAGCAGAAGCCGCGACTCCGCAGTTCGGAGAAGGTAACCACAAGAGGCGAGCCTCCTTCGGCAGAAGCTGCATTCCGGAGCTCTTGGCAACCGGCCAACTTCCCATGTATGTCTGAGGGAGAGTTTCCCTTGTTGATTAGTCGCTAGTTGTCGTGTGGAACAAGTACGGCCATGACTTCCTTCTGCTGCTCCCTACTGCTGTTGCTACCCTCTGCCACAACAATTGCGCTTTCCCTTGGACTCCCAGATGCAGAGAAATGCCCTGGGCAGCACAGAAAGCTGTCACCCCATGGGTGGAATAGGGTGCTGCAAATCCGTGCTTGTGTCAGTGGCAGGGGTAAGCTGCACAAACATGTGCTCTCCTGTCACACGTTCTCCTCGCCAGACGCAGAGCAAAAGCTTTCCGCTTGCATTAAGAGCAAAGAAAAGCAGAAGCCGCGACTCCGCAGTTCGGAGAAGGTAACCGCAAGAGGCGAGCCTCCTTCGGCAGAAGCTGCATTCCGGAGCTCTTGGCAACCGGCCAACTTCCCATGTATGTCTGAGGGAGAGTGCCGGTCAGCGCGCGGGCGGGGGAAAGCGCGAGCGCTGCGGGCAGGCGAATAAGGAAGGTGTTGAACAGGCATCTGGCACGCGAAACTTTCAGACTGCAAGTGGAACGTAGATGCTGCTCAGCCGCTTGCTGACAAGTCTCTAGTTGTCTTGTAGAAGAAGTACGGCCACGAGTTCCTTCTGCTGCTCCCTACTGCTGTTGCTGCTCTCTGCGACAACAATTTTACTTTCCCTTGGACTCCCAGATGCAGAGAAATGCCCTGCACAGCGCAGAAACCTGTGACACCATGGGTGGAATAGGGTGCTGCAAATCCGTGCTTGTGTCAGTGGCAGGGGTGAGCTGCACAAACATGTGCTGTCCTGTCACACGTTCTCCTCGCCAGACGCAGTGCAAAAGCTTTCTGCTTGCATTAAGAGCAAGAAAGGCAGAAGCCAGGACTCCGGAGCTCAGAGAAGGTAACCGCAAGAGGCGAGCCTCCTTCGGCAGAAGCTGCTTTCCGGAGCTCTTGGCAACCGGCCAAGGAACCATGTGTGTCAGAGGGAGAGTGCCGGTCAGAGCGCGGGCGGGGGAAAGCGCGAGCGCTGCGGGCAGGCGAATAAGGAAGGTGTTGAACAGGCATGTGGCACGGGAAACTTTCAGACTGCAAGTGGAACTTAGCTGCTGCTCAGCCGCTTGCTGACAAGTCTCTAGTTGTCTTGTAGAAGAAGTACGGGCAAGACTTCCTTCTGCTGCTCCCTACTGCTGTTGCTACCCTCTGCCACAACAATTTTACTTTCCCTTGGACTCCCAGATGCAGAGAAATGCCCTGGGCAGCACAGAAAGCTGTCACCCCATGGGTGGAATAGGGTGCTGCAAATCCGTGCTTGTGTCAGTGGCAGGGGTAAGCTGCACAAACATGTGCTCTCCTGTCACACGTTCTCCTCGCCAGACGCAGAGCAAAAGCTTTCCGCTTGCATTAAGAGCAAAGAAAAGCAGAAGCCGCGACTCCGCAGTTCGGAGAAGGTAACCGCAAGAGGCGAGCCTCCTTCGGCAGAAGCTGCATTCCGGAGCTCTTGGCAACCGGCCAACTTCCCATGTATGTCTGAGGGAGAGTTTCCCTTGTTGATTAGTCGCTAGTTGTCGTGTGGAACAAGTACGGCCATGACTTCCTTCTGCTGCTCCCTACTGCTGTTGCTACCCTCTGCCACAACAATTGCGCTTTCCCTTGGACTCCCAGATGCAGAGAAATGCCCTGGGCAGCACAGAAAGCTGTCACCCCATGGGTGGAATAGGGTGCTGCAAATCCGTGCTTGTGTCAGTGGCAGGGGTAAGCTGCACAAACATGTGCTCTCCTGTCACACGTTCTCCTCGCCAGACGCAGAGCAAAAGCTTTCCGCTTGCATTAAGAGCAAAGAAAAGCAGAAGCCGCGACTCCGCAGTTCGGAGAAGGTAACCGCAAGAGGCGAGCCTCCTTCGGCAGAAGCTGCATTCCGGAGCTCTTGGCAACCGGCCAACTTCCCATGTATGTCTGAGGGAGAGTGCCGGTCAGCGCGCGGGCGGGGGAAAGCGCGAGCGCTGCGGGCAGGCGAATAAGGAAGGTGTTGAACAGGCATCTGGCACGCGAAACTTTCAGACTGCAAGTGGAACGTAGATGCTGCTCAGCCGCTTGCTGACAAGTCTCTAGTTGTCTTGTAGAAGAAGTACGGCCACGAGTTCCTTCTGCTGCTCCCTACTGCTGTTGCTGCTCTCTGCGACAACAATTTTACTTTCCCTTGGACTCCCAGATGCAGAGAAATGCCCTGCACAGCGCAGAAACCATGGGACACCATGGTGGAATAGGGTGCTGCAAATCCGTGCTTGTGTCAGTGGCAGGGGTGAGCTGCACAAACATGTGCTGTCCTGTCACACGTTCTCCTCGCCAGACGCAGTGCAAAAGCTTTCTGCTTGCATTAAGAGCAAGAAAGGCAGAAGCCAGGACTCCGGAGCTCAGAGAAGGTAACCGCAAGAGGCGAGCCTCCTTCGGCAGAAGCTGCTTTCCGGAGCTCTTGGCAACCGGCCAACTTCCCATGTATGTCTGAGGGAGAGTGCCGGTCAGCGCGCGGGCGGGGGAAAGCGCGAGCGCTGCGGGCAGGCGAATAAGGAAGGTGTTGAACAGGCATCTGGCACGCGAAACTTTCAGACTGCAAGTGGAACTTAGCTGCTGCTCGCACGCTTGTTGATTAGTCGCTAGTTGCCGTGTGGAACAAGTACGGCCATGACTTCCTTCTGCTGCTCCCTACTGCTGTTGCTACCCTCTGCCACAACAATTGCGCTTTCCCTTGGACTCCCAGATGCAGAGAAATGCCCTGGGCAGCACAGAAAGCTGTCACCCCATGGGTGGAATAGGGTGCTGCAAATCCGTGCTTGTGTCAGTGGCAGGGGTAAGCTGCACAAACATGTGCTCTCCTGTCACACGTTCTCCTCGCCAGACGCAGAGCAAAAGCTTTCCGCTTGCATTAAGAGCAAAGAAAAGCAGAAGCCGCGACTCCGCAGTTCGGAGAAGGTAACCGCAAGAGGCGAGCCTCCTTCGGCAGAAGCTGCATTCCGGAGCTCTTGGCAACCGGCCAACTTCCCATGTATGTCTGAGGGAGAGTGCCGGTCAGCGCGCGGGCGGGGGAAAGCGCGAGCGCTGCGGGCAGGCGAATAAGGAAGGTGTTGAACAGGCATCTGGCACGCGAAACTTTCAGACTGCAAGTGGAACTTAGCTGCTGCTCGCACGCTTGTTGATTAGTCGCTAGTTGTCGTGTGGAACAAGTACGGCCATGACTTCCTTCTGCTGCTCCCTACTGCTGTTGCTACCCTCTGCCACAACAATTGCGCTTTCCCTTGGACTCCCAGATGCAGAGAAATGCCCTGGGCAGCACAGAAAGCTGTCACCCCATGGGTGGAATAGGGTGCTGCAAATCCGTGCTTGTGTCAGTGGCAGGGGTAAGCTGCACAAACATGTGCTCTCCTGTCACACGTTCTCCTCGCCAGACGCAGAGCAAAAGCTTTCCGCTTGCATTAAGAGCAAAGAAAAGCAGAAGCCGCGACTCCGCAGTTCGGAGAAGGTAACCACAAGAGGCGAGCCTCCTTCGGCAGAAGCTGCATTCCGGAGCTCTTGGCAACCGGCCAACTTCCCATGTATGTCTGAGGGAGAGTGCCGGTCAGCGCGCGGGCGGGGGAAAGCGCGAGCGCTGCGGGCAGGCGAATAAGGAAGGTGTTGAACAGGCATCTGGCACGCGAAACTTTCAGACTGCAAGTGGAACTTAGCTGCTGCTCGCACGCTTGTTGATTAGTCGCTAGTTGTCGTGTGGAACAAGTACGGCCATGACTTCCTTCTGCTGCTCCGTACTGCTGTTGCTACCCTCTGCCACAACAATTGCGCTTTCCCTTGGACTCCCAGATGCAGAGAAATGCCCTGGGCAGCACAGAAAGCTGTCACCCCATGGGTGGAATAGGGTGCTGCAAATCCGTGCTTGTGTCAGTGGCAGGGGTAAGCTGCACAAACATGTGCTCTCCTGTCACACGTTCTCCTCGCCAGACGCAGAGCAAAAGCTTTCCGCTTGCATTAAGAGCAAAGAAAAGCAGAAGCCGCGACTCCGCAGTTCGGAGAAGGTAACCGCAAGAGGCGAGCCTCCTTCGGCAGAAGCTGCTTTCCGGAGCTCTTGGCAACCGGCCAACTTCCCATGTATGTCTGAGGGAGAGTGCCGGTCAGAGCGCGGGCGGGGGAAAGCGCGAGCGCTGCGGGCAGGCGAATAAGGAAGGTGTTGAACAGGCATCTGGCAAGCGAAACTTTCAGACTGCAAGTGGAACGTAGATGCTGCTCAGCCGCTTGCTGACAAGTCTCTAGTTGTCTTGTAGAAGAAGTACGGCCACGAGTTCCTTCTGCTGCTCCCTACTGCTGTTGCTGCTCTCTGCGACAACAATTTTACTTTCCCTTGGACTCCCAGATGCAGAGAAATGCCCTGCACAGCGCAGAAACCTGTCACACCATGGGTGGAATAGGGTGCTGCAAATCCGTGCTTGTGTCAGTGGCAGGGGTGAGCTGCACAAACATGTGCTGTCCTGTCACAAGTTCTCCTCGCCAGACGCAGTGCAAAAGCTTTCTGCTTGCATTAAGAGCAAGAAAGGCAGAAGCCAGGACTCCGGAGCTCAGAGAAGGTAACCGCAAGAGGCGAGCCTCCTTCGGCAGAAGCTGCTTTCCGGAGCTCTTGGCAACCGGCCAAGGAACCATGTGTGTCAGAGGGAGAGTGCCGGTCAGAGCGCGGGCGGGGGAAAGCGCGAGCGCTGCGGGCAGGCGAATAAGGAAGGTGTTGAACAGGCATGTGGCACGGGAAACTTTCAGACTGCAAGTGGAACTTAGCTGCTGCTCAGCCGCTTGCTGACAAGTCTCTAGTTGTCTTGTAGAAGAATTACGGGCAAGACTTCCTTCTGCTGCTCCCTACTGCTGTTGCTACCCTCTGCCACAACAATTGCGCTTTCCCTTGGACTCCCAGATGCAGAGAAATGCCCTGGGCAGCACAGAAAGCTGTCACCCCATGGGTGGAATAGGGTGCTGCAAATCCGTGCTTGTGTCAGTGGCAGGGGTAAGCTGTACAAACATGTGCTGTCCTGTCACACGTTCTCCTCGCCAGACGCAGAGCAAAAGCTTTCCGCTTGCATTAAGAGCAAAGAAAAGCAGAAGCCGCGACTCCGCAGTTCGGAGAAGGTAACCGCAAGAGGCGAGCCTCCTTCGGCAGAAGCTGCATTCCGGAGCTCTTGGCAACCGGCCAACTTCCCATGTATGTCTGAGGGAGAGTGCCGGTCAGCGCGCGGGCGGGGGAAAGCGCGAGCGCTGCGGGCAGGCGAATAAGGAAGGTGTTGAACAGGCATCTGGCACGCGAAACTTTCAGACTGCAAGTGGAACTTAGCTGCTGCTCGCACGCTTGTTGATTAGTCGCTAGTTGCCGTGTGGAACAAGTACGGCCATGACTTCCTTCTGCTGCTCCCTACTGCTGTTGCTACCCTCTGCCACAACAATTGCGCTTTCCCTTGGACTCCCAAATGCAGAGAAATGCCCTGGGCAGCACAGAAAGCTGTCACCCCATGGGTGGAATAGGGTGCTGCAAATCCGTGCTTGTGTCAGTGGCAGGGGTAAGCTGCACAAACATGTGCTCTCCTGTCACACGTTCTCCTCGCCAGACGCAGAGCAAAAGCTTTCCGCTTGCATTAAGAGCAAAGAAAAGCAGAAGCCGCGACTCCGCAGTTCGGAGAAGGTAACCACAAGAGGCGAGCCTCCTTCGGCAGAAGCTGCATTCCGGAGCTCTTGGCAACCGGCCAACTTCCCATGTATGTCTGAGGGAGAGTGCCGGTCAGCGCGCGGGCGGGGGAAAGCGCGAGCGTTGCGGGCAGGCGAATAAGGAAGGTGTTGAACAGGCATCTGGCACGCGAAACTTTCAGACTGCAAGTGGAACTTAGCTGCTGCTCGCACGCTTGTTGATTAGTCGCTAGTTGTCGTGTGGAACAAGTACGGCCATGACTTCCTTCTGCTGCTCCGTACTGCTGTTGCTACCCTCTGCCACAACAATTGCGCTTTCCCTTGGACTCCCAGATGCAGAGAAATGCCCTGGGCAGCACAGAAAGCTGTCACCCCATGGGTGGAATAGGGTGCTGCAAATCCGTGCTTGTGTCAGTGGCAGGGGTAAGCTGCACAAACATATGCTCTCCTGTCACACGTTCTCCTCGCCAGACGCAGAGCAAAAGCTTTCCGCTTGCATTAAGAGCAAAGAAAAGCAGAAGCCGCGACTCCGCAGTTCGGAGAAGGTAACCGCAAGAGGCGAGCCTCCTTCGGCAGAAGCTGCATTCCGGAGCTCTTGGCAACCGGCCAACTTCCCATGTATGTCTGAGGGAGAGTGCCGGTCAGCGCGCGGGCGGGGGAAAGCGCGAGCGCTGCGGGCAGGCGAATAAGGAAGGTGTTGAACAGGCATCTGGCACGCGAAACTTTCAGACTGCAAGTGGAACGTAGATGCTGCTCAGCCGCTTGCTGACAAGTCTCTAGTTGTCTTGTAGAAGAAGTACGGCCACGAGTTCCTTCTGCTGCTCCCTTCTTCTGTTGCTGCTCTCTGCGACAACAATTTTACTTTCCCTTGGACTCCCAGATGCAGAGAAATGCCCTGCACAGCGCAGAAACCTGTGACACCATGGGTGGAATAGGGTGCTGCAAATCCGTGCTTGTGTCAGTGGCAGGGGTGAGCTGCACAAACATGTGCTGTCCTGTCACACGTTCTCCTCGCCAGACGCAGTGCAAAAGCTTTCTGCTTGCATTAAGAGCAAGAAAGGCAGAAGCCAGGACTCCGGAGCTCAGAGAAGGTAACCGCAAGAGGCGAGCCTCCTTCGGCAGAAGCTGCTTTCCGGAGCTCTTGGCAACCGGCCAAGGAACCATGTGTGTCAGAGGGAGAGTGCCGGTCAGAGCGCGGGCGGGGGAAAGCGCGAGCGCTGCGGGCAGGCGAATAAGGAAGGTGTTGAACAGGCATGTGGCACGGGAAACTTTCAGACTGCAAGTGGAACTTAGCTGCTGCTCAGCCGCTTGCTGACAAGTCTCTAGTTTTCTTGTAGAAGAAGTACGGGCAAGACTTCCTTCTGCTGCTCCCTACTGCTGTTGCTACCCTCTGCCACAACAATTTTACTTTCCCTTGGACTCCCAGATGCAGAGAAATGCCCTGGGCAGCACAGAAAGCTGTCACCCCATGGGTGGAATAGGGTGCTGCAAATCCGTGCTTGTGTCAGTGGCAGGGGTAAGCTGCACAAACATGTGCTCTCCTGTCACACGTTCTCCTCGCCAGACGCAGAGCAAAAGCTTTCCGCTTGCATTAAGAGTAAAGAAAAGCAGAAGCCGCGACTCCGCAGTTCGGAGAAGGTAACCGCAAGAGGCGAGCCTCCTTCGGCAGAAGCTGCATTCCGGAGCTCTTGGCAACCGGCCAACTTCCCATGTATGTCTGAGGGAGAGTTTCCCTTGTTGATTAGTCGCTAGTTGTCGTGTGGAACAAGTACGGCCATGACTTCCTTCTGCTGCTCCCTACTGCTGTTGCTACCCTCTGCCACAACAATTGCGCTTTCCCTTGGACTCCCAGATGCAGAGAAATGCCCTGGGCAGCACAGAAAGCTGTCACCCCATGGGTGGAATAGGGTGCTGCAAATCCGTGCTTGTGTCAGTGGCAGGGGTAAGCTGCACAAACATGTGCTCTCCTGTCACACGTTCTCCTCGCCAGACGCAGAGCAAAAGCTTTCCGCTTGCATTAAGAGCAAAGAAAAGCAGAAGCCGCGACTCCGCAGTTCGGAGAAGGTAACCGCAAGAGGCGAGCCTCCTTCGGCAGAAGCTGCATTCCGGAGCTCTTGGCAACCGGCCAACTTCCCATGTATGTCTGAGGGAGAGTTTCCCTTGTTGATTAGTCGCTAGTTGTCGTGTGGAACAAGTACGGCCATGACTTCCTTCTGCTGCTCCCTACTGCTGTTGCTACCCTCTGCCACAACAATTGCGCTTTCCCTTGGACTCCCAGATGCAGAGAAATGCCCTGGGCAGCACAGAAAGCTGTCACCCCATGGGTGGAATAGGGTGCTGCAAATCCGTGCTTGTGTCAGTGGCAGGGGTAAGCTGCACAAACATGTGCTCTCCTGTCACACGTTCTCCTCGCCAGACGCAGAGCAAAAGCTTTCCGCTTGCATTAAGAGCAAAGAAAAGCAGAAGCCGCGACTCCGCAGTTCGGAGAAGGTAACCGCAAGAGGCGAGCCTCCTTCGGCAGAAGCTGCATTCCGGAGCTCTTGGCAACCGGCCAACTTCCCATGTATGTCTGAGGGAGAGTTTCCCTTGTTGATTAGTCGCTAGTTGTCGTGTGGAACAAGTACGGCCATGACTTCCTTCTGCTGCTCCCTACTGCTGTTGCTACCCTCTGCCACAACAATTGCGCTTTCCCTTGGACTCCCAGATGCAGAGAAATGCCCTGGGCAGCACAGAAAGCTGTCACCCCATGGGTGGAATAGGGTGCTGCAAATCCGTGCTTGTGTCAGTGGCAGGGGTAAGCTGCACAAACATGTGCTCTCCTGTCACACGTTCTCCTCGCCAGACGCAGAGCAAAAGCTTTCCGCTTGCATTAAGAGCAAAGAAAAGCAGAAGCCGCGACTCCGCAGTTCGGAGAAGGTAACCGCAAGAGGCGAGCCTCCTTCGGCAGAAGCTGCATTCCGGAGCTCTTGGCAACCGGCCAACTTCCCATGTATGTCTGAGGGAGAGTGCCGGTCAGCGCGCGGGCGGGGGAAAGCGCGAGCGCTGCGGGCAGGCGAATAAGGAAGGTGTTGAACAGGCATCTGGCACGCGAAACTTTCAGACTGCAAGTGGAACGTAGATGCTGCTCAGCCGCTTGCTGACAAGTCTCTAGTTGTCTTGTAGAAGAAGTACGGCCACGAGTTCCTTCTGCTGCTCCCTACTGCTGTTGCTGCTCTCTGCGACAACAATTTTACTTTCCCTTGGACTCCCAGATGCAGAGAAATGCCCTGCACAGCGCAGAAACCATGGGACACCATGGTGGAATAGGGTGCTGCAAATCCGTGCTTGTGTCAGTGGCAGGGGTGAGCTGCACAAACATGTGCTGTCCTGTCACACGTTCTCCTCGCCAGACGCAGTGCAAAAGCTTTCTGCTTGCATTAAGAGCAAGAAAGGCAGAAGCCAGGACTCCGGAGCTCAGAGAAGGTAACCGCAAGAGGCGAGCCTCCTTCGGCAGAAGCTGCTTTCCGGAGCTCTTGGCAACCGGCCAACTTCCCATGTATGTCTGAGGGAGAGTGCCGGTCAGCGCGCGGGCGGGGGAAAGCGCGAGCGCTGCGGGCAGGCGAATAAGGAAGGTGTTGAACAGGCATCTGGCACGCGAAACTTTCAGACTGCAAGTGGAACTTAGCTGCTGCTCGCACGCTTGTTGATTAGTCGCTAGTTGCCGTGTGGAACAAGTACGGCCATGACTTCCTTCTGCTGCTCCCTACTGCTGTTGCTACCCTCTGCCACAACAATTGCGCTTTCCCTTGGACTCCCAGATGCAGAGAAATGCCCTGGGCAGCACAGAAAGCTGTCACCCCATGGGTGGAATAGGGTGCTGCAAATCCGTGCTTGTGTCAGTGGCAGGGGTAAGCTGCACAAACATGTGCTCTCCTGTCACACGTTCTCCTCGCCAGACGCAGAGCAAAAGCTTTCCGCTTGCATTAAGAGCAAAGAAAAGCAGAAGCCGCGACTCCGCAGTTCGGAGAAGGTAACCGCAAGAGGCGAGCCTCCTTCGGCAGAAGCTGCATTCCGGAGCTCTTGGCAACCGGCCAACTTCCCATGTATGTCTGAGGGAGAGTGCCGGTCAGCGCGCGGGCGGGGGAAAGCGCGAGCGCTGCGGGCAGGCGAATAAGGAAGGTGTTGAACAGGCATCTGGCACGCGAAACTTTCAGACTGCAAGTGGAACTTAGCTGCTGCTCGCACGCTTGTTGATTAGTCGCTAGTTGTCGTGTGGAACAAGTACGGCCATGACTTCCTTCTGCTGCTCCCTACTGCTGTTGCTACCCTCTGCCACAACAATTGCGCTTTCCCTTGGACTCCCAGATGCAGAGAAATGCCCTGGGCAGCACAGAAAGCTGTCACCCCATGGGTGGAATAGGGTGCTGCAAATCCGTGCTTGTGTCAGTGGCAGGGGTAAGCTGCACAAACATGTGCTCTCCTGTCACACGTTCTCCTCGCCAGACGCAGAGCAAAAGCTTTCCGCTTGCATTAAGAGCAAAGAAAAGCAGAAGCCGCGACTCCGCAGTTCGGAGAAGGTAACCACAAGAGGCGAGCCTCCTTCGGCAGAAGCTGCATTCCGGAGCTCTTGGCAACCGGCCAACTTCCCATGTATGTCTGAGGGAGAGTGCCGGTCAGCGCGCGGGCGGGGGAAAGCGCGAGCGCTGCGGGCAGGCGAATAAGGAAGGTGTTGAACAGGCATCTGGCACGCGAAACTTTCAGACTGCAAGTGGAACTTAGCTGCTGCTCGCACGCTTGTTGATTAGTCGCTAGTTGTCGTGTGGAACAAGTACGGCCATGACTTCCTTCTGCTGCTCCGTACTGCTGTTGCTACCCTCTGCCACAACAATTGCGCTTTCCCTTGGACTCCCAGATGCAGAGAAATGCCCTGGGCAGCACAGAAAGCTGTCACCCCATGGGTGGAATAGGGTGCTGCAAATCCGTGCTTGTGTCAGTGGCAGGGGTAAGCTGCACAAACATGTGCTCTCCTGTCACACGTTCTCCTCGCCAGACGCAGAGCAAAAGCTTTCCGCTTGCATTAAGAGCAAAGAAAAGCAGAAGCCGCGACTCCGCAGTTCGGAGAAGGTAACCGCAAGAGGCGAGCCTCCTTCGGCAGAAGCTGCTTTCCGGAGCTCTTGGCAACCGGCCAACTTCCCATGTATGTCTGAGGGAGAGTGCCGGTCAGAGCGCGGGCGGGGGAAAGCGCGAGCGCTGCGGGCAGGCGAATAAGGAAGGTGTTGAACAGGCATCTGGCAAGCGAAACTTTCAGACTGCAAGTGGAACGTAGATGCTGCTCAGCCGCTTGCTGACAAGTCTCTAGTTGTCTTGTAGAAGAAGTACGGCCACGAGTTCCTTCTGCTGCTCCCTACTGCTGTTGCTGCTCTCTGCGACAACAATTTTACTTTCCCTTGGACTCCCAGATGCAGAGAAATGCCCTGCACAGCGCAGAAACCTGTCACACCATGGGTGGAATAGGGTGCTGCAAATCCGTGCTTGTGTCAGTGGCAGGGGTGAGCTGCACAAACATGTGCTGTCCTGTCACAAGTTCTCCTCGCCAGACGCAGTGCAAAAGCTTTCTGCTTGCATTAAGAGCAAGAAAGGCAGAAGCCAGGACTCCGGAGCTCAGAGAAGGTAACCGCAAGAGGCGAGCCTCCTTCGGCAGAAGCTGCTTTCCGGAGCTCTTGGCAACCGGCCAAGGAACCATGTGTGTCAGAGGGAGAGTGCCGGTCAGAGCGCAGGCGGGGGAAAGCGCGAGCGCTGCGGGCAGGCGAATAAGGAAGGTGTTGAACAGGCATCTGGCACGCGAAACTTTCAGACTGCAAGTGGAACTTAGCTGCTGCTCGCACGCTTGTTGATTAGTCGCTAGTTGTCGTGTGGAACAAGTACGGCCATGACTTCCTTCTGCTGCTCCGTACTGCTGTTGCTACCCTCTGCCACAACAATTGCGCTTTCCCTTGGACTCCCAGATGCAGAGAAATGCCCTGGGCAGCACAGAAAGCTGTCACCCCATGGGTGGAATAGGGTGCTGCAAATCCGTGCTTGTGTCAGTGGCAGGGGTAAGCTGCACAAACATGTGCTCTCCTGTCACACGTTCTCCTCGCCAGACGCAGAGCAAAAGCTTTCCGCTTGCATTAAGAGCAAAGAAAAGCAGAAGCCGCGACTCCGCAGTTCGGAGAAGGTAACCGCAAGAGGCGAGCCTCCTTCGGCAGAAGCTGCATTCCGGAGCTCTTGGCAACCGGCCAACTTCCCATGTATGTCTGAGGGAGAGTGCCGGTCAGCGCGCGGGCGGGGGAAAGCGCGAGCGCTGCGGGCAGGCGAATAAGGAAGGTGTTGAACAGGCATCTGGCACGCGAAACTTTCAGACTGCAAGTGGAACGTAGATGCTGCTCAGCCGCTTGCTGACAAGTCTCTAGTTGTCTTGTAGAAGAAGTACGGCCACGAGTTCCTTCTGCTGCTCCCTTCTTCTGTTGCTGCTCTCTGCGACAACAATTTTACTTTCCCTTGGACTCCCAGATGCAGAGAAATGCCCTGCACAGCGCAGAAACCTGTGACACCATGGGTGGAATAGGGTGCTGCAAATCCGTGCTTGTGTCAGTGGCAGGGGTGAGCTGCACAAACATGTGCTGTCCTGTCACACGTTCTCCTCGCCAGACGCAGTGCAAAAGCTTTCTGCTTGCATTAAGAGCAAGAAAGGCAGAAGCCAGGACTCCGGAGCTCAGAGAAGGTAACCGCAAGAGGCGAGCCTCCTTCGGCAGAAGCTGCTTTCCGGAGCTCTTGGCAACCGGCCAAGGAACCATGTGTGTCAGAGGGAGAGTGCCGGTCAGAGCGCGGGCGGGGGAAAGCGCGAGCGCTGCGGGCAGGCGAATAAGGAAGGTGTTGAACAGGCATGTGGCACGGGAAACTTTCAGACTGCAAGTGGAACTTAGCTGCTGCTCAGCCGCTTGCTGACAAGTCTCTAGTTTTCTTGTAGAAGAAGTACGGGCAAGACTTCCTTCTGCTGCTCCCTACTGCTGTTGCTACCCTCTGCCACAACAATTTTACTTTCCCTTGGACTCCCAGATGCAGAGAAATGCCCTGGGCAGCACAGAAAGCTGTCACCCCATGGGTGGAATAGGGTGCTGCAAATCCGTGCTTGTGTCAGTGGCAGGGGTAAGCTGCACAAACATGTGCTCTCCTGTCACACGTTCTCCTCGCCAGACGCAGAGCAAAAGCTTTCCGCTTGCATTAAGAGCAAAGAAAAGCAGAAGCCGCGACTCCGCAGTTCGGAGAAGGTAACCGCAAGAGGCGAGCCTCCTTCGGCAGAAGCTGCATTCCGGAGCTCTTGGCAACCGGCCAACTTCCCATGTATGTCTGAGGGAGAGTTTCCCTTGTTGATTAGTCGCTAGTTGTCGTGTGGAACAAGTACGGCCATGACTTCCTTCTGCTGCTCCGTACTGCTGTTGCTACCCTCTGCCACAACAATTGCGCTTTCCCTTGGACTCCCAGATGCAGAGAAATGCCCTGGGCAGCACAGAAAGCTGTCACCCCATGGGTGGAATAGGGTGCTGCAAATCCGTGCTTGTGTCAGTGGCAGGGGTAAGCTGCACAAACATGTGCTCTCCTGTCACACGTTCTCCTCGCCAGACGCAGAGCAAAAGCTTTCCGCTTGCATTAAGAGCAAAGAAAAGCAGAAGCCGCGACTCCGCAGTTCGGAGAAGGTAACCGCAAGAGGCGAGCCTCCTTCGGCAGAAGCTGCATTCCGGAGCTCTTGGCAACCGGCCAACTTCCCATGTATGTCTGAGGGAGAGTGCCGGTCAGCGCGCGGGCGGGGGAAAGCGCGAGCGCTGCGGGCAGGCGAATAAGGAAGGTGTTGAACAGGCATCTGGCACGCGAAACTTTCAGACTGCAAGTGGAACGTAGATGCTGCTCAGCCGCTTGCTGACAAGTCTCTAGTTGTCTTGTAGAAGAAGTACGGCCACGAGTTCCTTCTGCTGCTCCCTACTGCTGTTGCTGCTCTCTGCGACAACAATTTTACTTTCCCTTGGACTCCCAGATGCAGAGAAATGCCCTGCACAGCGCAGAAACCATGGGACACCATGGTGGAATAGGGTGCTGCAAATCCGTGCTTGTGTCAGTGGCAGGGGTGAGCTGCACAAACATGTGCTGTCCTGTCACACGTTCTCCTCGCCAGACGCAGTGCAAAAGCTTTCTGCTTGCATTAAGAGCAAGAAAGGCAGAAGCCAGGACTCCGGAGCTCAGAGAAGGTAACCGCAAGAGGCGAGCCTCCTTCGGCAGAAGCTGCTTTCCGGAGCTCTTGGCAACCGGCCAAGGAACCATGTGTGTCAGAGGGAGAGTGCCGGTCAGAGCGCGGGCGGGGGAAAGCGCGAGCGCTGCGGGCAGGCGAATAAGGAAGGTGTTGAACAGGCATGTGGCACGGGAAACTTTCAGACTGCAAGTGGAACTTAGCTGCTGCTCAGCCGCTTGCTGACAAGTCTCTAGTTGTCTTGTAGAAAAAGTACGGGCAAGACTTCCTTCTGCTGCTCCCTACTGCTGTTGCTACCCTCTGCCACAACAATTGCGCTTTCCCTTGGACTCCCAGATGCAGAGAAATGCCCTGGGCAGCACAGAAAGCTGTCACCCCATGGGTGGAATAGGGTGCTGCAAATCCGTGCTTGTGTCAGTGGCAGGGGTAAGCTGCACAAACATGTGCTGTCCTGTCACACGTTCTCCTCGCCAGACGCAGAGCAAAAGCTTTCCGCTTGCATTAAGAGCAAAGAAAAGCAGAAGCCGCGACTCCGCAGTTCGGAGAAGGTAACCGCAAGAGGCGAGCCTCCTTCGGCAGAAGCTGCATTCCGGAGCTCTTGGCAACCGGCCAACTTCCCATGTATGTCTGAGGGAGAGTGCCGGTCAGCGCGCGGGCGGGGGAAAGCGCGAGCGCTGCGGGCAGGCGAATAAGGAAGGTGTTGAACAGGCATCTGGCACGCGAAACTTTCAGACTGCAAGTGGAACTTAGCTGCTGCTCGCACGCTTGTTGATTAGTCGCTAGTTGCCGTGTGGAACAAGTACGGCCATGACTTCCTTCTGCTGCTCCCTACTGCTGTTGCTACCCTCTGCCACAACAATTGCGCTTTCCCTTGGACTCCCAGATGCAGAGAAATGCCCTGGGCAGCACAGAAAGCTGTCACCCCATGGGTGGAATAGGGTGCTGCAAATCCGTGCTTGTGTCAGTGGCAGGGGTAAGCTGCACAAACATGTGCTCTCCTGTCACACGTTCTCCTCGCCAGACGCAGAGCAAAAGCTTTCCGCTTGCATTAAGAGCAAAGAAAAGCAGAAGCCGCGACTCCGCAGTTCGGAGAAGGTAACCGCAAGAGGCGAGCCTCCTTCGGCAGAAGCTGCATTCCGGAGCTCTTGGCAACCGGCCAACTTCCCATGTATGTCTGAGGGAGAGTGCCGGTCAGCGCGCGGGCGGGGGAAAGCGCGAGCGCTGCGGGCAGGCGAATAAGGAAGGTGTTGAACAGGCATCTGGCACGCGAAACTTTCAGACTGCAAGTGGAACTTAGCTGCTGCTCGCACGCTTGTTGATTAGTCGCTAGTTGTCGTGTGGAACAAGTACGGCCATGACTTCCTTCTGCTGCTCCCTACTGCTGTTGCTACCCTCTGCCACAACAATTGCGCTTTCCCTTGGACTCCCAGATGCAGAGAAATGCCCTGGGCAGCACAGAAAGCTGTCACCCCATGGGTGGAATAGGGTGCTGCAAATCCGTGCTTGTGTCAGTGGCAGGGGTAAGCTGCACAAACATGTGCTCTCCTGTCACACGTTCTCCTCGCCAGACGCAGAGCAAAAGCTTTCCGCTTGCATTAAGAGCAAAGAAAAGCAGAAGCCGCGACTCCGCAGTTCGGAGAAGGTAACCACAAGAGGCGAGCCTCCTTCGGCAGAAGCTGCATTCCGGAGCTCTTGGCAACCGGCCAACTTCCCATGTATGTCTGAGGGAGAGTGCCGGTCAGAGCGCGGGCGGGGGAAAGCGCGAGCGCTGCGGGCAGGCGAATAAGGAAGGTGTTGAACAGGCATCTGGCAAGCGAAACTTTCAGACTGCAAGTGGAACGTAGATGCTGCTCAGCCGCTTGCTGACAAGTCTCTAGTTGTCTTGTAGAAGAAGTACGGCCACGAGTTCCTTCTGCTGCTCCCTACTGCTGTTGCTGCTCTCTGCGACAACAATTTTACTTTCCCTTGGACTCCCAGATGCAGAGAAATGCCCTGCACAGCGCAGAAACCTGTCACACCATGGGTGGAATAGGGTGCTGCAAATCCGTGCTTGTGTCAGTGGCAGGGGTGAGCTGCACAAACATGTGCTGTCCTGTCACACGTTCTCCTCGCCAGACGCAGTGCAAAAGCTTTCTGCTTGCATTAAGAGCAAGAAAGGCAGAAGCCAGGACTCCGGAGCTCAGAGAAGGTAACCGCAAGAGGCGAGCCTCCTTCGGCAGAAGCTGCTTTCCGGAGCTCTTGGCAACCGGCCAAGGAACCATGTGTGTCAGAGGGAGAGTGCCGGTCAGAGCGCGGGCGGGGGAAAGCGCGAGCGCTGCGGGCAGGCGAATAAGGAAGGTGTTGAACAGGCATGTGGCACGGGAAACTTTCAGACTGCAAGTGGAACTTAGCTGCTGCTCAGCCGCTTGCTGACAAGTCTCTAGTTGTCTTGTAGAAGAATTACGGGCAAGACTTCCTTCTGCTGCTCCCTACTGCTGTTGCTACCCTCTGCCACAACAATTGCGCTTTCCCTTGGACTCCCAGATGCAGAGAAATGCCCTGGGCAGCACAGAAAGCTGTCACCCCATGGGTGGAATAGGGTGCTGCAAATCCGTGCTTGTGTCAGTGGCAGGGGTAAGCTGTACAAACATGTGCTGTCCTGTCACACGTTCTCCTCGCCAGACGCAGAGCAAAAGCTTTCCGCTTGCATTAAGAGCAAAGAAAAGCAGAAGCCGCGACTCCGCAGTTCGGAGAAGGTAACCGCAAGAGGCGAGCCTCCTTCGGCAGAAGCTGCATTCCGGAGCTCTTGGCAACCGGCCAACTTCCCATGTATGTCTGAGGGAGAGTGCCGGTCAGCGCGCGGGCGGGGGAAAGCGCGAGCGCTGCGGGCAGGCGAATAAGGAAGGTGTTGAACAGGCATCTGGCACGCGAAACTTTCAGACTGCAAGTGGAACTTAGCTGCTGCTCGCACGCTTGTTGATTAGTCGCTAGTTGCCGTGTGGAACAAGTACGGCCATGACTTCCTTCTGCTGCTCCCTACTGCTGTTGCTACCCTCTGCCACAACAATTGCGCTTTCCCTTGGACTCCCAAATGCAGAGAAATGCCCTGGGCAGCACAGAAAGCTGTCACCCCATGGGTGGAATAGGGTGCTGCAAATCCGTGCTTGTGTCAGTGGCAGGGGTAAGCTGCACAAACATGTGCTCTCCTGTCACACGTTCTCCTCGCCAGACGCAGAGCAAAAGCTTTCCGCTTGCATTAAGAGCAAAGAAAAGCAGAAGCCGCGACTCCGCAGTTCGGAGAAGGTAACCGCAAGAGGCGAGCCTCCTTCGGCAGAAGCTGCATTCCGGAGCTCTTGGCAACCGGCCAACTTCCCATGTATGTCTGAGGGAGAGTGCCGGTCAGCGCGCGGGCGGGGGAAAGCGCGAGCGCTGCGGGCAGGCGAATAAGGAAGGTGTTGAACAGGCATCTGGCACGCGAAACTTTCAGACTGCAAGTGGAACTTAGCTGCTGCTCGCACGCTTGTTGATTAGTCGCTAGTTGCCGTGTGGAACAAGTACGGCCATGACTTCCTTCTGCTGCTCCCTACTGCTGTTGCTACCCTCTGCCACAACAATTGCGCTTTCCCTTGGACTCCCAGATGCAGAGAAATGCCCTGGGCAGCACAGAAAGCTGTCACCCCATGGGTGGAATAGGGTGCTGCAAATCCGTGCTTGTGTCAGTGGCAGGGGTAAGCTGCACAAACATGTGCTCTCCTGTCACACGTTCTCCTCGCCAGACGCAGAGCAAAAGCTTTCCGCTTGCATTAAGAGCAAAGAAAAGCAGAAGCCGCGACTCCGCAGTTCGGAGAAGGTAACCGCAAGAGGCGAGCCTCCTTCGGCAGAAGCTGCATTCCGGAGCTCTTGGCAACCGGCCAACTTCCCATGTATGTCTGAGGGAGAGTGCCGGTCAGCGCGCGGGCGGGGGAAAGCGCGAGCGCTGCGGGCAGGCGAATAAGGAAGGTGTTGAACAGGCATCTGGCACGCGAAACTTTCAGACTGCAAGTGGAACTTAGCTGCTGCTCGCACGCTTGTTGATTAGTCGCTAGTTGTCGTGTGGAACAAGTACGGCCATGACTTCCTTCTGCTGCTCCCTACTGCTGTTGCTACCCTCTGCCACAACAATTGCGCTTTCCCTTGGACTCCCAGATGCAGAGAAATGCCCTGGGCAGCACAGAAAGCTGTCACCCCATGGGTGGAATAGGGTGCTGCAAATCCGTGCTTGTGTCAGTGGCAGGGGTAAGCTGCACAAACATGTGCTCTCCTGTCACACGTTCTCCTCGCCAGACGCAGAGCTCCGGAAAGCAGCTTCTGCCGAAGGAGGCTCGCCTCTTGCGGTTACCTTCTCTGAGCTCCGGAGTCCTGGCTTCTGCCTTTCTTGCTCTTAATGCAAGCAGAAAGCTTTTGCACTGCGTCTGGCGAGGAGAACGTGTGACAGGACAGCACATGTTTGTGCAGCTCACCCCTGCCACTGACACAAGCACGGATTTGCAGCACCCTATTCCACCCATGGGGTGACAGGTTTCTGCGCTGTGCAGGGCATTTCTCTGCATCTGGGAGTCCAAGGGAAAGTAAAATTGTTGTCGCAGAGAGCAGCAACAGCAGTAGGGAGCAGCAGAAGGAACTCGTGGCCGTACTTCTTCTACAAGACAACTAGAGACTTGTCAGCAAGCGGCTGAGCAGCATCTACGTTCCACTTGCAGTCTGAAAGTTTCGCGTGCCAGATGCCTGTTCAACACCTTCCTTATTCTCCTGCCCGCAGCGCTCGCGCTTTCCCCCGCTTGCGCTCTGACCGGCACTCTCCCTCTGACACACATGGTTCCTTGGCCGGTTGCCAAGAGCTCCGGAAAGCAGCTTCTGCCGAAGGAGGCTCGCCTCTTGCGGTTACCTTCTCTGAGCTCCGGAGTCCTGGCTTCTGCCTTTCTTGCTCTTAATGCAAGCAGAAAGCTTTTGCACTGCGTCTGGCGAGGAGAACGTGTGACAGGACAGCACATGTTTGTGCAGCTCACCCCTGCCACTGACACAAGCACGGATTTGCAGCACCCTATTCCACCCATGGTGTCACAGGTTTCTGCGCTGTGCAGGGCATTTCTCTGCATCTGGGAGTCCAAGGGAAAGTAAAATTGTTGTCGCAGAGAGCAGCAACAGCAGTAGGGAGAAGCAGAAGGAAGTCGTGGCCGTACTTTCCGCTTGCATTAAGAGCAAAGAAAAGCAGAAGCCGCGACTCCGCAGTTCGGAGAAGGTAACCGCAAGAGGCGAGCCTCCTTCGGCAGAAGCTGCTTTCCGGAGCTCTTGGCAACCGGCCAACTTCCCATGTATGTCTGAGGGAGAGTGCCGGTCAGCGCGCGGGCGGGGGAAAGCGCGAGCGCTGCGGGCAGGCGAATAAGGAAGGTGTTGAACAGGCATCTGGCACGCGAAACTTTCAGACTGCAAGTGGAACTTAGCTGCTGCTCGCACGCTTGCTGATTAGTCGCTAGTTGCCGTGTGGAACAAGTACGGCCATGACTTCCTTCTGCTGCTCCCTACTGCTGTTGCTACCCTCTGCCACAACAATTGCGCTTTCCCTTGGACTCCCAGATGCAGAGAAATGCCCTGGGCAGCACAGAAAGCTGTCACCCCATGGGTGGAATAGGGTGCTGCAAATCCGTGCTTGTGTCAGTGGCAGGGGTAAGCTGCACAAACATGTGCTCTCCTGTCACACGTTCTCCTCGCCAGACGCAGAGCAAAAGCTTTCCGCTTGCATTAAGAGCAAAGAAAAGCAGAAGCCGCGACTCCGCAGTTCGGAGAAGGTAACCGCAAGAGGCGAGCCTCCTTCGGCAGAAGCTGCATTCCGGAGCTCTTGGCAACCGGCCAACTTCCCATGTATGTCTGAGGGAGAGTGCCGGTCAGCGCGCGGGCGGGGGAAAGCGCGAGCGCTGCGGGCAGGCGAATAAGGAAGGTGTTGAACAGGCATCTGGCACGCGAAAATCGGGCGGAATGCTCGGAGTCGGTCGGCGTCGGCAGGTTTTTCGTTCAGGCATGTAAGTTAGACAGACGCGCTGAGAGCAGCGGGGGCCTTAATTGTGCCATAACAAAGATGGCCGCTCTACCGGAAGTGGCTTCAGCCACAGCAAAGATGGCGGCCAGGAAGGGCGGAAAGTACGTCACGCCACGCAGAAGATGGCTGCCAGGTCGCGGCCGGCTTGTCCTTCCAAGGATGGCGGCCAAAAAGGCGGGAAAATGGAAGGACCCCGGGTAGTGGGTGCGTGAATTCGACTGCCTGACAAACACCCCAGCGTCGACGCCGCCCCGTCGCAATTTTCCACGGTTGTTCCAGCCGTGCGGACACGGTCTGTGTGCTCGGCGGCACCGGGGCCGAGCGCGAGCCGGTCGGGTGCCGACAGGCAGCGGTGACGACGCCGCACTCTGCCGGGGTCCTTGTCGCGGCCGCTTTTTCGGGCTTCTGGCACTCGCGACGACCCGTACCATGCTGCCACTCCTCTCACTCGGTTCCCCTATTTATTTAAAAGCTTGGCATTTAAATGAATAATATAGAAATTAAAATATACAAATCTATAATAAAGAAATGCATATAGGGTGATAGATAGGGAGATATATAGATAGGGAGATATATAGAGAGGGAGATAGGTAGATAGATAGATAGATAAGTCTTCCCAAAAACACGACCAAATTCTAGAAAAATATCCCACCAAATCTCCACAAATTCCCACAAAATACATGAAAAATCCCTCAAGATCCCTAAATCGCCTCAATATCCCACAAAATCCCACAAAAATCACACAAAACCTCCACAAGTTTCCACAAAATATAAAAAAAAAAATCCTCAAAATCCTTCAAGTCTCCTCAAAACCACACGAAGTTCTTGAAAAGGCCCACCAAATTCCAGTAAAATCCCACAGAATCTCCACAAATTCCCACAAAATCTAAAACAAATTCCTCAAAATTCTTCAAGTCTCCTCAGAATCCCACACAATTCCAGAAAAACCCCACAAAATTCCAGAGAAGTCCCACAAAACTCCCTAAATCATTTCAAAACCCTACCAATTCACAGGAATGTCCCACAAAATCTCCACCAATTCCCAGAACATCCCACAAAAATCTCACAAAAATCCCTAAATCTTCTGAAAACTCGACCAAATTCCAGAAACGCCCCATAAAATCAGCACAGTTTCCCACAAAATTCAAGAAAAAACACCACAAAATTCCCAAAATCTTTTCAAAATACCACAAAATTCTTGAAAAGCCCCACCAAATTCCAGAAACATCCCACAAAATGTCCTCAATACCCAACAAAATCCCAGAAAAATCACACAAAATTCCCTAAATCTTCTCAAAACATGACCAAATTCTAGAAAAATATCCCACCGAATCTCCACAAATTCCCACAGAATACATGAAAAATCCCTGATAATTCGTCAGTTCTCTACAGAATCTCACCAAATTCCAGAAAAGTCCCTCGAAGTTCCAGAAATGTCCCACAAAATCTCCCCAGTATCCAATAAAATTCCAGGGAAAATCCCACAAAATTCCCTAAATCTTCCCAAAACACGACCAAATTCTAGAAAAATATCCCACCAAATCTCCACAAATTCCCACAAAATACATGAAAAATCCCTCAAGATCCCTAAATCGCCTCAATATCCCACAAAATCCCACAAAAATCACACAAAACCTCCACAAGTTTCCACAAAATCTAAGAAAAATCCCTCAAAATTCTTCAAGTCTCCTCAAAACCAAACAAAGTCCTTGAAAAGGACCACCAAATTCCAGAAAAATCCCACAGAATCTACACAAATTCCCACAAAATCTAAAACAAATCCCTCAAAATTCACTGAATTTCCTCAATATCCCACCAAATTCCAGAAGCATCTCACAAAATCTCAACAAATTTCCACAAAATCTAAGAAAATTCCGCAAAATTCTTCAGGTCTCCTCCAAATCCCACAAAATTCAAGACAAATCCTCAAAATTCCACAAAAATCCCACAAAATTCCTTCCATCTTCTCAGAACCCAAACAAACTCCTGCAACATCTCACAAAATCTCCACCAATTTCCAAACAATTCAAGAAAAATCCCGCAAAATTCTTCAAGTCTCCTCCAAATACCACAAACATCCCACAAACATCCCACAAACATCCCACAAAATTCAAGAGAAATCCCACAAAATTCAAAAGAAATCGCACAAAATCCTGTACAAGCCCCACACAATTCCCTAAATCTTCTCAAAACCCAACCACATTCCTGCAACATCCCACAAAATCTCCAACAATTTCCACAAAATTCAAGAAAATTCCCTCCAAATTCACTGAATTTCCTCAATATCCCACCAAACTCCAGAACCATCTCACAAAATCTCAACAAATTTCAAAAAAATTCAAAAAAACTCTCACAAAGTTCTTGAAAGCCCCTCAAAATTCCAGAAAAATGCCACAAAATTCCCTACATCGTCTCAAAACATTACAAAATTCTACAGACATCTCACAAAATCTCCACCAATATCCAAAAAATTCAAGAAAATTCCCTCCAAATTCTTCAAGTCTCCTCCAAATCCCACAAAATTCAAGAGAAATCCTCAAAATTCCACAAAAATCCAACAAAATTCCCTACATCTTCTCAAAATCCAAACAAATTCCTGAAACATCTCACAAAATCTCCACCAATTTCCACAACATTTAGGAAAAATCCCTCCAACTTCTTCAAGTCTCCTCCAAATCCCACAAAATTCAAGAGAATTCCTCAAAATTCCAGAAAAATCCCACAAAATTCCTGCAACATCTCACAAAATCTCCGGAAATTTCCACAAAATTCAAGAAGACTCTCACAAAATACTTGAAAGCTGCTGAAAATTCCACGAATATCCCACAAAAATCCCTAAATCTTCTCAAAACCCAACCACATTCCTGCAGCATCTCACAAAATCTCCACCAATATCCAAAAAATTCAAGAAAATTCCCTCCAAATTCTTCATGTCTCCTCCAAATCCCACAAAATTCAAGACAAATCCTCAAAATCCCACAAAAATCCCACCAAATTCCAGAACCATCTCACAAAATCTCAACAAATTTCCACTAAATTCAAGAAAACTCTCACAAAGTTCTTGAAAGCCCCTCAAAATTCCAGAAAAATGCCACAAACTTCCCTACATCTTCTCAAAACCCAAACAAACTCCTGCAACATCTCACAAAATCTCCACCAATTTCCAAACAATTCAAGAAAAATCCCGCAAAATTCTTCAAGTCTCGTACAAATCCCAGAAAAATCCCACAAAATTCCAGAAACATCCCACCAAATCACCTCAATATCACCAAAAATTCTGGAAAAGCCTCACAAAATTGCAGAAAAATGCCACAAAATTCCCTAAACCTTCTCAAAACCCTACCCAATTCCTGCAACATCCCACAAAATCTCCAACAATTTCCACAAAATTCAAGAAAAATCCCTCAAAATTCACTGAATTTCCTCAATATCCCACCAAATTCCAGAACCATCTCACAAAATCTCAACAAATTTCCACTAAATCTAAGAAAATTCCCTCCAAATTCTTCAAGTCTCCTCCAAATCCCACAAAATTCAAGAGAAATCCTCAAAATTCCACAAAAATCCCACAAAATTCCTTCCATCTTCTCAGAACCCAAACAAATTCCTGCAACATCTCACAAAATCTCCACCAATTTCCAAACATTTCAAGAAAAATCCTGCAAAATTCTTCAAGTCTCCTCCAAATACCACAAACATCCTACAAACATCTCACAAACATCCCACAAACATCCCATAAAATTCAATAGAAATCCCACAAAATTCAAGAGAAATCCCACCAAATTCTGTACAAGCCCCACACAATTCCCTAAATCTTCTCAGAACCCAACCACATTCCTGCAACATCCCACAAAATCTCCAACAATTTCCACAAAATTCAAGAAAATTCCCTCCAAATTCACTGAATTTCCTCAATATCCCACCAAACTCCAGAACCATCTCACAAAATCTCAACAAATTTCAAAAAAATTCAAAAAAACTCTCACAAAGTTCTTGAAAGCCCCTCAAAATTCCAGAAAAATGCCACAAAATTCCCTACATCTTCTCAAAACATTACAAAATTCTACAGACATCTCACAAAATCTCCACACATTTCCACAAAATCTAAGAAAATTCCCGCAAAATTCTTCAAGTCTCCTCCAAATACAACAAAATTCAAGAGAAATCCTCAAAATTCCACAAAAATCCAACAAAATTCCCTACATCTTCTCAAAATCCAAACAAATTCCGGAAACATCTCACAAAATCTCCACCAATTTCCACAACATTTAGGAAAAATCCCTCCAACTTCTTCAAGTCTCCTCAGAATCCCACACAATTCCAGAAAAAACCCGCAAAATTCCAGAGAAGTCCCACAAAACTCCCTAAATCATTTCAAAACCCTACCAATTCACAGGAATGTCCCACAAAATCTCCACCAATTCCCAGAACATCCCACAAAAATCTCACAAAAATCCCTAAATCTTCTGAAAACTCGACCAAATTCCAGAAACGCCCCATAAAATCAGCACAGTTTCCCACAAAATTCAAGAAAAAACAACACAAAATTCCCAAAATCTTTTCAAAATACCACAAAATTCTTGAAAAGCCCCACCAAATTCCAGAAACATCCCACAAAATGTCCTCAATACCCAACAAAATCCCAGAAAAATCACACAAAATTCCCTAAATCTTCTCAAAACATGACCAAATTCTAGAAAAATATCCCACCGAATCTCCACAAATTCCCACAGAATACATGAAAAATCCCTGATAATTCGTCAGTTCTCTACAGAATCTCACCAAATTCCAGAAAAGTCCCTCGAAGTTCCAGAAATGTCCCACAAAATCTCCCCAGTATCCAATAAAATTCCAGGGAAAATCCCACAAAATTCCCTAAATCTTCCCAAAACACGACCAAATTCTAGAAAAATATCCCACCAAATCTCCACAAATTCCCACAAAATACATGAAAAATCCCTCAAGATCCCTAAATCGCCTCAATATCCCACAAAATTCCACAAAAATCCCACCAAACCTTTACAAGTTTCCACAAAATCTAAGAAAAATCCCTCAAAATTCATCAAGTCTCCTCAAAACCACACAAAGTCCTTCAAAAAGGCCCACCAAATTCCAGAAAAATCTTACAGAATTCCCTAAATCTTCTCAAAACTCTACCAAATTCCAGAAAAATCCCACCAAATCTCCACTAATTTCCACAGAATACATGAAAAATCCCTGAAAATTCGTCAGTTCTCTACAGAATCTCACCAAATTCCAGAAAAGTCCCTCCAAGTTCCAGAAATATCCCACAAAATCTCCCCAGTATCCAACAAAATTCCAGGAAAAATCCCACAAAATTCCCTAAATCTTCTCAAAACACGACTAAATTCTAGAAAAATATCCCACCAAATCTCCACAAATTCCCACAAAATACATGAAAAATCCCTCAAGATCCCTAAATCGCCTCAATATCCCACAAAATCCCACAAAAATCACACAAAACCTCCACAAGTTTCCACAAAATATAAAAAAAAATCCTCAAAATTCTTCAAGTCTCCTCAAAACCACACGAAGTCCTTGAAAAGGCCCACCAAATTCCAGAAAAATCCCACAGAATCTACACAAATTCCCACAAAATCTAAAACAAATCCCTCAAAATTCACTGAATTTCCTCAATATCCCACCAAATTCCAGAACCATCTCACAAAATCTCAACAAATTTCCACAAAATCTAAGAAAATTCCACAAAATTCTTCAAGTCTCCTCCAAATCCCACAAAATTCAAGACAAATCCTCAAAATTCCACAAAAATCCCCCAAAATTCCTTCCATCTTCTCAGAACCCAAACAAACTCCTGCAACATCTCACAAAATCTCCACCAATTTCCAAACAATTCAAGAAAAATCCCGCAAAATTCTTCAAGTCTCCTCCAAATACCACAAACATCCCACAAACATCCCACAAACATCCCACAAAATTCAATAGAAATCCCACAAAATTCAAAAGAAATCGCACAAAATCCTGTACAAGCCCCACACAATTCCCTAAATCTTCTCAAAACCCAACCACATTCCTGCAACATCCCACAAAATCTCCAACAATTTCCACAAAATTCAAGAAGACTCTCACAAAATACTTGAAAGCTGCTGAAAATTCCACGAAAATCCCACAAAAATCCCTAAATCTTCTCAAAACCCAACCACATTCCTGCAGCATCTCACAAAATCTCCACCAATATCCAAAAAATTCAAGAAAATTCCCTCCAAATTCTTCAAGTCTCCTCCAAATCCCACAAAATTCAAGACAAATTCTCAAAATCTCACAAAAATCCCACCAAATTCCAGAACCATCTCACAAAATCTCAACAAATTTCCACTAAATTCAAGAAAACTCTCACAAAGTTCTTGAAAGCCCCTCAAAATTCCAGAAAAATGCCACAAACTTCCCTACATCTTCTCAAAACCCAAACAAACTCCTGCAACATCTCACAAAATCTCCACCAATTTCCAAACAATTCAAGAAAAATCCCGCAAAATTCTTCAAGTCTCCTACAAATCCCAGAAAAATCCCACAAAATTCCAGAAACATCCCACCAAATCACCTCAATATCACCAAAAATTCTGGAAAAGCCTCACAAAATTGCAGAAAAATGCCACAAAATTCCCTAAACCTTCTCAAAACCCTACCCAATTCCTGCAACATCCCACAAAATCTCCAACAATTTCCACAAAATTCAAGAAAAATCCCTCAAAATTCACTGAATTTCCTCAATATCCCACCAAATTCCAGAACCATCTCACAAAATCTCAACAAATTTCCACTAAATCTAAGAAAATTCCCTCCAAATTCTTCAAGTCTCCTCCAAATCCCACAAAATTCAAGAGAAATCCTCAAAATTCCACAAAAATCCCACAAAATTCCTTCCATCTTCTCAGAACCCAAACAAATTCCTGCAACATCTCACAAAATCTCCACCAATTTCCAAACATTTCAAGAAAAATCCTGCAAAATTCTTCAAGTCTCCTCCAAATACCACAAACATCCTACAAACATCTCACAAACATCCCACAAACATCCCATAAAATTCAATAGAAATCCCACAAAATTCAAGAGAAATCCCACCAAATTCTGTACAAGCCCCACACAATTCCCTAAATCTTCTCAGAACCCAACCACATTCCTGCAACATCCCACAAAATCTCCAACAATTTCCACAAAATTCAAGAAAATTCCCTCCAAATTCACTGAATTTCCTCAATATCCCACCAAACTCCAGAACCATCTCACAAAATCTCAACAAATTTCCAAAAAATTCAAAAAAACTCTCACAAAGTTCTTGAAAGCCCCTCAAAATTCCAGAAAAATGCCACAAAATTCCCTACATCTTCTCAAAACATTACAAAATTCTACAGACATCTCACAAAATCTCCACACATTTCCACAAAATCTAAGAAAATTCCCGCAAAATTCTTCAAGTCTCCTCCAAATCCCACAAAATTCAAGAGAAATCCTCAAAGTTCCACAAAAATCCAACAAAATTCCCTACATCTTCTAAAAATCCAAACAAATTCCTGAAACATCTCACAAAATCTCCACCAATTTCCACAACATTTAGGAAAAATCCCTCCAACTTCTTCAAGTCTCCTCCAAATCCCACAAAATTCAAGACAAATCCTCAAAATCCCACAAAAATCCCACCAAATTCCAGAACCATCTCACAAAATCTCAACAAATTTCCACAAAATTCAAGAAAACTCTCACAAAGTTCTTGAAAGCCCCTCAAAATTCCAGAAAAATGCCACAAACTTCCCTACATCTTCTCAAAACCCAAACAAACTCCTGCAACATCTCACAAAATCTCCACCAATTTCCAAACAATTCAAGAAAAATCCCTCCAAATTCTTCAAGTCTCCTACAAATCCCAGAAAAATCCCACAAAATTCCAGAAACATCCCACCAAATCACCTCAATATCACCAAAAATTCTGGGAAAGCCTCACAAAATTGCAGAAAAATGCCACAAAATTCCCTAAACCTTCTCAAAACCCTACCCAATTCCTGCAACATCCCACAAAATCTCCAACAATTTCCACAAAATTCAAGAAAAATCCCTCAAAATTCACTGAATTTCCTCAATATCCCACCAAATTCCAGAACCATCTCACAAAATCTCAACAAATTTCCACAAAATCTAAGAAAATTCCCTCCAAATTCTTCAAGTCTCCTCCAAATCCCACAAAATTCAAGAGAAATCCTCAAAATTCCACAAAAATCCCACAAAATTTCTTCCATCTTCTCAAAACCCAAACAAATTCCTGCAACATCTCACAAAATCTCCACCAATTTCCAAACATTTCAAGAAAAATCCCGCAAAATTCTTCAAGTCTCCTCCAAATACCACAAACATCCTACAAACATCCCACAAACATCCCACAAACATTCCATAAAATTCAATAGAAATCCCACAAAATTCAAGAGAAATCCCACCAAATTCTGTACAAGCCCCACACAATTCCCTAAATCTTCTCAGAACCCAACCACATTCCTGCAACATCCCACAAAACCTCCAACAATTTCCACAAAATTCAAGAAAATTCCCTCCAAATTCACTGAATTTCCTCAATATCCCACCAAACTCCAGAACCATCTCACAAAATCTCAACAAATTTCAAAAAAATTCAAAAAAAACACTCACAAAGTTCTTGAAAGCCCCTCAAAATTCCAGAAAAATGCCACAAAATTCCCTACATCTTCTCAAAACCCAAACAAACTCCTGCAACATCCCACAAAATCTCTGGAAATTTCCACAAAATTCAAGAAGACTCACACAAAAAACTTGAAAGCTGCTGAAAATTCCACGAAAATCCCACAAAAATCCCTAAATCTTCTCAAAACCCAACCACATTCCTGCAGCATCTCACAAAATCTCCACCAATATCCAAAAAATTCAAGAAAATTCCCTCCAAATTCTTCAAGTCTCCTCCAAATCCCACAAAATTCAAGACAAATCCTCAAAATCCCACAAAAATCCCACCAAATTCCAGAACCATCTCACAAAATCTCAACAAATTTCCACAAAATCTAAGAAAATTCCCTCCAAATTCTTCAAGTCTCCTCCAAATCCCACAAAATTCAAGACAAATCCTCAAAATTCCACAAAAATCCCACAAAATTCCTGCAACATCTCACAAAATCTCCGGAAATTTCCACAAAATTCAAGAAGACTCTCACAAAATACTTGAAAGCTGCTGAAAATTCCACGAATATCCCACAAAAATCCCTAAATCTTCTCAAAACCCAACCACATTCCTGCAGCATCTCACAAAATCTCCACCAATATCCAAAAAATTCAAGAAAATTCCCTCCAAATTCTTCAAGTCTCCTCCAAATCCCACAAAATTCAAGACAAATCCTCAAAATCTCACAAAAATCCCACCAAATTCCAGAACCATCTCACAAAATCTCAACAAATTTCCACTAAATTCAAGAAAACTCTCACAAAGTTCTTGAAAGCCCCTCAAAATTCCAGAAAAATGCCACAAACTTCCCTACATCTTCTCAAAACCCAAACAAACTCCTGCAACATCTCACAAAATCTCCACCAATTTCCAAACAATTCAAGAAAAATCCCGCAAAATTCTTCAAGTCTCGTACAAATCCCAGAAAAATCCCACAAAATTCCAGAAACATCCCACCAAATCACCTCAATATCACCAAAAATTCTGGAAAAGCCTCACAAAATTGCAGAAAAATGCCACAAAATTCCCTAAACCTTCTCAAAACCCTACCCAATTCCTGCAACATCCCACAAAATCTCCAACAATTTCCACAAAATTCAAGAAAAATCCCTCAAAATTCACTGAATTTCCTCAATATCCCACCAGATTCCAGAACCATCTCACAAAATCTCAACAAATTTCCACTAAATCTAAGAAAATTCCCGCAAAATTCTTCAAGTCTCCTCCAAATCCCACAAAATTCAAGAGAAATCCTCAAAATTCCACAAAAATCCCCCAAAATTCCTTCCATCTTCTCAGAACCCAAACAAACTCCTGCAACATCTCACAAAATCTCCACCAATTTCCAAACAATTCAAGAAAAATCCCGCAAAATTCTTCAAGTCTCCTCCAAATACCACAAACATCCCACAAACATCCCACAAAATTCAAGAGAAATCCCACAAAATTCAAAAGAAATCGCACAAAATCCTGTACAAGCCCCACACAATTCCCTAAATCTTCTCAGAACCCAACAACATTCCTGCAACATCCCACAAAATCTCTGGAAATTTCCACAAAATTCAAGAGAACTCACACAAAAAACTTGAAAGCTGCTGAAAATTCCACGAATATCCCACAAAAATCCCTAAATCTTCTCAAAACCCAACCACATTCCTGCAGCATCTCACAAAATCTCCACCAATATCCAAAAAATTCAAGAAAATTCCCTCCAAATTCTTCAAGTCTCCTCCAAATCCCACAAAATTCAAGACAAATCCTCAAAATTCCACAAAAATCCCACAAAATTCCTGCAACATCTCACAAAATCTCCGGAAATTTCCACAAAATTCAAGAAGACTCTCACAAAATACTTGAAAGCTGCTGAAAATTCCACGAATATCCCACAAAAATCCCTAAATCTTCTCAAAACCCAACCACATTCCTGCAGCATCTCACAAAATCTCCACCAATATCCAAAAAATTCAAGAAAATTCCCTCCAAATTCTTCAAGTCTCCTCCAAATCCCACAAAATTCAAGACAAATCCTCAAAATCCCACAAAAATCCCACCAAATTCCAGAACCATCTCACAAAATCTCAACAAATTTCCACTAAATTCAAGAAAACTCTCACAAAGTTCTTGAAAGCCCCTCAAAATTCCAGAAAAATGCCACAAACTTCCCTACATCTTCTCAAAACCCAAACAAACTCCTGCAACATCTCACAAAATCTCCACCAATTTCCAAACAATTCAAGAAAAATCCCGCAAAATTCTTCAAGTCTCCTACAAATCCCAGAAAAATCCCACAAAATTCCAGAAACATCCCACCAAATCACCTCAATATCACCAAAAATTCTGGAAAAGCCTCACAAAATTGCAGAAAAATGCCACAAAATTCCCTAAACCTTCTCAAAACCCTACCCAATTCCTGCAACATCCCACAAAATCTCCAACAATTTCCACAAAATTCAAGAAAAATCCCTCAAAATTCACTGAATTTCCTCAATATCCCACCAGATTCCAGAACCATCTCACAAAATCTCAACAAATTTCCACTAAATCTAAGAAAATTCCCGCAAAATTCTTCAAGTCTCCTCCAAATCCCACAAAATTCAAGAGAAATCCTCAAAATTCCACAAAAATCCCCCAAAATTCCTTCCATCTTCTCAGAACCCAAACAAACTCCTGCAACATCTCACAAAATCTCCACCAATTTCCAAACAATTCAAGAAAAATCCCGCAAAATTCTTCAAGTCTCCTCCAAATACCACAAACATCCCACAAACATCCCACAAAATTCAAGAGAAATCCCACAAAATTCAAAAGAAATCGCACAAAATCCTGTACAAGCCCCACACAATTCCCTAAATCTTCTCAGAACCCAACAACATTCCTGCAACATCCCACAAAATCTCTGGAAATTTCCACAAAATTCAAGAGAACTCACACAAAAAACTTGAAAGCTGCTGAAAATTCCACGAATATCCCACAAAAATCCCTAAATCTTCTCAAAACCCAACCACATTCCTGCAGCATCTCACAAAATCTCCACCAATATCCAAAAAATTCAAGAAAATTCCCTCCAAATTCTTCAAGTCTCCTCCAAATCCCACAAAATTCAAGACAAATCCTCAAAATCCCATAAAAATCCCACCAAATTCCAGAACCATCTCACAAAATCTCAACAAATTTCCACTAAATTCAAGAAAACTCTCACAAAGTTCTTGAAAGCCCCTCAAAATTCCAGAAAAATGCCACAAACTTCCCTACATCTTCTCAAAACCCAAACAAACTCCTGCAACATCTCACAAAATCTCCACCAATTTCCAAACAATTCAAGAAAAATCCCGCAAAATTCTTCAAGTCTCGTACAAATCCCAGAAAAATCCCACAAAATTCCAGAAACATCCCACCAAATCACCTCAATATCACCAAAAATTCTGGGAAAGCCTCACAAAATTGAAGAAAAATGCCACAAAATTCCCTAAACCTTCTCAAAACCCTACCCAATTCCTGCAACATCCCACAAAATCTCCAACAATTTCCACAAAATTCAAGAAAAATCCCTCAAAATTCACTGAATTTCCTCAATATCCCACCAAATTCCAGAACCATCTCACAAAATCTCAACAAATTTCCACAAAATCTAAGAAAATTCCCTCCAAATTCTTCAAGTCTCCTCCAAATCCCACAAAATTCAAGAGAAATCCTCAAAATTCCACAAAAATCCCACAAAATTTCTTCCATCTTCTCAAAACCCAAACAAATTCCTGCAACATCTCACAAAATCTCCACCAATTTCCAAACATTTCAAGAAAAATCCCGCAAAATTCTTCAAGTCTCCTCCAAATACCACAAACATCCTACAAACATCTCACAAACATCCCACAAACATTCCATAAAATTCAATAGAAATCCCACAAAATTCAAGAGAAATCCCACCAAATTCTGTACAAGCCCCACACAATTCCCTAAATCTTCTCAGAACCCAACCACATTCCTGCAACATCCCACAAAACCTCCAACAATTTCCACAAAATTCAAGAAAATTCCCTCCAAATTCACTGAATTTCCTCAATATCCCACCAAACTCCAGAACCATCTCACAAAATCTCAACAAATTTCAAAAAAATTAAAAAAAAACACTCACAAAGTTCTTGAAAGCCCCTCAAAATTCCAGAAAAATGCCACAAAATTCCCTACATCTTCTCAAAACCCAAACAAACTCCTGCAACATCCCACAAAATCTCTGGAAATTTCCACAAAATTCAAGAAGACTCACACAAAAAACTTGAAAGCTGCTGAAAATTCCACGAAAATCCCACAAAAATCCCTAAATCTTCTCAAAACCCAACCACATTCCTGCAGCATCTCACAAAATCTCCACCAATATCCAAAAAATTCAAGAAAATTCCCTCCAAATTCTTCAAGTCTCCTCCAAATCCCACAAAATTCAAGACAAATCCTCAAAATCCCACAAAATTCCCACCAAATTCCAGAACCATCTCACAAAATCTCAACAAATTTCCAGAAAATCTAAGAAAATTCCCTCCAAATTCTTCAAGTCTCCTCCAAATCCCACAAAATTCAAGACAAATCCTCAAAATTCCACAAAAATCCCACAAAATTCCTTCCATCTTCTCAAAACCCAAACAAATTCCTGCAACATCTCACAAAATCTCCACCAATTTCCAAACATTTCAAGAAAAATCCTGCAAAATTCTTCAAGTCTCGTACAAATCCCAGAAAAATCCCACAAAATTCCAGAAACATCCCACCAAATCACCTCAATATCACCAAAAATTCTGGAAAAGCCTCACAAAATTGCAGAAAAATGCCACAAAATTCCCTAAACCTTCTCAAAACCCTACCCAATTCCTGCAACATCCCACAAAATCTCCAACAATTTCCACAAAATTCAAGAAAAATCCCTCAAAATTCACTGAATTTCCTCAATATCCCACCAAATTCCAGAACCATCTCACAAAATCTCAACAAATTTCCACTAAATCTAAGAAAATTCCCTCCAAATTCTTCAAGTCTCCTCCAAATCCCACAAAATTCAAGAGAAATCCTCAAAATTCCACAAAAATCCCACAAAATTCCTTCCATCTTCTCAGAACCCAAACAAATTCCTGCAACATCTCACAAAATCTCCACCAATTTCCAAACATTTCAAGAAAAATCCCGCAAAATTCTTCAAGTCTCCTCCAAATACCACAAACATCCTACAAACATCTCACAAACATCCCACAAACATCCCATAAAATTCAATAGAAATCCCACAAAATTCAAGAGAAATCCCACCAAATTCTGTACAAGCCCCACACAATTCCCTAAATCTTCTCAGAACCCAACCACATTCCTGCAACATCCCACAAAATCTCCAACAATTTCCACAAAATTCAAGAAAATTCCCTCCAAATTCACTGAATTTCCTCAATATCCCACCAAACTCCAGAACCATCTCACAAAATCTCAACAAATTTCCAAAAAATTGAAAAAAACTCTCACAAAGTTCTTGAAAGCCCCTCAAAATTCCAGAAAAATGCCACAAAATTCCCTACATCTTCTCAAAACATTACAAAATTCTACAGACATCTCACAAAATCTCCACACATTTCCACAAAATCTAAGAAAATTCCCGCAAAATTCTTCAAGTCTCCTCCAAATCCCACAAAATTCAAGAGAAATCCTCAAAATTCCACAAAAATCCAACAAAATTCCCTACATCTTCTCAAAATCCAAACAAATTCCTGAAACATCTCACAAAATCTCCACCAATTTCCACAACATTTAGGAAAAATCCCTCCAACTTCTTCAAGTCTCCTCCAAATCCCACAAAATTCAAGAGAATTCCTCAAAATTCCACAAAAATCCCACAAAATTCCTGCAACATCTCACAAAATCTCCGGAAATTTCCACAAAATTCAAGAAGACTCTGACAAATTCCAGAAAAGTCCCTCAAAGTTCCACAAACATCCCACAAAATCTCCCCAGTATCCAACAAAATTCCAGGAAAAATCCCACAAAATTCCCTAAATCTTCTCAAAACACGACCAAATTCTAGAAAAATATCCCAACAAATCTCCACAAATTCCCACAAAATACATGAAAAATCCCACAAGATCCCTAAGTCGCCTCAATATCCCACAAAATCCCACAAAAATCACACAAAACGTCCACAAGTTTCCACAAAATATAAAAAAAAATCCTCAAAATTCTTCAAGTCTCCTCAAAACCACACAAAGTTTTGAAAAGGCCCACCAAATTCCAGAAAAATCCCACAGAATCTACACAAATTCCCAAAAATCTAAAACAAATTCCTCAAAATTCTTCAAGTCTCCTCAGAATTCCACACAATTCCAGAAAAAACCCACAAAATTCCAGAGAAGTCCCACAAAACTCCCTAAATCATTACAAAACCCTACCAATTCACAGGAATGTCCCACAAAATCTCCACCAATTCCCAGAACATGCCCCCAAAAATCTCACAAAAATCCCTAAATCTTCTGAAAACTCGACCAAATTCCAGAAACGCCCCATAAAATCAGCACAGATTCCCACAAAATTCAAGAAAAAACACCACAAAATTCCCTAAATCTTTTCAAAATACCACAAAATTCTTGAAAAGCCCCACCAAATTCCAGAAACATCCCACAAAATGTCCTCAATACCCAACAAAATTCCAGGAAAAATCCCACAAAATTCCCTAAATCTTCTCAAACACGACCAATTTCTAGAAAAATATCCCACCAAATCTCCACAAATTCCCACAAAATACATGAAAAATCCCTCAAGATCCCTAAATCGCCTCAATATCCCACAAAATCCCACAAAAATCACACAAAACCTCCACAAGTTTCCACAAAATCTAAGAAAATTTCCTCAAAATTCTTCAAGTCTCCTCAAAACCACACAAAGTCCTTGAAAAGGCCCACCAAATTCCAGAAAAATCTCACAGAATCTCCACAAATTCCCACAAAATCTAAAACAAATTCCTCAAAATTCTTCAAGTCTCCTCAGAATCCCACACAATTCCAGAAAAAACCCTCAAAATTCCAGAGAAGTCCCACAAAACTCCCTAAATCATTTCAAAACCCTACCAATTCACAGGAAAGTCCCACAAAATCTCTACCAATTCCCAGAACATCCCACAAAAATCTCACAAAAATCCCTAAATCTTCTGAAAACTCGACCAAATTCCAGAAACGCCCCATAAAATCAGCACAGTTTCCCAAAAAATTCAAGAAAAAACACCACAAAATTCCCAAAATCTTTTCAAAATACCACAAAATTCTTGAAAAGCCCCACCAAATTCCACAAATATCCCACAAAATCTCCCCAGTATCCAACAAAATTCCAGGAAAAATCCCACAAAATTCCTTAAATCTTCTCAAAACACAACCAAATTCTAGAAAAATATCCCACCGAATCTCCACAAATTCCCACAGAATACATGAAAAATCCCTGATAATTCTTCAGTTCTCTACAGAATCTCACCAAATTCCAGAAAAGTCCCTCAAAGTTCCACAAGCATCCCACAAAATCTCCACAGTATCCAACAAAATTCCAGGAAAAATCCCACAAAATTCCCTAAATCTTCTCAAAACACGACCAAATTCTAGAAAAATATCCCACCAAATCTCCACAAATTCCCACAGAATACATGAAAAATCCCTGATAATACGTCAGTTCTCTACAGAATCTCACAAAATTCCAGAAAAGTCCCTCCAAGTTCCACAAGCATCCCACAAAATCTCCCCAGTATCCAACAAAATTCCGGGAAAAATCCTACAAAATTCCCTAAATCTTCTCAAAACACGACCAAATTCTAGAAAAATATCCCAACAAATCTCCACAAATTCCCACAAAATACATGAAAAATCCCTCAAGATCCCTAAATCGCCTCAATATCCCACAAAATCCCACAAAAATCACACAAAACGTCCACAAGTTTCCACAAAATCTAAGAAAAATCCCTGAAAATTCTTCAAGTCTCCTCAAAACCACAAAAAGTCCTTCAAAAAGGCCTACCAAATTCCAGAAATATCTTGCAGAATTCCCTAAATCTTCTCAAAACTCTACCAAATTCCAGAAAAATCCGACCAAATCTCCACAAATTCCCACAGACTACATGAAAAATCCCTGATAATTCGTCAGTTCTCTACAGAATCTCACCAAATTCCAGAAAAGTCCCTCAAAGTTCCACAAATATTCCACAAAATCTCCCCAGTATCCAAGAAAATTCCAGGAAAAATCACACAAAATTCCCTAAATCTTCTCAAAATACGGCTAAAATCCACAAAAATCCCACCGAATCTCCACAAATTCCCACAGAATACATGAAAAATCCCTCAAGATCCCTAAATCGCCTCAATATCCCACAAAATCACACAAAAATCCCACAAAACCTCCACAAGTTTCCACAAAATCTAAGAAAAATTCCTCAAAATTCTTCAAGTCTCCTCAAAACCACAAAACGTCCTTCAAAAAGGCCTACCAAATTCCAGAAATATCTTGCAGAATTCCCTAAATCTTCTCAAAACTCTACCAAATTCCAGAAAAATCCCACCAAATCTCCACAAATTCCCACAGAATACATGAAAAATCCCTGATAATTCGTCAGTTCTCTACAGAATCTCACCAAATTCCAGAAAAGTCCCTCAAAGTTCCACAAACATTCCACAAAATCTCCCCAGTATCCAATAAAATTCCAGAAAAAATCCCACAAAATTCCCTAAATCTTCCCAAAACATGACCAAATTCTAGAAAAATATCCCACCAAATCTCCACAAAATCCCACTAAATACATGAAAAATCCCTCAAGATCCCTAAATCGCCTCAATATCCCACAAAATCCCACAAAAATCACACAAAACCTCCACAAGTTTTCACAAAATATAAAAACAAATCCTTAAAATTCTTCAAGTCTCCTCAAAACCACACAAAGTCCTTGAAAAGGCCCACCAAATTCCAGAAAAATCCCACAGAATCTACACAAATTCCCACAAAATCTAAAACAAATTCCTCAAAATTTTTCAAGTCTCCTCAGAATCCCACACAATTCCAGAAAAAACCCACAAAATTCCAGAGAAGTCCCACAAAACTCCCTAAATCATTTCAAAACCCTACCAATTCACAGGAATGTCCCACAAAATCTCCACCAATTCCCAGAACATCCCACAAAAATCTCACAAAAATCCGTAATCTTCTGAAAACTCGACCGAATTCCAGAAACGCCCCATAAAATCAGCACAGATTCCCACAAAATTCATGAAAAAACACCACAAAATTCCCAAAATCTTTTTAAAATACCACAAAATTCTTGAAAAGCCCCACCAAATTCCAGAAACATCCCACAAAATGTCCTCAATACCCAACAAAATCCCAGAAAAATCACACAAAATTCCCTAAATCTTCTCAAAACACGGCCAAAATCCACAAAAATCCCACCAAATCTCAACAAATTCCCACAGAATACATGAAAAATCCCTGATAATTCGTCAGTTCTCTACAGAATCTCACCAAATTCCAGAAAAGTCCCTCAAAGTTCCACAAACATCTCACAAAATCTCCCCAGTATCCAACAAAATTCCAGGAAAAATCCCACAAGATTCCCTAAATCTTCCCAAAACACGACCAAATTCTAGAAAAATATCCCAACAAATCTCCACAAATTCCCACAAAATACATGAAAAATCCCTCAAGATCCCTAAATCGCCTCAATATCCCACAAAATCCCACAAAAATCACACAAAACCTCCACAAGTTTCCACAAAATCTAAGAAAAATCCCTGAAAATTCTTCAAGTCTCCTCAAAACCACACAAAGTCCTTGAAAAGGCCCACCAAATTCCAGAAAAATCTTACAAAATTCCCTAAATCTTCTCAAAACTCTACCAAATTCCAGAAAAATCCCACCAAATCTCCACAAATTCCCACAGGATACATGAAAAATCCCTGATAATTCTTCAGTTCTCTATAGAATCTCACCAAATTCCAGAAGAGTCCCTCAAAGTTCCACAAACATTCCACAAAATCTCCCCAGTATCCAATAAAATTCCAGGAAAAATCCCACAAAATTCCCTAAATCTTCTCAAAACACGACCAAATTCTAGAAAAATATCTCCACAAATTCCCACAAAATACATGTAAATTCCCTCAAGATGCCTAAATCGCCTCAATATCCCACAAAATTCCACAAAAATCCCACAAAACCTCCACAAGTTTCCACAGAATCTAAGAAAAATTCCTCAAAATTCTTCAAGTCTCCTCAAAACCACATAAAGTCCTTCAAAAAGGCCTACCAAATTCCAGAAATATCTTGCAGAATTCCCTAAATCTTCTCAAAACTCTACCAAGTTCCAGAAAAATCCCACCAAATCTCCACAAATTCCCACAAAATACATGAAAAATCCCTCAAGATCCCTAAATCGCCTCAATATCCCACAAAATTCCACAAAAATCCCACAAAACCTCCACAAGTTTCCACAGAATCTAAGAAAAATTCCTCAAAATTCTTCAAGTCTCCTCAAAACCACACAAAGTCCTTCAAAGAGGCCCACCAAATTCCAGAAAAATCTTACAGAATTCCCTAAATCTTCTCAAAACTCTACCAAATTCCAGAAAAATCTCACCAAATCTCCACAAATTCCCACAGAATACATGAAAAATCCCTGATAATTCGTTAGTTCTCTACAGAATCTCACCAAATTCCAGAAGAGACCCTCAAAGTTCCACAAACATCCCACAAAATCTCCCCAGTATCCAATAAAATTCCAGGAAAAATCCCACAAAATTCCCTAAATCTTCTCAAAACATGACAAAATTCTAGAAAAATATCCCACCGAATCTCCACAAATTCCCACAGAATACATGAAAAATCCCTGATAATTCGTCAGTTCTCTACAGAATCTCACCAAATTCCAGAAAAGTCCCTCAAAGTTCCAGAAGCATCCCTCAAAATCTCCCCAGTATCCAACAAAATTCCAGGAAAAATCCCACAAAATTCCCTAAATCTTCTCAAAACATGACCAAATTCTAGAAAAATATCCCACCAAATCTCCACAAATTCCCACAAAATACATGAAAAATCCCTCAAGATCCCTAAATCGCCTCAATATCCCACAAAATCCCACAAAAATCACACAAAACCTCCACAGGTTTGTACAAAATCTAAGAAAAAATCCTCAAAATTCTTCAAGTCTCCTCAAAACCACACAAAGTCCTTGAAAAGGCCCACCAAATTCCAGAAAAATTCCACAGAATCTACACAAATTCCCACAAAATCTAAAACAAATTCCTCAAAATTTTTCAAGTCTCCTCAGAATCCCACACAATTCCAGAAAAAACCCACAAAATTCCAGAGAAGTCCCACAAAACTCCCTAAATCATTTCAAAACCCTACCAATTCACAGGAATGTCCCACAAAATCTCCACCAATTCCCAGAACATCCCACAAAAATCTCACAAAAATCCGTAATCTTCTGAAAACTCGACCGAATTCCAGAAACGCCCCATAAAATCAGCACAGATTCCCACAAAATTCATGAAAAAACACCACAAAATTCCCAAAATCTTTTTAAAATACCACAAAATTCTTGAAAAGCCCCACCAAATTCCAGAAACATCCCACAAAATGTCCTCAATACCCAACAAAATCCCAGAAAAATCCCACAAAATTCCCTAAATCTTCTCAAAACATGGCCAAAATCCACAAAAATCCCACCAAATCTCCACAAATTCCCACAGAATACATGAAAAATCCCTGATAATTCGTCAGTTCTCTACAGAATCTCACCAAATTCCAGAAGAGTCCCTCAAAGTTCCACAAGCATCCCACAAAATCTCCCAAGTATCCAACAAAATTCCATGAAAAATCCAACAAAATTCCCTAAATCTTCTCAAAACATGACCAAATTCCAGAAAAATCCCACAGAATCTCCACAAATTCCCACAGAATACATGAAAAATCCCTGATAATTCTTCAGTTCTCTACAGAATCTCACAAAATTCCAGAAGAGTCCCTCAAAGTTCCACAAGCATCCCACAAAATCTCCCCAGTATCCAACAAAATTCCAGGAAAAATCCCACAAAATTCCCTAAATCTTCTCAAAACATGATCAAATTCTAGAAAAATATCCCACCAAATCTCCACAAATTCCCACAAAATACATGAAAAATCCCTCAAGATCCCTAAATCGCCTCAATATCCCACAAAATCCCACAAAAATCCCACAAAACCTCCACAAGTTTCCACAAAATCTAAGAAAAATTCCTCAAAATTCTTCAAGTCTCCTCAAAACCACACAAAGTCCTTGAAAAGACCCACCAAATTCCAGAAAAATCCCACCAAATCTCCACAAATTTCCACAGAATACATGAAAAATCCCTGATAATTCTTCAGTTCTCTACAAAATCTCACCAAATTCCAGAAAAGTCCCTCAAAGTTCCACAAACATCCCACAAAATCTCCCCAGTATCCAACAAAATTCCAGGAAAAATCCCACAAAATTCCCTAAATCTTCTCAAAACTCTACCAAATTCCAGAAAAATCCCACCAAATCTCCACAAATTCCCACAGAATACATGAAAAATCCCTGATAATTCTTCAGTTCTCTACAGAATCTCACCAAATTCCAGAAAAGTCCCTCAAAGTTCCACAAAATCTACTCAATATCCAACAAAATTCAAGAAAAATCCCACAAAATTCCCTAAATCTTCTCAAAACACGACCAAATTCTAGAAAAATATCCCACCAAATCTCCACAAATTCCCACAAAATACATGAAAAATCCCTCAAGATCCCTAAATCGCCTCAATATCCCACAAAATCCCACAAAAATCACACAAAACCTCCACAAGTTTCCACAAAATATAAAAAAAAATCCTCAAAATTCTTCAAGTCTCCTCAAAACCACACAAAGTCCTTGAAAAAAACCACCAAATTCCAGTAAAATCCCACAGAATCTCCAACAATTCCCACAAAATCTAAAACAAATTCCTCAAAATTCTTCAAGTCTCCTCAGAATCCCACACAATTCCAGAAAAAAACCCACAAAATTCCAGAGAAGTCCCACAAAACTCCCTAAATCATTTCAAAACCCTACCAATTCACAGGAATGTCCCACAAAATCTCCACCAATTCCCAGAACATCCCACAAAAATCTCACAAAAATCCCTAAATCTTCTGAAAACTCGACCAAATTCCAGAAACGCTCCATAAAATCAGCACAGTTTCCCTCAAAATTCAAGAAAAAACACCACAAAATTCCCTAAATCTTTTCAAAATACCACAAAATTCTTGAAAAGCCCCACCAAATTCCAGAAACATCCCACAAAATGTCCTCAATACCCAACAAAATCCCAGAAAAATCACACAAAATTCCCTAAATCTTCTCAAAACACGGCCAAAATCCACAAAAATCCCACCAAATCTCCACAAATTCCCACAGAATACATGAAAAATCCCTGATAATTCGTCAGTTCTCTACAGAATCTCACTAAATTCCAGAAAAGTCCCTCAAAGTTCCACAAGCATCCCACAAAATCTCCCCAGTATCCAACAAAATTCCAGGAAAAATCCCACAAAATTCCATAAATCTTCTCAAAACATGACAAAATTCTAGAAAAATATCCCACCGAATCTCCACAAATTCCCACAAAATATATGAAAAATCCCTCAAGATCCCTAAATCGCCTCAATATCCCACAAAATTCCACAAAAATCCCACAAAACCTCCACAAGTTTCCACAGAATCTAAGAAAAATTCCTCAAAATTCTTCAAGTCTCCTCAAAACCACACAAAGTCCTTCAAAGAGGCCCACCAAATTCCAGAAAAATCTTACAGAATTCCCTAAATCTTCTCAAAACTCTACCAAATTCCAGAAAAATCCCACCAAATCTCCACAAATTCCCACAGAATACATGAAAAATCCCTGATAATTCGTCAGTTCTCTACAGAATCTCACCAAATTCCAGAAGAGTCCCTCAAAGTTCCACAAACACCCCACAAAATCTCCTCAATATCCAACAAAATTCCAGGAAAAATCCCACAAAATTCCCTAAATCTTCTCAAAACTCTACCAAATTCCAGAAAAATCCCACCAAATCTCCACAAATTCCCACAGAATACATGAAAAATCCCTGATAATTCGTCAGTTCTCTACAGAATCTCACCAAATTCCAGAAGAGTCCCTCAAAGTTCCACAAACATCCCACAAAATCTCCCCAGAATCCAACAAAATTCCAGGAAAAATCCCACAAAATTCCCTAAATCTTCTCAAAACTCTACCAAATTCCAGAAAAATCCCACCAAATCTCCACAAATTCCCACAGAATACATGAAAAATCCCTGATAATTCGTCAGTTCTCTACAGAATCTCACAAAATTCCAGAAAAGTCCCTCAAAGTTCCACAAAATCTACTCAATATCCAACAAAATTCAAGAAAAATCCCACAAAATTCCCTAAATCTTCACAAAACACGACCAAATTCTAGAAAAATATCCCACCAAATCTCCACAAATTCCCACAAAATACATGAAAAATCCCTCAAGATCCCTAAATCGCCTCAATATCCCACAAAATCCCACAAAAATCACACAAAACCTCCACAAGTTTCCACAAAATATAAAAAAAAATCCTCAAAATTCTTCAAGTCTCCTCAAAACCACACAAAGTCCTTGAAAAAAACCACCAAATTCCAGTAAAATCCCACAGAATCTCCAACAATTCCCACAAAATCTAAAACAAATTCCTCAAAATTCTTCAAGTCTCCTCAGAATCCCACACAATTCCAGAAAAAAACCCACAAAATTCCAGAGAAGTCCCACAAAACTCCCTAAATCATTTCAAAACCCTACCAATTCACAGGAATGTCCCACAAAATCTCTACCAATTCCCAGAACATCCCACAAAAATCTCACAAAAATCCCTAAATCTTCTGAAAACTCGACCAAATTCCAGAAACGCCCCATAAAATCAGCACAGTTTCCCAAAAAATTCAAGAAAAAACACCACAAAATTCCCAAAATCTTTTCAAAATACCACAAAATTCTTGAAAAGCCCCACCAAATTCCAGAAACATCCCACAAAATGTCCTCAATACCCAACAAAATCCCAGAAAAATCCCACAAAATTCCCTAAATCTTCTGAAAACTTGACGAAATTCCAGAAACGCCCCATAAAATCAGCACAGTATCCAACAAAATCCCAGAAAAATCCCACAAAATTCCCTAAATCTTCTCAAAACACGGCCAAAATCCACAAAAATCCCACCAAATCTCCACAAATTCCCACAGAATACATGAAAAATCCCTGATAATTCGTCAGTTCTCTACAGAATCTCACCAAATTCCAGAAGAGTCCCTCAAAGTTCCACAAACATCCCACAAAATCTCCCCAGTATCCAATAAAATTCCAGGAAAAATCCCACCAAATTCCCTAAATCTTCTCAAAACACGACCAAATTCTAGAAAAATATCCCACCGAATCTCCACAAATTCCCACAGAATACATGAAAAATCCCTGATAATTCGTCAGTTCTCTACAGAATCTCAGAAAATTCCAGAAAAGTCCCTTCAAGTTCCACAAGCATCCCACAAAATCTCCCCAGTATCCAACAAAATTCCAGGAAAAATCCCACAAAATTCCCTAAATCTTCTCAAAACTCGACCAAATTCTAGAAAAATATCCCACCAAATCTCCACAAATTCCCACAAAATACATGAAAAATCCCTCAAGATCCCTAAATCGCCTCAATATCCCACAAAATCCCACAAAAATCACACAAAACCTCCACAGGTTTGTACAAAAGCTAAGAAAAAATCCTCAAAATTCTTCAAGTCTCCTCAAAACCACACAAAGTCCTTGAAAAGGCCCACCAAATTCCAGTAAAATCCCACAGAATCTCCAACAATTCCCACAAAATCTAAAACAAATTCCTCAAAATTCTTCAAGTCTCCTCAGAATCCCACACAATTCCAGAAAAAACCCGCAAAATTCCAGAGAAGTCCCACAAAACTCCCTAAATCATTTCAAAACCCTACCAATTCAAAGGAATGTCCCACAAAATCTCCACCAATTCCCAGAACATCCCACAAAAATCTCACAAAAATCCCTAAATCTTCTGAAAACTCGACCAAATTCCAGAAACGCTCCATAAAATCAGCACAGTTTCCCTCAAAATTCAAGAAAAAACACCACAAAATTCCCAAAATCTTTTCAAAATACCACAAAATTCTTGAAAAGCCCCACCAAATTCCAGAAACATCCCACAAAATGTCCTCAATACCCAACAATATCCCAGAAAAATCACACAAAATTCCCTAAATCTTCTCAAAACACGGCCAAAATCCACAAAAATCCCACCAAATCTCCACAAATTCCCACAGAATACATGAAAAATCCCTGATAATTCGTCAGTTCTCTACAGAATCTCACCAAATTCCAGAAGAGTCCCTCAAAGTTCCACAAGCATCCCACAAAATCTCCCCAGTATCCAACAAAATTCCAGGAAAAATCCCACAAAATTCCATAAATCTTCTCAAAACGTGACAAAATTCTAGAAAAATATCCCACCGAATCTCCACAAATTCCCACAGAATACATGAAAAATCCCTGATAATTCGTCAGTTCTCTACAGAATCTCACAAAATTCCAGAAGAGTCCCTCAAAGTTCCACAAACATTCCACAAAATCTCCCCAGTGTCCAACAAAATTCCCGGAAAAATCCCACAAAATTCCCTAAATCTTCTCAAAACATGACAAAATTCTAGAAAAATATCCCACCGAATCTCCACAAATTCCCACAAAATATATGAAAAATCCCTCAAGATCCCTAAATCGCCTCAATATCCCACAAAATTCCACAAAAATCCCACAAAACCTCCACAAGTTTCCACAGAATCTAAGAAAAATTCCTCAAAATTCTTCAAGTCTCCTCAAAACCACGCAAAGTCCTTCAAAGAGGCCCACCAAATTCCAGAAAAATCTTACAGAATTCCCTAAATCTTCTCAAAACTCTACCAAATTCCAGAAAAATCCCACCAAATCTCCACAAATTCCCACAGAATACATGAAAAATCCCTGATAATTCGTCAGTTCTCTACAGAATCTCACCAAATTCCAGAAGAGTCCCTCAAAGTTCCACAAACACCCCACAAAATCTCCTCAATATCCAACAAAATTCCAGGAAAAATCCCACAAAATTCCCTAAATCTTCTCAAAACTCTACCAAATTCCAGAAAAATCCCACCAAATCTCCACAAATTCCCACAGAATACATGAAAAATCCCTGATAATTCTTCAGTTCTCTACAGAATCTCACCAAATTCCAGAAAAGTCCCTCAAAGTTCCACAAAATCTACTCAATATCCAACAAAATTCAAGAAAAATCCCACAAAATTCCCTAAATCTTCACAAAACACGACCAAATTCTAGAAAAATATCCCACCAAATCTCCACAAATTCCCACAAAATACATGAAAAATCCCTCAAGATCCCTAAATCGCCTCAATATCCCACAAAATCCCACAAAAATCACACAAAACCTCCACAAGTTTCCACAAAATATAAAAAAAAATCCTCAAAATTCTTCAAGTCTCCTCAAAACCACACAAAGTCCTTGAAAAAAACCACCAAATTCCAGTAAAATCCCACAGAATCTCCAACAATTCCCACAAAATCTAAAACAAATTCCTCAAAATTCTTCAAGTCTCCTCAGAATCCCACACAATTCCAGAAAAAAACCCACAAAATTCCAGAGAAGTCCCACAAAACTCCCTAAATCATTTCAAAACCCTACCAATTCACAGGAATGTCCCACAAAATCTCTACCAATTCCCAGAACATCCCACAAAAATCTCACAAAAATCCCTAAATCTTCTGAAAACTCGACCAAATTCCAGAAACGCCCCATAAAATCAGCACAGTTTCCCAAAAAATTCAAGAAAAAACACCACAAAATTCCCAAAATCTTTTCAAAATACCACAAAATTCTTGAAAAGCCCCACCAAATTCCAGAAACATCCCACAAAATGTCCTCAATACCCAACAATATCCCAGAAAAATCACACAAAATTCCCTAAATCTTCTCAAAACACGGCCAAAATCCACAAAAATCCCACCAAATCTCCACAAATTCCCACAGAATACATGAAAAATCCCTGATAATTCGTCAGTTCTCTACAGAATCTCACAAAATTCCAGAAGAGTCCCTCAAAGTTCCACAAGCATCCCACAAAATCTCCCCAGTATCCAACAAAATTCCAGGAAAAATCCCACAAAATTCCATAAATCTTCTCAAAACGTGACAAAATTCTAGAAAAATATCCCACCGAATCTCCACAAATTCCCACAAAATATATGAAAAATCCCTGATAATTCGTCAGTTCTCTACAGAATCTCACAAAATTCCAGAAGAGTCCCTCAAAGTTCCACAAACATTCCACAAAATCTCCCCAGTATCCAACAAAATTCCCGGAAAAATCCCACAAAATTCCCTAAATCTTCTCAAAACATGACAAAATTCTAGAAAAATATCCCACCGAATCTCCACAAATTCCCACAAAATATATGAAAAATCCCTCAAGATCCCTAAATCGCCTCAATATCCCACAAAATTCCACAAAAATCCCACAAAACCTCCACAAGTTTCCACAGAATCTAAGAAAAATTCCTCAAAATTCTTCAAGTCTCCTCAAAACCACGCAAAGTCCTTCAAAGAGGCCCACCAAATTCCAGAAAAATCTTACAGAATTCCCTAAATCTTCTCAAAACTCTACCAAATTCCAGAAAAATCCCACCAAATCTCCACAAATTCCCACAGAATACATGAAAAATCCCTGATAATTCGTCAGTTCTCTACAGAATCTCACCAAATTCCAGAAGAGTCCCTCAAAGTTCCACAAACACCCCACAAAATCTCCTCAATATCCAACAAAATTCCAGGAAAAATCCCACAAAATTCCCTAAATCTTCTCAAAACTCTACCAAATTCCAGAAAAATCCCACCAAATCTCCACAAATTCCCACAGAATACATGAAAAATCCCTGATAATTCTTCAGTTCTCTACAGAATCTCACCAAATTCCAGAAAAGTCCCTCAAAGTTCCACAAAATCTACTCAATATCCAACAAAATTCAAGAAAAATCCCACAAAATTCCCTAAATCTTCACAAAACACGACCAAATTCTAGAAAAATATCCCACCAAATCTCCACAAATTCCCACAAAATACATGAAAAATCCCTCAAGATCCCTAAATCGCCTCAATATCCCACAAAATCCCACAAAAATCACACAAAACCTCCACAAGTTTCCACAAAATATAAAAAAAAATCCTCAAAATTCTTCAAGTCTCCTCAAAACCACACAAAGTCCTTGAAAAAAACCACCAAATTCCAGTAAAATCCCACAGAATCTCCAACAATTCCCACAAAATCTAAAACAAATTCCTCAAAATTCTTCAAGTCTCCTCAGAATCCCACACAATTCCAGAAAAAAACCCACAAAATTCCAGAGAAGTCCCACAAAACTCCCTAAATCATTTCAAAACCCTACCAATTCACAGGAATGTCCCACAAAATCTCTACCAATTCCCAGAACATCCCACAAAAATCTCACAAAAATCCCTAAATCTTCTGAAAACTCGACCAAATTCCAGAAACGCCCCATAAAATCAGCACAGTTTCCCAAAAAATTCAAGAAAAAACACCACAAAATTCCCAAAATCTTTTCAAAATACCACAAAATTCTTGAAAAGCCCCACCAAATTCCAGAAACATCCCACAAAATGTCCTCAATACCCAACAATATCCCAGAAAAATCACACAAAATTCCCTAAATCTTCTGCCAAAATCCACAAAAATCCCACCAAATCTCCACAAATTCCCACAGAATACATGAAAAATCCCTGATAATTCGTCAGTTCTCTACAGAATCTCACCAAATTCCAGAAGAGTCCCTCAAAGTTCCACAAGCATCCCACAAAATCTCCCCAGTATCCAACAAAATTCCAGGAAAAATCCCACAAAATTCCATAAATCTTCTCAAAACGTGACAAAATTCTAGAAAAATATCCCACCGAATCTCCACAAATTCCCACAGAATACATGAAAAATCCCTGATAATTCGTCAGTTCTCTACAGAATCTCACAAAATTCCAGAAGAGTCCCTCAAAGTTCCACAAACATTCCACAAAATCTCCCCAGTATCCAACAAAATTCCCGGAAAAATCCCACAAAATTCCCTAAATCTTCTCAAAACATGACAAAATTCTAGAAAAATATCCCACCGAATCTCCACAAATTCCCACAAAATATATGAAAAATCCCTCAAGATCCCTAAATCGCCTCAATATCCCACAAAATTCCACAAAAATCCCACAAAACCTCCACAAGTTTCCACAGAATCTAAGAAAAATTCCTCAAAATTCTTCAAGTCTCCTCAAAACCACGCAAAGTCCTTCAAAGAGGCCCACCAAATTCCAGAAAAATCTTACAGAATTCCCTAAATCTTCTCAAAACTCTACCAAATTCCAGAAAAATCCCACCAAATCTCCACAAATTCCCACAGAATACATGAAAAATCCCTGATAATTCGTCAGTTCTCTACAGAATCTCACCAAATTCCAGAAGAGTCCCTCAAAGTTCCACAAACACCCCACAAAATCTCCTCAATATCCAACAAAATTCCAGGAAAAATCCCACAAAATTCCCTAAATCTTCTCAAAACTCTACCAAATTCCAGAAAAATCCCACCAAATCTCCACAAATTCCCACAGAATACATGAAAAATCCCTGATAATTCTTCAGTTCTCTACAGAATCTCACCAAATTCCAGAAAAGTCCCTCAAAGTTCCACAAAATCTACTCAATATCCAACAAAATTCAAGAAAAATCCCACAAAATTCCCTAAATCTTCACAAAACACGACCAAATTCTAGAAAAATATCCCACCAAATCTCCACAAATTCCCACAAAATACATGAAAAATCCCTCAAGATCCCTAAATCGCCTCAATATCCCACAAAATCCCACAAAAATCACACAAAACCTCCACAAGTTTCCACAAAATATAAAAAAAAATCCTCAAAATTCTTCAAGTCTCCTCAAAACCACACAAAGTCCTTGAAAAAAACCACCAAATTCCAGTAAAATCCCACAGAATCTCCAACAATTCCCACAAAATCTAAAACAAATTCCTCAAAATTCTTCAAGTCTCCTCAGAATCCCACACAATTCCAGAAAAAAACCCACAAAATTCCAGAGAAGTCCCACAAAACTCCCTAAATCATTTCAAAACCCTACCAATTCACAGGAATGTCCCACAAAATCTCTACCAATTCCCAGAACATCCCACAAAAATCTCACAAAAATCCCTAAATCTTCTGAAAACTCGACCAAATTCCAGAAACGCCCCATAAAATCAGCACAGTTTCCCAAAAAATTCAAGAAAAAACACCACAAAATTCCCAAAATCTTTTCAAAATACCACAAAATTCTTGAAAAGCCCCACCAAATTCCAGAAACATCCCACAAAATGTCCTCAATACCCAACAATATCCCAGAAAAATCACACAAAATTCCCTAAATCTTCTCAAAACACGGCCAAAATCCACAAAAATCCCACCAAATCTCCACAAATTCCCACAGAATACATGAAAAATCCCTGATAATTCGTCAGTTCTCTACAGAATCTCACAAAATTCCAGAAGAGTCCCTCAAAGTTCCACAAGCATCCCACAAAATCTCCCCAGTATCCAACAAAATTCCAGGAAAAATCCCACAAAATTCCATAAATCTTCTCAAAACGTGACAAAATTCTAGAAAAATATCCCACCGAATCTCCACAAATTCCCACAAAATATATGAAAAATCCCTGATAATTCGTCAGTTCTCTACAGAATCTCACAAAATTCCAGAAGAGTCCCTCAAAGTTCCACAAACATTCCACAAAATCTCCCCAGTATCCAACAAAATTCCCGGAAAAATCCCACAAAATTCCCTAAATCTTCTCAAAACATGACAAAATTCTAGAAAAATATCCCACCGAATCTCCACAAATTCCCACAAAATATATGAAAAATCCCTCAAGATCCCTAAATCGCCTCAATATCCCACAAAATTCCACAAAAATCCCACAAAACCTCCACAAGTTTCCACAGAATCTAAGAAAAATTCCTCAAAATTCTTCAAGTCTCCTCAAAACCACGCAAAGTCCTTCAAAGAGGCCCACCAAATTCCAGAAAAATCTTACAGAATTCCCTAAATCTTCTCAAAACTCTACCAAATTCCAGAAAAATCCCACCAAATCTCCACAAATTCCCACAGAATACATGAAAAATCCCTGATAATTCGTCAGTTCTCTACAGAATCTCACCAAATTCCAGAAGAGTCCCTCAAAGTTCCACAAACACCCCACAAAATCTCCTCAATATCCAACAAAATTCCAGGAAAAATCCCACAAAATTCCCTAAATCTTCTCAAAACTCTACCAAATTCCAGAAAAATCCCACCAAATCTCCACAAATTCCCACAGAATACATGAAAAATCCCTGATAATTCTTCAGTTCTCTACAGAATCTCACCAAATTCCAGAAAAGTCCCTCAAAGTTCCACAAAATCTACTCAATATCCAACAAAATTCAAGAAAAATCCCACAAAATTCCCTAAATCTTCACAAAACACGACCAAATTCTAGAAAAATATCCCACCAAATCTCCACAAATTCCCACAAAATACATGAAAAATCCCTCAAGATCCCTAAATCGCCTCAATATCCCACAAAATCCCACAAAAATCACACAAAACCTCCACAAGTTTCCACAAAATATAAAAAAAAATCCTCAAAATTCTTCAAGTCTCCTCAAAACCACACAAAGTCCTTGAAAAAAACCACCAAATTCCAGTAAAATCCCACAGAATCTCCAACAATTCCCACAAAATCTAAAACAAATTCCTCAAAATTCTTCAAGTCTCCTCAGAATCCCACACAATTCCAGAAAAAAACCCACAAAATTCCAGAGAAGTCCCACAAAACTCCCTAAATCATTTCAAAACCCTACCAATTCACAGGAATGTCCCACAAAATCTCTACCAATTCCCAGAACATCCCACAAAAATCTCACAAAAATCCCTAAATCTTCTGAAAACTCGACCAAATTCCAGAAACGCCCCATAAAATCAGCACAGTTTCCCAAAAAATTCAAGAAAAAACACCACAAAATTCCCAAAATCTTTTCAAAATACCACAAAATTCTTGAAAAGCCCCACCAAATTCCAGAAACATCCCACAAAATGTCCTCAATACCCAACAAAATCCCAGAAAAATCCCACAAAATTCCCTAAATCTTCTGAAAACTTGACGAAATTCCAGAAACGCCCCATAAAATCAGCACAGTATCCAACAAAATCCCAGAAAAATCACACAAAATTCCCTAAATCTTCTCAAAACACGGCCAAAATCCACAAAAATACCACCAAATCTCCACAAATTCCCACAGAATACATGAAAAATCCCTGATAATTCGTCAGTTCTCTACAGAATCTCACCAAATTCCAGAAGAGTCCCTCAAAGTTCCACAAGCATCCCACAAAATCTCCCCAGTATCCAACAAAATTCCAGGAAAAATCCCACAAAATTCCATAAATCTTCTCAAAACGTGACAAAATTCTAGAAAAATATCCCACCGAATCTCCACAAATTCCCACAGAATACATGAAAAATCCCTGATAATTCGTCAGTTCTCTACAGAATCTCACAAAATTCCAGAAGAGTCCCTCAAAGTTCCACAAACATTCCACAAAATCTCCCCAGTATCCAACAAAATTCCCGGAAAAATCCCACAAAATTCCCTAAATCTTCTCAAAACATGACAAAATTCTAGAAAAATATCCCACCGAATCTCCACAAATTCCCACAAAATATATGAAAAATCCCTCAAGATCCCTAAATCGCCTCAATATCCCACAAAATTCCACAAAAATCCCACAAAACCTCCACAAGTTTCCACAGAATCTAAGAAAAATTCCTCAAAATTCTTCAAGTCTCCTCAAAACCACGCAAAGTCCTTCAAAGAGGCCCACCAAATTCCAGAAAAATCTTACAGAATTCCCTAAATCTTCTCAAAACTCTACCAAATTCCAGAAAAATCCCACCAAATCTCCACAAATTCCCACAGAATACATGAAAAATCCCTGATAATTCGTCAGTTCTCTACAGAATCTCACCAAATTCCAGAAGAGTCCCTCAAAGTTCCACAAACACCCCACAAAATCTCCTCAATATCCAACAAAATTCCAGGAAAAATCCCACAAAATTCCCTAAATCTTCTCAAAACTCTACCAAATTCCAGAAAAATCCCACCAAATCTCCACAAATTCCCACAGAATACATGAAAAATCCCTGATAATTCTTCAGTTCTCTACAGAATCTCACCAAATTCCAGAAAAGTCCCTCAAAGTTCCACAAAATCTACTCAATATCCAACAAAATTCAAGAAAAATCCCACAAAATTCCCTAAATCTTCACAAAACACGACCAAATTCTAGAAAAATATCCCACCAAATCTCCACAAATTCCCACAAAATACATGAAAAATCCCTCAAGATCCCTAAATCGCCTCAATATCCCACAAAATCCCACAAAAATCACACAAAACCTCCACAAGTTTCCACAAAATATAAAAAAAAATCCTCAAAATTCTTCAAGTCTCCTCAAAACCACACAAAGTCCTTGAAAAAAACCACCAAATTCCAGTAAAATCCCACAGAATCTCCAACAATTCCCACAAAATCTAAAACAAATTCCTCAAAATTCTTCAAGTCTCCTCAGAATCCCACACAATTCCAGAAAAAAACCCACAAAATTCCAGAGAAGTCCCACAAAACTCCCTAAATCATTTCAAAACCCTACCAATTCACAGGAATGTCCCACAAAATCTCTACCAATTCCCAGAACATCCCACAAAAATCTCACAAAAATCCCTAAATCTTCTGAAAACTCGACCAAATTCCAGAAACGCCCCATAAAATCAGCACAGTTTCCCAAAAAATTCAAGAAAAAACACCACAAAATTCCCAAAATCTTTTCAAAATACCACAAAATTCTTGAAAAGCCCCACCAAATTCCAGAAACATCCCACAAAATGTCCTCAATACCCAACAAAATCCCAGAAAAATCCCACAAAATTCCCTAAATCTTCTGAAAACTTGACGAAATTCCAGAAACGCCCCATAAAATCAGCACAGTATCCAACAAAATCCCAGAAAAATCACACAAAATTCCCTAAATCTTCTCAAAACACGGCCAAAATCCACAAAAATCCCACCAAATCTCCACAAATTCCCACAGAATACATGAAAAATCCCTGATAATTCGTCAGTTCTCTACAGAATCTCACCAAATTCCAGAAGAGTCCCTCAAAGTTCCACAAACATCCCACAAAATCTCCCCAGTATCCAATAAAATTCCAGGAAAAATCCCACCAAATTCCCTAAATCTTCTCAAAACACGACCAAATTCTAGAAAAATATCCCACCAAATCTCCACAAATTCCCACAAAATACATGAAAAATCCCTCAAGATCCCTAAATCGCCTCAATATCCCACAAAATCCCACAAAAATCACACAAAACCTCCACAGGTTTGTACAAAATCTAAGAAAATTTCCTCAAAATTCTTCAAGTCTCCTCAAAACCACACAAAGTCCTTGAAAAGGCCCACCAAATTCCAGTAAAATCCCACAGAATCTCCAACAATTCCCACAAAATCTAAAACAAATTCCTCAAAATTCTTCAAGTCTCCTCAGAATCCCACACAATTCCAGAAAAAACCCACAAAATTCCAGAGAAGTCCCACAAAACTCCCTAAATCATTTCAAAACCCTACCAATTCACAGGAATGTCCCACAAAATCTCCACCAATTCCCAGAACATCCCACAAAAATCTCACAAAAATCCCTAAATCTTCTGAAAACTCGACCAAATTCCAGAAACGCTCCATAAAATCAGCACAGTTTCCCAAAAAATTCAAGAAAAAACACCACAAAATTCCCTAAATCTTTTCAAAATACCACAAAATTCTTGAAAAGCCCCACCAAATTCCAGAAACATCCCACAAAATGTCCTCAATACCCAACAAAATCCCAGAAAAATCACACAAAATTCCCTAAATCTTCTCAAAACTCGACCAAATTCCACAAAAATGCCACCAAATCTCCACAAATTCCCACAGAATACATGAAAAATCCCTGATAATTCGTCAGTTCTCTACAGAATCTCACCAAATTCCAGAAGAGTCCCTCAAAGTTCCACAAACACCCCACAAAATCTCCTCAATATCCAACAAAATTCCAGGAAAAATCCCACAAAATTCCCTAAATCTTCTCAAAACTCTACCAAATTCCAGAAAAATCCCACCAAATCTCCACAAATTCCCACAGAATACATGAAAAATCCCTGATAATTCTTCAGTTCTCTACAGAATCTCACCAAATTCCAGAAAAGTCCCTCAAAGTTCCACAAAATCTACTCAATATCCAACAAAATTCAAGAAAAATCCCACAAAATTCCCTAAATCTTCCCAAAACACGACCAAATTCTAGAAAAATATCCCACCAAATCTCCACAAATTCCCACAAAATACATGAAAAATCCCTCAAGATCCCTAAATCGCCTCAATATCCCACAAAATCCCACAAAAATCACACAAAACCTCCACAAGTTTCCACAAAATATAAAAAAAAATCCTCAAAATTCTTCAAGTCTCCTCAAAACCACACAAAGTCCTTGAAAAAAACCACCAAATTCCAGTAAAATCCCACAGAATCTCCAACAATTCCCACAAAATCTAAAACAAATTCCTCAAAATTCTTCAAGTCTCCTCAGAATCCCACACAATTCCAGAAAAAAACCCACAAAATTCCAGAGAAGTCCCACAAAACTCCCTAAATCATTTCAAAACCCTACCAATTCACAGGAAAGTCCCACAAAATCTCTACCAATTCCCAGAACATCCCACAAAAATCTCACAAAAATCCCTAAATCTTCTGAAAACTCGACCAAATTCCAGAAACGCCCCATAAAATCAGCACAGTTTCCCAAAAAATTCAAGAAAAAACACCACAAAATTCCCTAAATCTTTTCAAAATACCACAAAATTCTTGAAAAGCCCCACCAAATTCCAGAAACATCCCACAAAATGTCCTCAATACCCAACAAAATCCCAGAAAAATCCCACAAAATTCCCTAAATCTTCTGAAAACTTGACGAAATTCCAGAAACGCCCCATAAAATCAGCACAGTATCCAACAAAATCCCAGAAAAATCACACAAAATTCCCTAAATCTTCTCAAAACACGGCCAAAATCCACAAAAATCCCACCAAATCTCCACAAATTCCCACAGAATACATGAAAAATCCCTGATAATTCGTCAGTTCTCTACAGAATCTCACCAAATTCCAGAAGAGTCCCTCAAAGTTCCACAAACATCCCACAAAATCTCCCCAGTATCCAATAAAATTCCAGGAAAAATCCCACCAAATTCCCTAAATCTTCTCAAAACACGACCAAATTCTAGAAAAATATCCCACCAAATCTCCACAAATTCCCACAAAATACATGAAAAATCCCTCAAGATCCCTAAATCGCCTCAATATCCCACAAAATCCCACAAAAATCACACAAAACCTCCACAGGTTTGTACAAAATCTAAGAAAATTTCCTCAAAATTCTTCAAGTCTCCTCAAAACCACACAAAGTCCTTGAAAAGGCCCACCAAATTCCAGTAAAATCCCACAGAATCTCCAACAATTCCCACAAAATCTAAAACAAATTCCTCAAAATTCTTCAAGTCTCCTCAGAATCCCACACAATTCCAGAAAAAACCCACAAAATTCCAGAGAAGTCCCACAAAACTCCCTAAATCATTTCAAAACCCTACCAATTCACAGGAATGTCCCACAAAATCTCCACCAATTCCCAGAACATCCCACAAAAATCTCACAAAAATCCCTAAATCTTCTGAAAACTCGACCAAATTCCAGAAACGCTCCATAAAATCAGCACAGTTTCCCTCAAAATTCAAGAAAAAACACCACAAAATTCCCTAAATCTTTTCAAAATACCACAAAATTCTTGAAAAGCCCCACCAAATTCCAGAAACATCCCACAAAATGTCCTCAATACCCAACAAAATCCCAGAAAAATCACACAAAATTCCCTAAATCTTCTCAAAACACGGCCAAAATCCACAAAAATCCCACCAAATCTCCACAAATTCCCACAGAATACATGAAAAATCCCTGATAATTCGTCAGTTCTCTACAGAATCTCACAAAATTCCAGAAGAGTCCCTCAAAGTTCCACAAGCATCCCACAAAATCTCCCCAGTATCCAACAAAATTCCAGGAAAAATCCCACAAAATTCCATAAATCTTCTCAAAACATGACAAAATTCTAGAAAAATATCCCACCGAATCTCCACAAATTCCCACAAAATATATGAAAAATCCCTCAAGATCCCTAAATCGCCTCAATATCCCACAAAATTCCACAAAAATCCCACAAAACCTCCACAAGTTTCCACAGAATCTAAGAAAAATTCCTCAAAATTCTTCAAGTCTCCTCAAAACCACACAAAGTCCTTCAAAGAGGCCCACCAAATTCCAGAAAAATCTTACAGAATTCCCTAAATCTTCTCAAAACTCTACCAAATTCCAGAAAAATCCCACCAAATCTCCACAAATTCCCACAGAATACATGAAAAATCCCTGATAATTCGTCAGTTCTCTACAGAATCTCACCAAATTCCAGAAGAGTCCCTCAAAGTTCCACAAACACCCCACAAAATCTCCTCAATATCCAACAAAATTCCAGGAAAAATCCCACAAAATTCCCTAAATCTTCTCAAAACTCTACCAAATTCCAGAAAAATCCCACCAAATCTCCACAAATTCCCACAGAATACATGAAAAATCCCTGATAATTCTTCAGTTCTCTACAGAATCTCACCAAATTCCAGAAGAGTCCCTCAAAGTTCCACAAACACCCCACAAAATCTCCTCAATATCCAACAAAATTCCAGGAAAAATCCCACAAAATTCCCTAAATCTTCTCAAAACTCTACCAAATTCCAGAAAAATCCCACCAAATCTCCACAAATTCCCACAGAATACATGAAAAATCCCTGATAATTCTTCAGTTCTCTACAGAATCTCACCAAATTCCAGAAAAGTCCCTCAAAGTTCCACAAAATCTACTCAATATCCAACAAAATTCAAGAAAAATCCCACAAAATTCCCTAAATCTTCACAAAACACGACCAAATTCTAGAAAAATATCCCACCAAATCTCCACAAATTCCCACAAAATACATGAAAAATCCCTCAAGATCCCTAAATCGCCTCAATATCCCACAAAATCCCACAAAAATCACACAAAACCTCCACAAGTTTCCACAAAATATAAAAAAAAATCCTCAAAATTCTTCAAGTCTCCTCAAAACCACACAAAGTCCTTGAAAAGAACCACCAAATTCCAGTAAAATCCCACAGAATCTCCAACAATTCCCACAAAATCTAAAACAAATTCCTCAAAATTCTTCAAGTCTCCTCAAAACCACACAAAGTCCTTCAAAGAGGCCCACCAAATTCCAGAAAAATCTTACAGAATTCCCTAAATCTTCTCAAAACTCTACCAAATTCCAGAAAAATCCCACCAAATCTCCACAAATTCCCACAGAATACATGAAAAATCCCTGATAATTCGTCAGTTCTCTACAGAATCTCACCAAATTCCAGAAGAGTCCCTCAAAGTTCCACAAACACCCCACAAAATCTCCTCAATATCCAACAAAATTCCAGGAAAAATCCCACAAAATTCCCTAAATCTTCTCAAAACTCTACCAAATTCCAGAAAAATCCCACCAAATCTCCACAAATTCCCACAGAATACATGAAAAATCCCTGATAATTCGTCAGTTCTCTACAGAATCTCACCAAATTCCTGAAGAGTCCCTCAAAGTTCCACAAACATCCCACAAAATCTCCCCAGAATCCAACAAAATTCCAGGAAAAATCCCACAAAATACCCTAAATCTTCTCAAAACTCTACCAAATTCCAGAAAAATCCCACCAAATCTCCACAAATTCCCACAGAATACATGAAAAATCCCTGATAATTCGTCAGTTCTCTACAGAATCTCACAAAATTCCAGAAAAGTCCCTCAAAGTTCCACAAAATCTACTCAATATCCAACAAAATTCAAGAAAAATCCCACAAAATTCCCTAAATCTTCACAAAACACGACCAAATTCTAGAAAAATATCCCACCAAATCTCCACAAATTCCCACAAAATACATGAAAAATCCCTCAAGATCCCTAAATCGCCTCAATATCCCACAAAATCCCACAAAAATCACACAAAACCTCCACAAGTTTCCACAAAATATAAAAAAAAATCCTCAAAATTCTTCAAGTCTCCTCAAAACCACACAAAGTCCTTGAAAAAAACCACCAAATTCCAGTAAAATCCCACAGAATCTCCAACAATTCCCACAAAATCTAAAACAAATTCCTCAAAATTCTTCAAGTCTCCTCAGAATCCCACACAATTCCAGAAAAAAACCCACAAAATTCCAGAGAAGTCCCACAAAACTCCCTAAATCATTTCAAAACCCTACCAATTCACAGGAATGTCCCACAAAATCTCTACCAATTCCCAGAACATCCCACAAAAATCTCACAAAAATCCCTAAATCTTCTGAAAACTCGACCAAATTCCAGAAACGCCCCATAAAATCAGCACAGTTTCCCAAAAAATTCAAGAAAAAACACCACAAAATTCCCAAAATCTTTTCAAAATACCACAAAATTCTTGAAAAGCCCCACCAAATTCCAGAAACATCCCACAAAATGTCCTCAATACCCAACAAAATCCCAGAAAAATCCCACAAAATTCCCTAAATCTTCTGAAAACTTGACGAAATTCCAGAAACGCCCCATAAAATCAGCACAGTATCCAACAAAATCCCAGAAAAATCCCACAAAATTCCCTAAATCTTCTCAAAACACGGCCAAAATCCACAAAAATCCCACCAAATCTCCACAAATTCCCACAGAATACATGAAAAATCCCTGATAATTCGTCAGTTCTCTACAGAATCTCACCAAATTCCAGAAGAGTCCCTCAAAGTTCCACAAACATCCCACAAAATCTCCCCAGTATCCAATAAAATTCCAGGAAAAATCCCACCAAATTCCCTAAATCTTCTCAAAACACGACCAAATTCTAGAAAAATATCCCACCGAATCTCCACAAATTCCCACAGAATACATGAAAAATCCCTGATAATTCGTCAGTTCTCTACAGAATCTCACAAAATTCCAGAAAAGTCCCTTCAAGTTCCACAAGCATCCCACAAAATCTCCCCAGTATCCAACAAAATTCCAGGAAAAATCCCACAAAATTCCCTAAATCTTCTCAAAACACGACCAAATTCTAGAAAAATATCCCACCAAATCTCCACAAATTCCCACAAAATACATGAAAAATCCCTCAAGATCCCTAAATCGCCTCAATATCCCACAAAATCCCACAAAAATCACACAAAACCTCCACAGGTTTGTACAAAAGCTAAGAAAAAATCCTCAAAATTCTTCAAGTCTCCTCAAAACCACACAAAGTCCTTGAAAAGGCCCACCAAATTCCAGTAAAATCCCACAGAATCTCCAACAATTCCCACAAAATCTAAAACAAATTCCTCAAAATTCTTCAAGTCTCCTCAGAATCCCACACAATTCCAGAAAAAACCCGCAAAATTCCAGAGAAGTCCCACAAAACTCCCTAAATCATTTCAAAACCCTACCAATTCAAAGGAATGTCCCACAAAATCTCCACCAATTCCCAGAACATCCCACAAAAATCTCACAAAAATCCCTAAATCTTCTGAAAACTCGACCAAATTCCAGAAACGCTCCATAAAATCAGCACAGTTTCCCTCAAAATTCAAGAAAAAACACCACAAAATTCCCTAAATCTTTTCAAAATACCACAAAATTCTTGAAAAGCCCCACCAAATTCCAGAAACATCCCACAAAATGTCCTCAATACCCAACAAAATCCCAGAAAAATCACACAAAATTCCCTAAATCTTCTCAAAACACGGCCAAAATCCACAAAAATCCCACCAAATCTCCACAAATTCCCACAGAATACATGAAAAATCCCTGATAATTCGTCAGTTCTCTACAGAATCTCACAAAATTCCAGAAGAGTCCCTCAAAGTTCCACAAGCATCCCACAAAATCTCCCCAGTATCCAACAAAATTCCAGGAAAAATCCCACAAAATTCCATAAATCTTCTCAAAACGTGACAAAATTCTAGAAAAATATCCCACCGAATCTCCACAAATTCCCACAGAATACATGAAAAATCCCTGATAATTCGTCAGTTCTCTACAGAATCTCACCAAATTCCAGAAGAGTCCCTCAAAGTTCCACAAACATTCCACAAAATCTCCCCAGTATCCAACAAAATTCCCGGAAAAATCCCACAAAATTCCCTAAATCTTCTCAAAACATGACAAAATTCTAGAAAAATATCCCACCGAATCTCCACAAATTCCCACAAAATATATGAAAAATCCCTCAAGATCCCTAAATCGCCTCAATATCCCACAAAATTCCACAAAAATCCCACAAAACCTCCACAAGTTTCCACAGAATCTAAGAAAAATTCCTCAAAATTCTTCAAGTCTCCTCAAAACCACGCAAAGTCCTTCAAAGAGGCCCACCAAATTCCAGAAAAATCTTACAGAATTCCCTAAATCTTCTCAAAACTCTACCAAATTCCAGAAAAATCCCACCAAATCTCCACAAATTCCCACAGAATACATGAAAAATCCCTGATAATTCGTCAGTTCTCTACAGAATCTCACCAAATTCCAGAAGAGTCCCTCAAAGTTCCACAAACACCCCACAAAATCTCCTCAATATCCAACAAAATTCCAGGAAAAATCCCACAAAATTCCCTAAATCTTCTCAAAACTCTACCAAATTCCAGAAAAATCCCACCAAATCTCCACAAATTCCCACAGAATACATGAAAAATCCCTGATAATTCTTCAGTTCTCTACAGAATCTCACCAAATTCCAGAAAAGTCCCTCAAAGTTCCACAAAATCTACTCAATATCCAACAAAATTCAAGAAAAATCCCACAAAATTCCCTAAATCTTCACAAAACACGACCAAATTCTAGAAAAATATCCCACCAAATCTCCACAAATTCCCACAAAATACATGAAAAATCCCTCAAGATCCCTAAATCGCCTCAATATCCCACAAAATCCCACAAAAATCACACAAAACCTCCACAAGTTTCCACAAAATATAAAAAAAAATCCTCAAAATTCTTCAAGTCTCCTCAAAACCACACAAAGTCCTTGAAAAAAACCACCAAATTCCAGTAAAATCCCACAGAATCTCCAACAATTCCCACAAAATCTAAAACAAATTCCTCAAAATTCTTCAAGTCTCCTCAGAATCCCACACAATTCCAGAAAAAAACCCACAAAATTCCAGAGAAGTCCCACAAAACTCCCTAAATCATTTCAAAACCCTACCAATTCACAGGAATGTCCCACAAAATCTCTACCAATTCCCAGAACATCCCACAAAAATCTCACAAAAATCCCTAAATCTTCTGAAAACTCGACCAAATTCCAGAAACGCCCCATAAAATCAGCACAGTTTCCCAAAAAATTCAAGAAAAAACACCACAAAATTCCCAAAATCTTTTCAAAATACCACAAAATTCTTGAAAAGCCCCACCAAATTCCAGAAACATCCCACAAAATGTCCTCAATACCCAACAAAATCCCAGAAAAATCCCACAAAATTCCCTAAATCTTCTGAAAACTTGACGAAATTCCAGAAACGCCCCATAAAATCAGCACGGTATCCAACAAAATCCCAGAAAAATCACACAAAATTCCCTAAATCTTCTCAAAACACGGCCAAAATCCACAAAAATCCCACCAAATCTCCACAAATTCCCACAGAATACATGAAAAATCCCTGATAATTCGTCAGTTCTCTACAGAATCTCACCAAATTCCAGAAGAGTCCCTCAAAGTTCCACAAACATCCCACAAAATCTCCCCAGTATCCAATAAAATTCCAGGAAAAATCCCACCAAATTCCCTAAATCTTCTCAAAACACGACCAAATTCTAGAAAAATATCCCACCGAATCTCCACAAATTCCCACAGAATACATGAAAAATCCCTGATAATTCGTCAGTTCTCTACAGAATCTCACAAAATTCCAGAAAAGTCCCTTCAAGTTCCACAAGCATCCCACAAAATCTCCCCAGTATCCAACAAAATTCCAGGAAAAATCCCACAAAATTCCCTAAATCTTCTCAAAACACGACCAAATTCTAGAAAAATATCCCACCAAATCTCCACAAATTCCCACAAAATACATGAAAAATCCCTCAAGATCCCTAAATCGCCTCAATATCCCACAAAATCCCACAAAAATCACACAAAACCTCCACAGGTTTGTACAAAAGCTAAGAAAAAATCCTCAAAATTCTTCAAGTCTCCTCAAAACCACACAAAGTCCTTGAAAAGGCCCACCAAATTCCAGTAAAATCCCACAGAATCTCCAACAATTCCCACAAAATCTAAAACAAATTCCTCAAAATTCTTCAAGTCTCCTCAGAATCCCACACAATTCCAGAAAAAACCCGCAAAATTCCAGAGAAGTCCCACAAAACTCCCTAAATCATTTCAAAACCCTACCAATTCAAAGGAATGTCCCACAAAATCTCCACCAATTCCCAGAACATCCCACAAAAATCTCACAAAAATCCCTAAATCTTCTGAAAACTCGACCAAATTCCAGAAACGCTCCATAAAATCAGCACAGTTTCCCTCAAAATTCAAGAAAAAACACCACAAAATTCCCTAAATCTTTTCAAAATACCACAAAATTCTTGAAAAGCCCCACCAAATTCCAGAAACATCCCACAAAATGTCCTCAATACCCAACAAAATCCCAGAAAAATCACACAAAATTCCCTAAATCTTCTCAAAACACGGCCAAAATCCACAAAAATCCCACCAAATCTCCACAAATTCCCACAGAATACATGAAAAATCCCAGATAATTCGTCAGTTCTCTACAGAATCTCACAAATTTCCAGAAGAGTCCCTCAAAGTTCCACAAGCATCCCACAAAATCTCCCCAGTATCCAACAAAATTCCAGGAAAAATCCCACAAAATTCCATAAATCTTCTCAAAACGTGACAAAATTCTAGAAAAATATCCCACCGAATCTCCACAAATTCCCACAGAATACATGAAAAATCCCTGATAATTCGTCAGTTCTCTACAGAATCTCACCAAATTCCAGAAGAGTCCCTCAAAGTTCCACAAACATTCCACAAAATCTCCCCAGTATCCAACAAAATTCCCGGAAAAATCCCACAAAATTCCCTAAATCTTCTCAAAACATGACAAAATTCTAGAAAAATATCCCACCGAATCTCCACAAATTCCCACAAAATATATGAAAAATCCCTCAAGATCCCTAAATCGCCTCAATATCCCACAAAATTCCACAAAAATCCCACAAAACCTCCACAAGTTTCCACAGAATCTAAGAAAAATTCCTCAAAATTCTTCAAGTCTCCTCAAAACCACGCAAAGTCCTTCAAAGAGGCCCACCAAATTCCAGAAAAATCTTACAGAATTCCCTAAATCTTCTCAAAACTCTACCAAATTCCAGAAAAATCCCACCAAATCTCCACAAATTCCCACAGAATACATGAAAAATCCCTGATAATTCGTCAGTTCTCTACAGAATCTCACCAAATTCCAGAAGAGTCCCTCAAAGTTCCACAAACACCCCACAAAATCTCCTCAATATCCAACAAAATTCCAGGAAAAATCCCACAAAATTCCCTAAATCTTCTCAAAACTCTACCAAATTCCAGAAAAATCCCACCAAATCTCCACAAATTCCCACAGAATACATGAAAAATCCCTGATAATTCTTCAGTTCTCTACAGAATCTCACCAAATTCCAGAAAAGTCCCTCAAAGTTCCACAAAATCTACTCAATATCCAACAAAATTCAAGAAAAATCCCACAAAATTCCCTAAATCTTCACAAAACACGACCAAATTCTAGAAAAATATCCCACCAAATCTCCACAAATTCCCACAAAATACATGAAAAATCCCTCAAGATCCCTAAATCGCCTCAATATCCCACAAAATCCCACAAAAATCACACAAAACCTCCACAAGTTTCCACAAAATATAAAAAAAAATCCTCAAAATTCTTCAAGTCTCCTCAAAACCACACAAAGTCCTTGAAAAAAACCACCAAATTCCAGTAAAATCCCACAGAATCTCCAACAATTCCCACAAAATCTAAAACAAATTCCTCAAAATTCTTCAAGTCTCCTCAGAATCCCACACAATTCCAGAAAAAAACCCAGAAAATTCCAGAGAAGTCCCACAAAACTCCCTAAATCATTTCAAAACCCTACCAATTCACAGGAATGTCCCACAAAATCTCTACCAATTCCCAGAACATCCCACAAAAATCTCACAAAAATCCCTAAATCTTCTGAAAACTCGACCAAATTCCAGAAACGCCCCATAAAATCAGCACAGTTTCCCAAAAAATTCAAGAAAAAACACCACAAAATTCCCAAAATCTTTTCAAAATACCACAAAATTCTTGAAAAGCCCCACCAAATTCCAGAAACATCCCACAAAATGTCCTCAATACCCAACAAAATCCCAGAAAAATCCCACAAAATTCCCTAAATCTTCTGAAAACTTGACGAAATTCCAGAAACGCCCCATAAAATCAGCACGGTATCCAACAAAATCCCAGAAAAATCACACAAAATTCCCTAAATCTTCTCAAAACACGGCCAAAATCCACAAAAATCCCACCAAATCTCCACAAATTCCCACAGAATACATGAAAAATCCCTGATAATTCGTCAGTTCTCTACAGAATCTCACCAAATTCCAGAAGAGTCCCTCAAAGTTCCACAAGCATCCCACAAAATCTCCCCAGTATCCAATAAAATTCCAGGAAAAATCCCACCAAATTCCCTAAATCTTCTCAAAACACGACCAAATTCTAGAAAAATATCCCACCGAATCTCCACAAATTCCCACAGAATACATGAAAAATCCCTGATAATTCGTCAGTTCTCTACAGAATCTCACAAAATTCCAGAAAAGTCCCTTCAAGTTCCACAAGCATCCCACAAAATCTCCCCAGTATCCAACAAAATTCCAGGAAAAATCCCACAAAATTCCCTAAATCTTCTCAAAACACGACCAAATTCTAGAAAAATATCCCACCAAATCTCCACAAATTCCCACAAAATACATGAAAAATCCCTCAAGATCCCTAAATCGCCTCAATATCCCACAAAATCCCACAAAAATCACACAAAACCTCCACAGGTTTGTACAAAAGCTAAGAAAAAATCCTCAAAATTCTTCAAGTCTCCTCAAAACCACACAAAGTCCTTGAAAAGGCCCACCAAATTCCAGTAAAATCCCACAGAATCTCCAACAATTCCCACAAAATCTAAAACAAATTCCTCAAAATTCTTCAAGTCTCCTCAGAATCCCACACAATTCCAGAAAAAACCCGCAAAATTCCAGAGAAGTCCCACAAAACTCCCTAAATCATTTCAAAACCCTACCAATTCAAAGGAATGTCCCACAAAATCTCCACCAATTCCCAGAACATCCCACAAAAATCTCACAAAAATCCCTAAATCTTCTGAAAACTCGACCAAATTCCAGAAACGCTCCATAAAATCAGCACAGTTTCCCTCAAAATTCAAGAAAAAACACCACAAAATTCCCTAAATCTTTTCAAAATACCACAAAATTCTTGAAAAGCCCCACCAAATTCCAGAAACATCCCACAAAATGTCCTCAATACCCAACAAAATCCCAGAAAAATCACACAAAATTCCCTAAATCTTCTCAAAACACGGCCAAAATCCACAAAAATCCCACCAAATCTCCACAAATTCCCACAGAATACATGAAAAATCCCTGATAATTCGTCAGTTCTCTACAGAATCTCACAAAATTCCAGAAGAGTCCCTCAAAGTTCCACAAGCATCCCACAAAATCTCCCCAGTATCCAACAAAATTCCAGGAAAAATCCCACAAAATTCCATAAATCTTCTCAAAACGTGACAAAATTCTAGAAAAATATCCCACCGAATCTCCACAAATTCCCACAGAATACATGAAAAATCCCTGATAATTCGTCAGTTCTCTACAGAATCTCACCAAATTCCAGAAGAGTCCCTCAAAGTTCCACAAACATTCCACAAAATCTCCCCAGTATCCAACAAAATTCCCGGAAAAATCCCACAAAATTCCCTAAATCTTCTCAAAACATGACAAAATTCTAGAAAAATATCCCACCGAATCTCCACAAATTCCCACAAAATATATGAAAAATCCCTCAAGATCCCTAAATCGCCTCAATATCCCACAAAATTCCACAAAAATCCCACAAAACCTCCACAAGTTTCCACAGAATCTAAGAAAAATTCCTCAAAATTCTTCAAGTCTCCTCAAAACCACGCAAAGTCCTTCAAAGAGGCCCACCAAATTCCAGAAAAATCTTACAGAATTCCCTAAATCTTCTCAAAACTCTACCAAATTCCAGAAAAATCCCACCAAATCTCCACAAATTCCCACAGAATACATGAAAAATCCCTGATAATTCTTCAGTTCTCTACAGAATCTCACCAAATTCCAGAAAAGTCCCTCAAAGTTCCACAAAATCTACTCAATATCCAACAAAATTCAAGAAAAATCCCACAAAATTCCCTAAATCTTCACAAAACACGACCAAATTCTAGAAAAATATCCCACCAAATCTCCACAAATTCCCACAAAATACATGAAAAATCCCTCAAGATCCCTAAATCGCCTCAATATCCCACAAAATCCCACAAAAATCACACAAAACCTCCACAAGTTTCCACAAAATATAAAAAAAAATCCTCAAAATTCTTCAAGTCTCCTCAAAACCACACAAAGTCCTTGAAAAAAACCACCAAATTCCAGTAAAATCCCACAGAATCTCCAACAATTCCCACAAAATCTAAAACAAATTCCTCAAAATTCTTCAAGTCTCCTCAGAATCCCACACAATTCCAGAAAAAAACCCAGAAAATTCCAGAGAAGTCCCACAAAACTCCCTAAATCATTTCAAAACCCTACCAATTCACAGGAATGTCCCACAAAATCTCTACCAATTCCCAGAACATCCCACAAAAATCTCACAAAAATCCCTAAATCTTCTGAAAACTCGACCAAATTCCAGAAACGCCCCATAAAATCAGCACAGTTTCCCAAAAAATTCAAGAAAAAACACCACAAAATTCCCAAAATCTTTTCAAAATACCACAAAATTCTTGAAAAGCCCCACCAAATTCCAGAAACATCCCACAAAATGTCCTCAATACCCAACAAAATCCCAGAAAAATCCCACAAAATTCCCTAAATCTTCTGAAAACTTGACGAAATTCCAGAAAAGCCCCATAAAATCAGCACGGTATCCAACAAAATCCCAGAAAAATCACACAAAATTCCCTAAATCTTCTCAAAACACGGCCAAAATCCACAAAAATCCCACCAAATCTCCACAAATTCCCACAGAATACATGAAAAATCCCTGATAATTCGTCAGTTCTCTACAGAATCTCACCAAATTCCAGAAGAGTCCCTCAAAGTTCCACAAACATCCCACAAAATCTCCCCAGTATCCAATAAAATTCCAGGAAAAATCCCACCAAATTCCCTAAATCTTCTCAAAACACGACCAAATTCTAGAAAAATATCCCACCGAATCTCCACAAATTCCCACAGAATACATGAAAAATCCCTGATAATTCGTCAGTTCTCTACAGAATCTCACCAAATTCCAGAAGAGTCCCTCCAAGTTCCACAAGCATCCCACAAAATCTCCCCAGTATCCAACAAAATTCCAGGAAAAATCCCACAAAATTCCCTAAATCTTCTCAAAACACGACCAAATTCTAGAAAAATATCCCACCAAATCTCCACAAATTCCCACAAAATACATGAAAAATCCCTCAAGATCCCTAAATCGCCTCAATATCCCACAAAATCCCACAAAAATCACACAAAACCTCCACAGGTTTGTACAAAATCTAAGAAAAAATCCTCAAAATTCTTCAAGTCTCCTCAAAACCACACAAAGTCCTTGAAAAGGCCCACCAAATTCCAGTAAAATCCCACAGAATCTCCAACAATTCCCACAAAATCTAAAACAAATTCCTCAAAATTCTTCAAGTCTCCTCAGAATCCCACACAATTCCAGAAAAAACCCACAAAATTCCAGAGAAGTCCCACAAAACTCCCTAAATCATTTCAAAACCCTACCAATTCACAGGAATGTCCCACAAAATCTCTACCAATTCCCAGAACATCCCACAAAAAACTCACAAAAATCCCTAAATCTTCTGAAAACTCGACCAAATTCCAGAAACGCCCCATAAAATCAGCACAGTTTCCCAAAAAATTCAAGAAAAAACACCACAAAATTCCCTAAATCTTTTCAAAATACCACAAAATTCTTGAAAAGCCCCACCAAATTCCAGAAACATCCCACAAAATGTCCTCAATACCCAACAAAATCCCAGAAAAATCCCACAAAATTCCCTAAATCTTCTGAAAACTTGACGAAATTCCAGAAACGCCCCATAAAATCAGCACAGTATCCAACAAAATCCCAGAAAAATCACACAAAATTCCCTAAATCTTCTCAAAACACGGCCAAAATCCACAAAAATCCCACCAAATCTCCACAAATTCCCACAGAATACATGAAAAATCCCTGATAATTCGTCAGTTCTCTACAGAATCTCACCAAATTCCAGAAAAGTCCCTCAAAGTTCCACAAGCATCCCACAAAATCTCCCCAGTATCCAACAAAATTCCAGGAAAAATCCCACAAAATTCCATAAATCTTCTCAAAACGTGACAAAATTCTAGAAAAATATCCCACCGAATCTCCACAAATTCCCACAGAATACATGAAAAATCCCTGATAATTCGTCAGTTCTCTACAGAATCTCACCAAATTCCAGAAGAGTCCCTCAAAGTTCCACAAACACCCCACAAAATCTCCTCAATATCCAACAAAATTCCAGGAAAAATCCCACAAAATTCCCTAAATCTTCTCAAAACTCTACCAAATTCCAGAAAAATCCCACCAAATCTCCACAAATTCCCACAGAATACATGAAAAATCCCTGATAATTCTTCAGTTCTCTACAGAATCTCACCAAATTCCAGAAGAGTCCCTCAAAGTTCCACAAACACCCCACAAAATCTCCTCAATATCCAACAAAATTCCAGGAAAAATCCCACAAAATTCCCTAAATCTTCTCAAAACTCTACCAAATTCCAGAAAAATCCCACCAAATCTCCACAAATTCCCACAGAATACATGAAAAATCCCTGATAATTCTTCAGTTCTCTACAGAATCTCACCAAATTCCAGAAAAGTCCCTCAAAGTTCCACAAAATCTACTCAATATCCAACAAAATTCAAGAAAAATCCCACAAAATTCCCTAAATCTTCACAAAACACGACCAAATTCTAGAAAAATATCCCACCAAATCTCCACAAATTCCCACAAAATACATGAAAAATCCCTCAAGATCCCTAAATCGCCTCAATATCCCACAAAATCCCACAAAAATCACACAAAACCTCCACAAGTTTCCACAAAATATAAAAAAAAATCCTCAAAATTCTTCAAGTCTCCTCAAAACCACACAAAGTCCTTGAAAAAAACCACCAAATTCCAGTAAAATCCCACAGAATCTCCAACAATTCCCACAAAATCTAAAACAAATTCCTCAAAATTCTTCAAGTCTCCTCAGAATCCCACAAAATTCCAGAGAAAAACCCACAAAATTCCAGAGAAGTCCCACAAAACTCCCTAAATCATTTCAAAACCCTACCAATTCAAAGGAATGTCCCACAAAATCTCCACCAATTCCCAGAACATCCCACAAAAATCTCACAAAAATCCCTAAATCTTCTGAAAACTCGACCAAATTCCAGAAACGCTCCATAAAATCAGCACAGTTTCCCTCAAAATTCAAGAAAAAACACCACAAAATTCCCTAAATCTTTTCAAAATACCACAAAATTCTTGAAAAGCCCCACCAAATTCCAGAAACATCCCACAAAATGTCCTCAATACCCAACAAAATCCCAGAAAAATCACACAAAATTCCCTAAATCTTCTCAAAACACGGCCAAAATCCACAAAAATCCCACCAAATCTCCACAAATTCCCACAGAATACATGAAAAATCCCTGATAATTCGTCAGTTCTCTACAGAATCTCACAAAATTCCAGAAGAGTCCCTCAAAGTTCCACAAGCATCCCACAAAATCTCCCCAGTATCCAACAAAATTCCAGGAAAAATCCCACAAAATTCCATAAACCTTCTCAAAACGTGACAAAATTCTAGAAAAATATCCCACCGAATCTCCACAAATTCCCACAGAATACATGAAAAATCCCTGATAATTCGTCAGTTCTCTACAGAATCTCACAAAATTCCAGAAGAGTCCCTCAAAGTTCCACAAACATTCCACAAAATCTCCCCAGTATCCAACAAAATTCCCGGAAAAATCCCACAAAATACCCTAAATCTTCTCAAAACATGACCAAATTCCAGAAAAATATCCCACCAAATCTCCACAAATTCCCACAAAATACATGAAAAATCCCTCAAGATCCCTAAATCGCCTCAATATCCCACAAAATTCCACAAAAATCCCACAAAACCTCCACAAGTTTCCACAGAATCTAAGAAAAATTCCTCAAAATTCTTCAAGTCTCCTCAAAACCACGCAAAGTCCTTCAAAGAGGCCCACCAAATTCCAGAAAAATCTTACAGAATTCCCTAAATCTTCTCAAAACTCTACCAAATTCCAGAAAAATCCCACCAAATCTCCACAAATTCCCACAGAATACATGAAAAATCCCTGATAATTCGTCAGTTCTCTACAGAATCTCACCAAATTCCAGAAGAGTCCCTCAAAGTTCCACAAACACCCCACAAAATCTCCTCAATATCCAACAAAATTCCAGGAAAAATCCCACAAAATTCCCTAAATCTTCTCAAAACTCTACCAAATTCCAGAAAAATCCCACCAAATCTCCACAAATTCCCACAGAATACATGAAAAATCCCTGATAATTCTTCAGTTCTCTACAGAATCTCACCAAATTCCAGAAGAGTCCCTCAAAGTTCCACAAACACCCCACAAAATCTCCTCAATATCCAACAAAATTCCAGGAAAAATCCCACAAAATTCCCTAAATCTTCTCAAAACTCTACCAAATTCCAGAAAAATCCCACCAAATCTCCACAAATTCCCACAGAATACATGAAAAATCCCTGATAATTCTTCAGTTCTCTACAGAATCTCACCAAATTCCAGAAAAGTCCCTCAAAGTTCCACAAAATCTACTCAATATCCAACAAAATTCAAGAAAAATCCCACAAAATTCCCTAAATCTTCACAAAACACGACCAAATTCTAGAAAAATATCCCACCAAATCTCCACAAATTCCCACAAAATACATGAAAAATCCCTCAAGATCCCTAAATCGCCTCAATATCCCACAAAATCCCACAAAAATCACACAAAACCTCCACAAGTTTCCACAAAATATAAAAAAAAATCCTCAAAATTCTTCAAGTCTCCTCAAAACCACACAAAGTCCTTGAAAAAAACCACCAAATTCCAGTAAAATCCCACAGAATCTCCAACAATTCCCACAAAATCTAAAACAAATTCCTCAAAATTCTTCAAGTCTCCTCAGAATCCCACACAATTCCAGAAAAAAACCCACAAAATTCCAGAGAAGTCCCACAAAACTCCCTAAATCATTTCAAAACCCTACCAATTCAAAGGAATGTCCCACAAAATCTCCACCAATTCCCAGAACATCCCACAAAAATCTCACAAAAATCCCTAAATCTTCTGAAAACTCGACCAAATTCCAGAAACGCTCCATAAAATCAGCACAGTTTCCCTCAAAATTCAAGAAAAAACACCACAAAATTCCCTAAATCTTTTCAAAATACCACAAAATTCTTGAAAAGCCCCACCAAATTCCAGAAACATCCCACAAAATGTCCTCAATACCCAACAAAATCCCAGAAAAATCCCACAAAATTCCCTAAATCTTCTGAAAACTTGACGAAATTCCAGAAACGCCCCATAAAATCAGTACAGTATCCAACAAAATCCCAGAAAAATCACACAAAATTCCCTAAATCTTCTCAAAACACGGCCAAAATCCACAAAAATCCCACCAAATCTCCACAAATTCCCACAGAATACATGAAAAATCCCTGATAATTCGTCAGTTCTCTACAGAATCTCACCAAATTCCAGAAGAGTCCCTCAAAGTTCCACAAACATCCCACAAAATCTCCCCAGTATCCAATAAAATTCCAGGAAAAATCCCACAAAATTCCCTAAATCTTCTCAAAACTCTACCAAATTCCAGAAAAATCCCACCAAATCTCCACAAATTCCCACAGAATACATGAAAAATCCCTGATAATTCTTCAGTTCTCTACAGAATCTCACCAAATTCCAGAAGAGTCCCTCAAAGTTCCACAAACACCCCACAAAATCTCCTCAATATCCAACAAAATTCCAGGAAAAATCCCACAAAATTCCCTAAATCTTCTCAAAACTCTACCAAATTCCAGAAAAATCCCACCAAATCTCCACAAATTCCCACAGAATACATGAAAAATCCCTGATAATTCTTCAGTTCTCTACAGAATCTCACCAAATTCCAGAAAAGTCCCTCAAAGTTCCACAAAATCTACTCAATATCCAACAAAATTCAAGAAAAATCCCACAAAATTCCCTAAATTTTCACAAAACACGACCAAATTCTAGAAAAATATCCCAACAAATCTCCACAAATTCCCACAAAATACATGAAAAATCCCTCAAGATCCCTAAATCGCCTCAATATCCCACAAAATCCCACAAAAATCACACAAAACCTCCACAAGTTTCCACAAAATATAAAAAAAAATCCTCAAAATTCTTCAAGTCTCCTCAAAACCACACAAAGTCCTTGAAAAAAACCACCAAATTCCAGTAAAATCCCACAGAATCTCCAACAATTCCCACAAAATCTAAAACAAATTCCTCAAAATTCTTCAAGTCTCCTCAGAATCCCACACAATTCCAGAAAAAAACCCACAAAATTCCAGAGAAGTCCCACAAAACTCCCTAAATCATTTCAAAACCCTACCAATTCAAAGGAATGTCCCACAAAATCTCCACCAATTCCCAGAACATCCCACAAAAATCTCACAAAAATCCCTAAATCTTCTGAAAACTCGACCAAATTCCAGAAACGCTCCATAAAATCAGCACAGTTTCCCTCAAAATTCAAGAAAAAACACCACAAAATTCCCTAAATCTTTTCAAAATACCACAAAATTCTTGAAAAGCCCCACCAAATTCCAGAAACATCCCACAAAATGTCCTCAATACCCAACAAAATCCCAGAAAAATCACACAAAATTCCCTAAATCTTCTCAAAACACGGCCAAAATCCACAAAAATCCCACCAAATCTCCACAAATTCCCACAGAATACATGAAAAATCCCTGATAATTCGTCAGTTCTCTACAGAATCTCACAAAATTCCAGAAGAGTCCCTCAAAGTTCCACAAGCATCCCACAAAATCTCCCCAGTATCCAACAAAATTCCAGGAAAAATCCCACAAAATTCCATAAATCTTCTCAAAACGTGACAAAATTCTAGAAAAATATCCCACCGAATCTCCACAAATTCCCACAGAATACATGAAAAATCCCTGATAATTCGTCAGTTCTCTACAGAATCTCACCAAATTCCAGAAGAGTCCCTCAAAGTTCCACAAACATTCCACAAAATCTCCCCAGTATCCAACAAAATTCCCGGAAAAATCCCACAAAATTCCCTAAATCTTCTCAAAACATGACAAAATTCCAGAAAAATATCCCACCAAATCTCCACAAATTCCCACAAAATACATGAAAAATCCCTCAAGATCCCTAAATCGCCTCAATATCCCACAAAATTCCACAAAAATCCCACAAAACCTCCACAAGTTTCCACAGAATCTAAGAAAAATTCCTCAAAATTCTTCAAGTCTCCTCAAAACCACGCAAAGTCCTTCAAAGAGGCCCACCAAATTCCAGAAAAATCTTACAGAATTCCCTAAATCTTCTCAAAACTCTACCAAATTCCAGAAAAATCCCACCAAATCTCCACAAATTCCCACAGAATACATGAAAAATCCCTGATAATTCGTCAGTTCTCTACAGAATCTCACCAAATTCCAGAAGAGTCCCTCAAAGTTCCACAAACACCCCACAAAATCTCCTCAATATCCAACAAAATTCCAGGAAAAATCCCACAAAATTCCCTAAATCTTCTCAAAACTCTACCAAATTCCAGAAAAATCCCACCAAATCTCCACAAATTCCCACAGAATACATGAAAAATCCCTGATAATTCTTCAGTTCTCTACAGAATCTCACCAAATTCCAGAAAAGTCCCTCAAAGTTCCACAAAATCTACTCAATATCCAACAAAATTCAAGAAAAATCCCACAAAATTCCCTAAATCTTCACAAAACACGACCAAATTCTAGAAAAATATCCCACCAAATCTCCACAAATTCCCACAAAATACATGAAAAATCCCTCAAGATCCCTAAATCGCCTCAATATCCCACAAAATCCCACAAAAATCACACAAAACCTCCACAAGTTTCCACAAAATATAAAAAAAAATCCTCAAAATTCTTCAAGTCTCCTCAAAACCACACAAAGTCCTTGAAAAAAACCACCAAATTCCAGTAAAATCCCACAGAATCTCCAACAATTCCCACAAAATCTAAAACAAATTCCTCAAAATTCTTCAAGTCTCCTCAGAATCCCACACAATTCCAGAAAAAACCCACAAAATTCCAGAGAAGTCCCACAAAACTCCCTAAATCATTTCAAAACCCTACCAATTCACAGGAATGTCCCACAAAATCTCTACCAATTCCCAGAACATCCCACAAAAAACTCACAAAAATCCCTAAATCTTCTGAAAACTCGACCAAATTCCAGAAACGCCCCATAAAATCAGCACAGTTTCCCAAAAAATTCAAGAAAAAACACCACAAAATTCCCTAAATCTTTTCAAAATACCACAAAATTCTTGAAAAGCCCCACCAAATTCCAGAAACATCCCACAAAATGTCCTCAATACCCAACAAAATCCCAGAAAAATCCCACAAAATTCCCTAAATCTTCTGAAAACTTGACGAAATTCCAGAAACGCCCCATAAAATCAGCACAGTATCCAACAAAATCCCAGAAAAATCACACAAAATTCCCTAAATCTTCTCAAAACACGGCCAAAATCCACAAAAATCCCACCAAATCTCCACAAATTCCCACAGAATACATGAAAAATCCCTGATAATTCGTCAGTTCTCTACAGAATCTCACCAAATTCCAGAAAAGTCCCTCAAAGTTCCACAAGCATCCCACAAAATCTCCCCAGTATCCAACAAAATTCCAGGAAAAATCCCACAAAATTCCATAAATCTTCTCAAAACGTGACAAAATTCTAGAAAAATATCCCACCGAATCTCCACAAATTCCCACAGAATACATGAAAAATCCCTGATAATTCGTCAGTTCTCTACAGAATCTCACCAAATTCCAGAAGAGTCCCTCAAAGTTCCACAAACATTCCACAAAATCTCCCCAGTATCCAACAAAATTCCCGGAAAAATCCCACAAAATTCCCTAAATCTTCTCAAAACATGACAAAATTCCAGAAAAATATCCCACCAAATCTCCACAAATTCCCACAAAATACATGAAAAATCCCTCAAGATCCCTAAATCGCCTCAATATCCCACAAAATTCCACAAAAATCCCACAAAACCTCCACAAGTTTCCACAGAATCTAAGAAAAATTCCTCAAAATTCTTCAAGTCTCCTCAAAACCACGCAAAGTCCTTCAAAGAGGCCCACCAAATTCCAGAAAAATCTTACAGAATTCCCTAAATCTTCTCAAAACTCTACCAAATTCCAGAAAAATCCCACCAAATCTCCACAAATTCCCACAGAATACATGAAAAATCCCTGATAATTCGTCAGTTCTCTACAGAATCTCACCAAATTCCAGAAGAGTCCCTCAAAGTTCCACAAACACCCCACAAAATCTCCTCAATATCCAACAAAATTCCAGGAAAAATCCCACAAAATTCCCTAAATCTTCTCAAAACTCTACCAAATTCCAGAAAAATCCCACCAAATCTCCACAAATTCCCACAGAATACATGAAAAATCCCTGATAATTCTTCAGTTCTCTACAGAATCTCACCAAATTCCAGAAAAGTCCCTCAAAGTTCCACAAAATCTACTCAATATCCAACAAAATTCAAGAAAAATCCCACAAAATTCCCTAAATCTTCACAAAACACGACCAAATTCTAGAAAAATATCCCACCAAATCTCCACAAATTCCCACAAAATACATGAAAAATCCCTCAAGATCCCTAAATCGCCTCAATATCCCACAAAATCCCACAAAAATCACACAAAACCTCCACAAGTTTCCACAAAATATAAAAAAAAATCCTCAAAATTCTTCAAGTCTCCTCAAAACCACACAAAGTCCTTGAAAAAAACCACCAAATTCCAGTAAAATCCCACAGAATCTCCAACAATTCCCACAAAATCTAAAACAAATTCCTCAAAATTCTTCAAGTCTCCTCAGAATCCCACACAATTCCAGAAAAAACCCACAAAATTCCAGAGAAGTCCCACAAAACTCCCTAAATCATTTCAAAACCCTACCAATTCACAGGAATGTCCCACAAAATCTCTACCAATTCCCAGAACATCCCACAAAAATCTCACAAAAATCCCTAAATCTTCTGAAAACTCGACCAAATTCCAGAAACGCCCCATAAAATCAGCACAGTTTCCCAAAAAATTCAAGAAAAAACACCACAAAATTCCCTAAATCTTTTCAAAATACCACAAAATTCTTGAAAAGCCCCACCAAATTCCAGAAACATCCCACAAAATGTCCTCAATACCCAACAAAATCCCAGAAAAATCCCACAAAATTCCCTAAATCTTCTGAAAACTTGACGAAATTCCAGAAACGCCCCATAAAATCAGCACAGTATCCAACAAAATCCCAGAAAAATCACACAAAATTCCCTAAATCTTCTCAAAACACGGCCAAAATCCACAAAAATCCCACCAAATCTCCACAAATTCCCACAGAATACATGAAAAATCCCTGATAATTCGTCAGTTCTCTACAGAATCTCACCAAATTCCAGAAGAGTCCCTCAAAGTTCCACAAACACCCCACAAAATCTCCTCAATATCCAACAAAATTCCAGGAAAAATCCCACAAAATTCCCTAAATCTTCTCAAAACTCTACCAAATTCCAGAAAAATCCCACCAAATCTCCACAAATTCCCACAGAATACATGAAAAATCCCTGATAATTCGTCAGTTCTCTACAGAATCTCACCAAATTCCAGAAGAGTCCCTCAAAGTTCCACAAACATTCCACAAAATCTCCCCAGTATCCAACAAAATTCCCGGAAAAATCCCACAAAATTCCCTAAATCTTCTCAAAACATGACAAAATTCCAGAAAAATATCCCACCAAATCTCCACAAATTCCCACAAAATACATGAAAAATCCCTCAAGATCCCTAAATCGCCTCAATATCCCACAAAATTCCACAAAAATCCCACAAAACCTCCACAAGTTTCCACAGAATCTAAGAAAAATTCCTCAAAATTCTTCAAGTCTCCTCAAAACCACGCAAAGTCCTTCAAAGAGGCCCACCAAATTCCAGAAAAATCTTACAGAATTCCCTAAATCTTCTCAAAACTCTACCAAATTCCAGAAAAATCCCACCAAATCTCCACAAATTCCCACAGAATACATGAAAAATCCCTGATAATTCGTCAGTTCTCTACAGAATCTCACCAAATTCCAGAAGAGTCCCTCAAAGTTCCACAAACACCCCACAAAATCTCCTCAATATCCAACAAAATTCCAGGAAAAATCCCACAAAATTCCCTAAATCTTCTCAAAACTCTACCAAATTCCAGAAAAATCCCACCAAATCTCCACAAATTCCCACAGAATACATGAAAAATCCCTGATAATTCTTCAGTTCTCTACAGAATCTCACCAAATTCCAGAAAAGTCCCTCAAAGTTCCACAAAATCTACTCAATATCCAACAAAATTCAAGAAAAATCCCACAAAATTCCCTAAATCTTCACAAAACACGACCAAATTCTAGAAAAATATCCCACCAAATCTCCACAAATTCCCACAAAATACATGAAAAATCCCTCAAGATCCCTAAATCGCCTCAATATCCCACAAAATCCCACAAAAATCACACAAAACCTCCACAAGTTTCCACAAAATATAAAAAAAAATCCTCAAAATTCTTCAAGTCTCCTCAAAACCACACAAAGTCCTTGAAAAAAACCACCAAATTCCAGTAAAATCCCACAGAATCTCCAACAATTCCCACAAAATCTAAAACAAATTCCTCAAAATTCTTCAAGTCTCCTCAGAATCCCACACAATTCCAGAAAAAACCCACAAAATTCCAGAGAAGTCCCACAAAACTCCCTAAATCATTTCAAAACCCTACCAATTCACAGGAATGTCCCACAAAATCTCTACCAATTCCCAGAACATCCCACAAAAAACTCACAAAAATCCCTAAATCTTCTGAAAACTCGACCAAATTCCAGAAACGCCCCATAAAATCAGCACAGTTTCCCAAAAAATTCAAGAAAAAACACCACAAAATTCCCTAAATCTTTTCAAAATACCACAAAATTCTTGAAAAGCCCCACCAAATTCCAGAAACATCCCACAAAATGTCCTCAATACCCAACAAAATCCCAGAAAAATCCCACAAAATTCCCTAAATCTTCTGAAAACTTGACGAAATTCCAGAAACGCCCCATAAAATCAGCACAGTATCCAACAAAATCCCAGAAAAATCACACAAAATTCCCTAAATCTTCTCAAAACACGGCCAAAATCCACAAAAATCCCACCAAATCTCCACAAATTCCCACAGAATACATGAAAAATCCCTGATAATTCGTCAGTTCTCTACAGAATCTCACCAAATTCCAGAAAAGTCCCTCAAAGTTCCACAAGCATCCCACAAAATCTCCCCAGTATCCAACAAAATTCCAGGAAAAATCCCACAAAATTCCATAAATCTTCTCAAAACGTGACAAAATTCTAGAAAAATATCCCACCGAATCTCCACAAATTCCCACAGAATACATGAAAAATCCCTGATAATTCGTCAGTTCTCTACAGAATCTCACCAAATTCCAGAAGAGTCCCTCAAAGTTCCACAAACATTCCACAAAATCTCCCCAGTATCCAACAAAATTCCCGGAAAAATCCCACAAAATTCCCTAAATCTTCTCAAAACATGACAAAATTCCAGAAAAATATCCCACCAAATCTCCACAAATTCCCACAAAATACATGAAAAATCCCTCAAGATCCCTAAATCGCCTCAATATCCCACAAAATTCCACAAAAATCCCACAAAACCTCCACAAGTTTCCACAGAATCTAAGAAAAATTCCTCAAAATTCTTCAAGTCTCCTCAAAACCACGCAAAGTCCTTCAAAGAGGCCCACCAAATTCCAGAAAAATCTTACAGAATTCCCTAAATCTTCTCAAAACTCTACCAAATTCCAGAAAAATCCCACCAAATCTCCACAAATTCCCACAGAATACATGAAAAATCCCTGATAATTCGTCAGTTCTCTACAGAATCTCACCAAATTCCAGAAGAGTCCCTCAAAGTTCCACAAACACCCCACAAAATCTCCTCAATATCCAACAAAATTCCAGGAAAAATCCCACAAAATTCCCTAAATCTTCTCAAAACTCTACCAAATTCCAGAAAAATCCCACCAAATCTCCACAAATTCCCACAGAATACATGAAAAATCCCTGATAATTCTTCAGTTCTCTACAGAATCTCACCAAATTCCAGAAAAGTCCCTCAAAGTTCCACAAAATCTACTCAATATCCAACAAAATTCAAGAAAAATCCCACAAAATTCCCTAAATCTTCACAAAACACGACCAAATTCTAGAAAAATATCCCACCAAATCTCCACAAATTCCCACAAAATACATGAAAAATCCCTCAAGATCCCTAAATCGCCTCAATATCCCACAAAATCCCACAAAAATCACACAAAACCTCCACAAGTTTCCACAAAATATAAAAAAAAATCCTCAAAATTCTTCAAGTCTCCTCAAAACCACACAAAGTCCTTGAAAAGGCCCACCAAATTCCAGTAAAATCCCACAGAATCTCCAACAATTCCCACAAAATCTAAAACAAATTCCTCAAAATTCTTCAAGTCTCCTCAGAATCCCACACAATTCCAGAAAAAACCCACAAAATTCCAGAGAAGTCCCACAAAACTCCCTAAATCATTTCAAAACCCTACCAATTCACAGGAATGTCCCACAAAATCTCTACCAATTCCCAGAACATCCCACAAAAAACTCACAAAAATCCCTAAATCTTCTGAAAACTCGACCAAATTCCAGAAACGCCCCATAAAATCAGCACAGTTTCCCAAAAAATTCAAGAAAAAACACCACAAAATTCCCAAAATCTTTTCAAAATACCACAAAATTCTTGAAAAGCCCCACCAAATTCCAGAAACATCCCACAAAATGTCCTCAATACCCAACAAAATCCCAGAAAAATCCCACAAAATTCCCTAAATCTTCTGAAAACTTGACGAAATTCCAGAAACGCCCCATAAAATCAGCACAGTATCCAACAAAATCCCAGAAAAATCACACAAAATTCCCTAAATCTTCTCAAAACACGGCCAAAATCCACAAAAATCCCACCAAATCTCCACAAATTCCCACAGAATACATGAAAAATCCCTGATAATTCGTCAGTTCTCTACAGAATCTCACCAAATTCCAGAAGAGTCCCTCAAAGTTCCACAAACATCCCACAAAATCTCCCCAGTATCCAATAAAATTCCAGGAAAAATCCCACCAAATTCCCTAAATCTTCTCAAAACACGACCAAATTCTAGAAAAATATCCCACCGAATCTCCACAAATTCCCACAGAATACATGAAAAATCCCTGATAATTCGTCAGTTCTCTACAGAATCTCACCAAATTCCAGAAGAGTCCCTCCAAGTTCCACAAGCATCCCACAAAATCTCCCCAGTATCCAACAAAATTCCAGGAAAAATCCCACAAAATTCCCTAAATCTTCTCAAAACACGACCAAATTCTAGAAAAATATCCCACCAAATCTCCACAAATTCCCACAAAATACATGAAAAATCCCTCAAGATCCCTAAATCGCCTCAATATCCCACAAAATCCCACAAAAATCACACAAAACCTCCACAGGTTTGTACAAAATCTAAGAAAAAATCCTCAAAATTCTTCAAGTCTCCTCAAAACCACACAAAGTCCTTGAAAAGGCCCACCAAATTCCAGTAAAATCCCACAGAATCTCCAACAATTCCCACAAAATCTAAAACAAATTCCTCAAAATTCTTCAAGTCTCCTCAGAATCCCACACAATTCCAGAAAAAACCCACAAAATTCCAGAGAAGTCCCACAGAACTCCCTAAATCATTTCAAAACCCTACCAATTCACAGGAATGTCCCACAAAATCTCCACCAATTCCCAGAACATCCCACAAAAATCTCACAAAAATCCCTAAATCTTCTGAAAACTCGACCAAATTCCAGAAACGCTCCCTAAAATCAGCACAGTTTCCCTCAAAATTCAAGAAAAAACACCACAAAATTCCCTAAATCTTTTCAAAATACCACAAAATTCTTGAAAAGCCCCACCAAATTCCAGAAACATCCCACAAAATGTCCTCAATACCCAACAAAATCCCAGAAAAATCACACAAAATTCCCTAAATCTTCTCAAAACACGGCCAAAATCCACAAAAATCCCACCAAATCTCCACAAATTCCCACAGAATACATGAAAAATCCCTGATAATTCGTCAGTTCTCTACAGAATCTCACCAAATTCCAGAAGAGTCCCTCAAAGTTCCACAAACATTCCACAAAATCTCCCCAGTATCCAACAAAATTCCAGGAAAAATCCCACAAAATTCCCTAAATCTTCTCAAAACATGACCAAATTCCAGAAAAATATCCCACCAAATCTCCACAAATTCCCACAAAATACATGAAAAATCCCTCAAGATCCCTAAATCGCCTCAATATCCCACAAAATTCCACAAAAATCCCACAAAACCTCCACAAGTTTCCACAGAATCTAAGAAAAATTCCTCAAAATTCTTCAAGTCTCCTCAAAACCACACAAAGTCCTTCAAAGAGGCCCACCAAATTCCAGAAAAATCTTACAGAATTCCCTAAATCTTCTCAAAACTCTACCAAATTCCAGAAAAATCCCACCAAATCTCCACAAATTCCCACAGAATACATGAAAAATCCCTGATAATTCGTCAGTTCTCTACAGAATCTCACCAAATTCCAGAAGAGTCCCTCAAAGTTCCACAAACACCCCACAAAATCTCCTCAATATCCAACAAAATTCCAGGAAAAATCCCACAAAATTCCCTAAATCTTCTCAAAACTCTACCAAATTCCAGAAAAATCCCACCAAATCTCCACAAATTCCCACAGAATACATGAAAAATCCCTGATAATTCGTCAGTTCTCTACAGAATCTCACCAAATTCCAGAAGAGTCCCTCAAAGTTCCACAAACACCCCACAAAATCTCCTCAATATCCAACAAAATTCCAGGAAAAATCCCACAAAATTCCCTAAATCTTCTCAAAACTCTACCAAATTCCAGAAAAATCCCACCAAATCTCCACAAATTCCCACAGAATACATGAAAAATCCCTGATAATTCTTCAGTTCTCTACAGAATCTCACCAAATTCCAGAAAAGTCCCTCAAAGTTCCACAAAATCTACTCAATATCCAACAAAATTCAAGAAAAATCCCACAAAATTCCCTAAATCTTCACAAAACACGACCAAATTCTAGAAAAATATCCCACCAAATCTCCACAAATTCCCACAAAATACATGAAAAATCCCTCAAGATCCCTAAATCGCCTCAATATCCCACAAAATCCCACAAAAATCACACAAAACCTCCACAAGTTTCCACAAAATATAAAAAAAAATCCTCAAAATTCTTCAAGTCTCCTCAAAACCACACAAAGTCCTTGAAAAAAACCACCAAATTCCAGTAAAATCCCACAGAATCTCCAACAATTCCCACAAAATCTAAAACAAATTCCTCAAAATTCTTCAAGTCTCCTCAGAATCCCACACAATTCCAGAAAAAAACCCACAAAATTCCAGAGAAGTCCCACAAAACTCCCTAAATCATTTCAAAACCCTACCAATTCACAGGAATGTCCCACAAAATCTCTACCAATTCCCAGAACATCCCACAAAAATCTCACAAAAATCCCTAAATCTTCTGAAAACTCGACCAAATTCCAGAAACGCCCCATAAAATCAGCACAGTTTCCCAAAAAATTCAAGAAAAAACACCACAAAATTCCCAAAATCTTTTCAAAATACCACAAAATTCTTGAAAAGCCCCACCAAATTCCAGAAACATCCCACAAAATGTCCTCAATACCCAACAAAATCCCAGAAAAAACCCACAAAATTCCCTAAATCTTCTGAAAACTTGACGAAATTCCAGAAACGCCCCATAAAATCAGCACAGTATCCAACAAAATCCCAGAAAAATCACACAAAATTCCCTAAATCTTCTCAAAACACGGCCAAAATCCACAAAAATCCCACCAAATCTCCACAAATTCCCACAGAATACATGAAAAATCCCTGATAATTCGTCAGTTCTCTACAGAATCTCACCAAATTCCAGAAGAGTCCCTCAAAGTTCCACAAACATCCCACAAAATCTCCCCAGTATCCAATAAAATTCCAGGAAAAATCCCACCAAATTCCCTAAATCTTCTCAAAACACGACCAAATTCTAGAAAAATATCCCACCAAATCTCCACAAATTCCCACAGAATACATGAAAAATCCCTGATAATTCGTCAGTTCTCTACAGAATCTCACCAAATTCCAGAAAAGTCCCTCCAAGTTCCACAAGCATCCCACAAAATCTCCCCAGTATCCAACAAAATTCCAGGAAAAATCCCACAAAATTCCCTAAATCTTCTCAAAACACGACCAAATTCTAGAAAAATATCCCACCAAATCTCCACAAATTCCCACAAAATACATGAAAAATCCCTCAAGATCCCTAAATCGCCTCAATATCCCACAAAATCCCACAAAAATCACACAAAACCTCCACAGGTTTGTACAAAATCTAAGAAAAAATCCTCAAAATTCTTCAAGTCTCCTCAAAACCACACAAAGTCCTTGAAAAGGCCCACCAAATTCCAGTAAAATCCCACAGAATCTCCAACAATTCCCACAAAATCTAAAACAAATTCCTCAAAATTCTTCAAGTCTCCTCAGAATCCCACACAATTCCAGAAAAAACCCGCAAAATTCTAGAGAAGTCCCACAAAACTCCCTAAATCATTTCAAAACCCTACCAATTCAAAGGAATGTCCCACAAAATCTCCACCAATTCCCAGAACATCCCACAAAAATCTCACAAAAATCCCTAAATCTTCTGAAAACTCGACCAAATTCCAGAAACGCTCCATAAAATCAGCACAGTTTCCCTCAAAATTCAAGAAAAAACACCACAAAATTCCCTAAATCTTTTCAAAATACCACAAAATTCTTGAAAAGCCCCACCAAATTCCAGAAACATCCCACAAAATGTCCTCAATACCCAACAAAATCCCAGAAAAATCACACAAAATTCCCTAAATCTTCTCAAAACATGACCAAATTCTAGAAAAATATCCCACCGAATCTCCACAAATTCCCACAGAATACATGAAAAATCCCTGATAATTCGTCAGTTCTCTACAGAATCTCACCAAATTCCAGAAGAGTCCCTCAAAGTTCCACAAGCATCCCACAAAATCTCCCCAGTATCCAACAAAATTCCAGGAAAAATCCCACAAAATTCCCTAAATCTTCTCAAAACATGACCAAATTCTAGAAAAATATCCCACCAAATCTCCACAAATTCCCACAAAATATATGAAAAATCCCTCAAGATCCCTAAATCGCCTCAATATCCCACAAAATTCCACAAAAATCCCACAAAACCTCCACAAGTTTCCACAGAATCTAAGAAAAATTCCTCAAAATTCTTCAAGTCTCCTCAATACCACGCAAAGTCCTTCAAAGAGGCCCACCAAATTCCAGAAAAATCTTACAGAATTCCCTAAATCTTCTCAAAACTCTACCAAATTCCAGAAAAATCCCACCAAATCTCCACAAATTCCCACAGAATACATGAAAAATCCCTGATAATTCGTCAGTTCTCTACAGAATCTCACCAAATTCCAGAAGAGTCCCTCAAAGTTCCACAAACACCCCACAAAATCTCCTCAATATCCAACAAAATTCCAGGAAAAATCCCACAAAATTCCCTAAATCTTCTCAAAACTCTACCAAATTCCAGAAAAATCCCACCAAATCTCCACAAATTCCCACAGAATACATGAAAAATCCCTGATAATTCTTCAGTTCTCTACAGAATCTCACCAAATTCCAGAAAAGTCCCTCAAAGTTCCACAAAATCTACTCAATATCCAACAAAATTCAAGAAAAATCCCACAAAATTCCCTAAATCTTCACAAAACACGACCAAATTCTAGAAAAATATCCCACCAAATCTCCACAAATTCCCACAAAATACATGAAAATTCCCTCAAGATCCCTAAATCGCCTCAATATCCCACAAAATCCCACAAAAATCACACAAAACCTCCACAAGTTTCCACAAAATATAAAAAAAAATCCTCAAAATTCTTCAAGTCTCCTCAAAACCACACAAAGTCCTTGAAAAGGCCCACCAAATTCCAGAAAAATCCCACAGAATCTACACAAATTCCCACAAAATCTAAAACAAATTCCTCAAAATTCTTCAAGTCTCCTCAGAATCCCACACAATTCCAGAAAAAAACCCACAAAATTCCAGAGAAGTCCCACAAAACTCCCTAAATCATTTCAAAACCCTACCAATTCACAGGAATGTCCCACAAAATCTCTACCAATTCCCAGAACATCCCACAAAAATCTCACAAAAATCCCTAAATCTTCTGAAAACTCGACCAAATTCCAGAAACGCTCCATAAAATCAGCACAGTTTCCCAAAAAATTCAAGAAAAAACACCACAAAATTCCCTAAATCTTTTCAAAATACCACAAAATTCTTGAAAAGCCCCACCAAATTCCAGAAACATCCCACAAAATGTCCTCAATACCCAACAAAATCCCAGAAAAATCCCACAAAATTCCCTAAATCTTCTGAAAACTTGACGAAATTCCAGAAACATCCCACAAAATGTCCTCAATACCCAACAAAATCCCAGAAAAATCACACAAAATTCCCTAAATCTTCTCAAAACACGGCCAAAATCCACAAAAATCCCACCAAATCTCCACAAATTCCCACAGAATACATGAAAAATCCCTGATAATTCGTCAGTTCTCTACAGAATCTCACAAAATTCCAGAAGAGTCCCTCAAAGTTCCACAAGCATCCCACAAAATCTCCCCAGTATCCAACAAAATTCCAGGAAAAATCCCACAAAATTCCATAAATCTTCTCAAAACATGACAAAATTCTAGAAAAATATCCCACCGAATCTCCACAAATTCCCACAAAATATATGAAAAATCCCTCAAGATCCCTAAATCGCCTCAATATCCCACAAAATTCCACAAAAATCCCACAAAACCTCCACAAGTTTCCACAGAATCTAAGAAAAATTCCTCAAAATTCTTCAAGTCTCCTCAAAACCACACAAAGTCCTTCAAAGAGGCCCAGCAAATTCCAGAAAAATCTTACAGAATTCCCTAAATCTTCTCAAAACTCTACCAAATTCCAGAAAAATCCCACCAAATCTCCACAAATTCCCACAGAATACATGAAAAATCCCTGATAATTCTTCAGTTCTCTACAGAATCTCCCCAAATTCCAGAAAAGTCCCTCAAAGTTCCACAAAATCTACTCAATATCCAACAAAATTCAAGAAAAATCCCACAAAATTCCCTAAATCTTCACAAAACACGACCAAATTCTAGAAAAATATCCCACCAAATCTCCACAAATTCCCACAAAATACATGAAAAATCCCTCAAGATCCCTAAATCGCCTCAATATCCCACAAAATCCCACAAAAATCACACAAAACCTCCACAAGTTTCCACAAAATATAAAAAAAAATCCTCAAAATTCTTCAAGTCTCCTCAAAACCACACAAAGTCCTTGAAAAAAACCACCAAATTCCAGAAAAATCCCACAGAATCTCCAACAATTCCCACAAAATCTAAAACAAATTCCTCAAAATTCTTCAAGTCTCCTCAGAATCCCACACAATTCCAGAAAAAAACCCACAAAATTCCAGAGAAGTCCCACAAAACTCCCTAAATCATTTCAAAACCCTACCAATTCACAGGAATGTCCCACAAAATCTCTACCAATTCCCAGAACATCCCACAAAAATCTCACAAAAATCCCTAAATCTTCTGAAAACTCGACCAAATTCCAGAAACACCCCATAAAATCAGCACAGTTTCCCAAAAAATTCAAGAAAAAACACCACAAAATTCCCAAAATCTTTTCAAAATACCACAAAATTCTTGAAAAGCCCCACCAAATTCCAGAAACATCCCACAAAATGTCCTCAATACCCAACAAAATCCCAGAAAAATCCCACAAAATTCCCTAAATCTTCTGAAAACTTGACGAAATTCCAGAAACGCCCCATAAAATCAGCACAGTATCCAACAAAATCCCAGAAAAATCACACAAAATTCCCTAAATCTTCTCAAAACACGGCCAAAATCCACAAAAATCCCACCAAATCTCCACAAATTCCCACAGAATACATGAAAAATCCCTGATAATTCGTCAGTTCTCTACAGAATCTCACCAAATTCCAGAAGAGTCCCTCAAAGTTCCACAAACATCCCACAAAATCTCCCCAGTATCCAATAAAATTCCAGGAAAAATCCCACAAAATTCCCTAAATCTTCTCAAAACACGACCAAATTCTAGAAAAATATCCCACCAAATCTCCACAAATTCCCACAGAATACATGAAAAATCCCTGATAATTCTTCAGTTCTCTACAGAATCTCACCAAATTCCAGAAAAGTCCCTCAAAGTTCCACAAAATCTACTCAATATCCAACAAAATTCAAGAAAAATCCCACAAAATTCCCTAAATCTTCACAAAACACGACCAAATTCTAGAAAAATATCCCACCAAATCTCCACAAATTCCCACAAAATACATGAAAAATCCCTCAAGATCCCTAAATCGCCTCAATATCCCACAAAATCCCACAAAAATCACACAAAACCTCCACAAGTTTCCACAAAATATAAAAAAAAATCCTCAAAATTCTTCAAGTCTCCTCAAAACCACACAAAGTCCTTGAAAAAAACCACCAAATTCCAGAAAAATCCCACAGAATCTACACAAATTCCCACAAAATCTAAAACAAATTCCTCAAAATTCTTCAAGTCTCCTCAGAATCCCACACAATTCCAGAAAAAACCCACAAAATTCCAGAGAAGTCCCACAAAACTCCCTAAATCATTTCAAAACCCTACCAATTCACAGGAATGTCCCACAAAATCTCCACCAATTCCCAGAACATCCCACAAAAATCTCACAAAAATCCCTAAATCTTCTGAAAACTCGACCAAATTCCAGAAACGCTCCATAAAATCAGCACAGTTTCCCTCAAAATTCAAGAAAAAACACCACAAAATTCCCTAAATCTTTTCAAAATACCACAAAATTCTTGAAAAGCCCCACCAAATTCCAGAAACATCCCACAAAATGTCCTCAATACCCAACAAAATCCCAGAAAAATCACACAAAATTCCCTAAATCTTCTCAAAACACGGCCAAAATCCACAAAAATCCCACCAAATCTCCACAAATTCCCACAGAATACATGAAAAATCCCTGATAATTCGTCAGTTCTCTACAGAATCTCACAAAATTCCAGAAGAGTCCCTCAAAGTTCCACAAGCATCCCACAAAATCTCCCCAGTATCCAACAAAATTCCAGGAAAAATCCCACAAAATTCCATAAATCTTCTCAAAACATGACAAAATTCTAGAAAAATATCCCACCGAATCTCCACAAATTCCCACAAAATATATGAAAAATCCCTCAAGATCCCTAAATCGCCTCAATATCCCACAAAATTCCACAAAAATCCCACAAAACCTCCACAAGTTTCCACAGAATCTAAGAAAAATTCCTCAAAATTCTTCAAGTCTCCTCAAAACCACACAAAGTCCTTCAAAGAGGCCCAGCAAATTCCAGAAAAATCTTACAGAATTCCCTAAATCTTCTCAAAACTCTACCAAATTCCAGAAAAATCCCACCAAATCTCCACAAATTCCCACAGAATACATGAAAAATCCCTGATAATTCGTCAGTTCTCTACAGAATCTCACCAAATTCCAGAAGAGTCCCTCAAAGTTCCACAAAATCTACTCAATATCCAACAAAATTCAAGAAAAATCCCACAAAATTCCCTAAATCTTCACAAAACACAACCAAATTCTAGAAAAATATCCCACCAAATCTCCACAAATTCCCACAAAATACATGAAAAATCCCTCAAGATCCCTAAATCGCCTCAATATCCCACAAAATCCCACAAAAATCACACAAAACCTCCACAAGTTTCCACAAAATATAAAAAAAAATCCTCAAAATTCTTCGTCTCCTCAAAACCACACAAAGTCCTTGAAAAAAACCACCAAATTCCAGTAAAATCCCACAGAATCTCCAACAATTCCCACAAAATCTAAAACAAATTCCTCAAAATTCTTCAAGTCTCCTCAGAATCCCACACAATTCCAGAAAAAAACCCACAAAATTCCAGAGAAGTCCCACAAAACTCCCTAAATCATTTCAAAACCCTACCAATTCACAGGAATGTCCCACAAAATCTCTACCAATTCCCAGAACATCCCACAAAAATCTCACAAAAATCCCTAAATCTTCTGAAAACTCGACCAAATTCCAGAAACGCCCCATAAAATCAGCACAGTTTCCCAAAAAATTCAAGAAAAAACACCACAAAATTCCCTAAATCTTTTCAAAATACCACAAAATTCCTGAAAAGCCCCACCAAATTCCAGAAACATCCCACAAAATGTCCTCAATACCCAACAAAATCCCAGAAAAATCCCACAAAATTCCCTAAATCTTCTGAAAACTTGACGAAATTCCAGAAACATCCCACAAAATGTCCTCAATACCCAACAAAATCCCAGAAAAATCACACAAAATTCCCTAAATCTTCTCAAAACACGGCCAAAATCCACAAAAATCCCACCAAATCTCCACAAATTCCCACAGAATACATGAAAAATCCCTGATAATTCGTCAGTTCTCTACAGAATCTCACCAAATTCCAGAAAAGTCCCTCCAAGTTCCACAAGCATCCCACAAAATCTCCCCAGTTTCCAACAAAATTCCAGGAAAAATCCCACAAAATTCCCTAAATCTTCTCAAAACACGACCAAATTCTAGAAAAATATCCCACCAAATCTCCACAAATTCCCACAAAATACATGAAAAATCCCTCAAGATCCCTAAATCGCCTCAATATCCCACAAAATCCCACAAAAATCACACAAAACCTCCACAGGTTTGTACAAAATCTAAGAAAAAATCCTCAAAATTCTTCAAGTCTCCTCAAAACCACACAAAGTCCTTGAAAAGGCCCACCAAATTCCAGTAAAATCCCACAGAATCTCCAACAATTCCCACAAAATCTAAAACAAATTCCTCAAAATTCTTCAAGTCTCCTCAGAATCCCACACAATTCCAGAAAAAACCCACAAAATTCTAGAGAAGTCCCACAAAACTCCCTAAATCATTTCAAAACCCTACCAATTCAAAGGAATGTCCCACAAAATCTCCACCAATTCCCAGAACATCCCACAAAAATCTCACAAAAATCCCTAAATCTTCTGAAAACTCGACCAAATTCCAGAAACGCTCCATAAAATCAGCACAGTTTCCCTCAAAATTCAAGAAAAAACACCACAAAATTCCCTAAATCTTTTCAAAATACCACAAAATTCTTGAAAAGCCCCACCAAATTCCAGAAACATCCCACAAAATGTCCTCAATACCCAACAAAATCCCAGAAAAATCACACAAAATTCCCTAAATCTTCTCAAAACATGACCAAATTCTAGAAAAATATCCCACCGAATCTCCACAAATTCCCACAGAATACATGAAAAATCCCTGATAATTCGTCAGTTCTCTACAGAATCTCACCAAATTCCAGAAGAGTCCCTCAAAGTTCCACAAGCATCCCACAAAATCTCCCCAGTATCCAACAAAATTCCAGGAAAAATCCCACAAAATTCCCTAAATCTTCTCAAAACATGACCAAATTCTAGAAAAATATCCCACCAAATCTCCACAAATTCCCACAAAATATATGAAAAATCCCTCAAGATCCCTAAATCGCCTCAATATCCCACAAAATTCCACAAAAATCCCACAAAACCTCCACAAGTTTCCACAGAATCTAAGAAAAATTCCTCAAAATTCTTCAAGTCTCCTCAATACCACGCAAAGTCCTTCAAAGAGGCCCACCAAATTCCAGAAAAATCTTACAGAATTCCCTAAATCTTCTCAAAACTCTACCAAATTCCAGAAAAATCCCACCAAATCTCCACAAATTCCCACAGAATACATGAAAAATCCCTGATAATTCGTCAGTTCTCTACAGAATCTCACCAAATTCCAGAAGAGTCCCTCAAAGTTCCACAAACACCCCACAAAATCTCCTCAATATCCAACAAAATTCCAGGAAAAATCCCACAAAATTCCCTAAATCTTCTCAAAACTCTACCAAATTCCAGAAAAATCCCACCAAATCTCCACAAATTCCCACAGAATACATGAAAAATCCCTGATAATTCTTCAGTTCTCTACAGAATCTCACCAAATTCCAGAAAAGTCCCTCAAAGTTCCACAAAATCTACTCAATATCCAACAAAATTCAAGAAAAATCCCACAAAATTCCCTAAATCTTCACAAAACACGACCAAATTCTAGAAAAATATCCCACCAAATCTCCACAAATTCCCACAAAATACATGAAAATTCCCTCAAGATCCCTAAATCGCCTCAATATCCCACAAAATCCCACAAAAATCACACAAAACCTCCACAAGTTTCCACAAAATATAAAAAAAAATCCTCAAAATTCTTCAAGTCTCCTCAAAACCACACAAAGTCCTTGAAAAGGCCCACCAAATTCCAGAAAAATCCCACAGAATCTACACAAATTCCCACAAAATCTAAAACAAATTCCTCAAAATTCTTCAAGTCTCCTCAGAATCCCACACAATTCCAGAAAAAAACCCACAAAATTCCAGAGAAGTCCCACAAAACTCCCTAAATCATTTCAAAACCCTACCAATTCACAGGAATGTCCCACAAAATCTCTACCAATTCCCAGAACATCCCACAAAAATCTCACAAAAATCCCTAAATCTTCTGAAAACTCGACCAAATTCCAGAAACGCTCCATAAAATCAGCACAGTTTCCCAAAAAATTCAAGAAAAAACACCACAAAATTCCCTAAATCTTTTCAAAATACCACAAAATTCTTGAAAAGCCCCACCAAATTCCAGAAACATCCCACAAAATGTCCTCAATACCCAACAAAATCCCAGAAAAATCCCACAAAATTCCCTAAATCTTCTGAAAACTTGACGAAATTCCAGAAACATCCCACAAAATGTCCTCAATACCCAACAAAATCCCAGAAAAATCACACAAAATTCCCTAAATCTTCTCAAAACACGGCCAAAATCCACAAAAATCCCACCAAATCTCCACAAATTCCCACAGAATACATGAAAAATCCCTGATAATTCGTCAGTTCTCTACAGAATCTCACAAAATTCCAGAAGAGTCCCTCAAAGTTCCACAAGCATCCCACAAAATCTCCCCAGTATCCAACAAAATTCCAGGAAAAATCCCACAAAATTCCATAAATCTTCTCAAAACATGACAAAATTCTAGAAAAATATCCCACCGAATCTCCACAAATTCCCACAAAATATATGAAAAATCCCTCAAGATCCCTAAATCGCCTCAATATCCCACAAAATTCCACAAAAATCCCACAAAACCTCCACAAGTTTCCACAGAATCTAAGAAAAATTCCTCAAAATTCTTCAAGTCTCCTCAAAACCACACAAAGTCCTTCAAAGAGGCCCACCAAATTCCAGAAAAATCTTACAGAATTCCCTAAATCTTCTCAAAACTCTACCAAATTCCAGAAAAATCCCACCAAATCTCCACAAATTCCCACAGAATACATGAAAAATCCCTGATAATTCTTCAGTTCTCTACAGAATCTCACCAAATTCCAGAAAAGTCCCTCAAAGTTCCACAAAATCTACTCAATATCCAACAAAATTCAAGAAAAATCCCACAAAATTCCCTAAATCTTCACAAAACACGACCAAATTCTAGAAAAATATCCCACCAAATCTCCACAAATTCCCACAAAATACATGAAAAATCCCTCAAGATCCCTAAATCGCCTCAATATCCCACAAAATCCCACAAAAATCACACAAAACCTCCACAAGTTTCCACAAAATATAAAAAAAAATCCTCAAAATTCTTCAAGTCTCCTCAAAACCACACAAAGTCCTTGAAAAAAACCACCAAATTCCAGAAAAATCCCACAGAATCTCCAACAATTCCCACAAAATCTAAAACAAATTCCTCAAAATTCTTCAAGTCTCCTCAGAATCCCACACAATTCCAGAAAAAAACCCACAAAATTCCAGAGAAGTCCCACAAAACTCCCTAAATCATTTCAAAACCCTACCAATTCACAGGAATGTCCCACAAAATCTCTACCAATTCCCAGAACATCCCACAAAAATCTCACAAAAATCCCTAAATCTTCTGAAAACTCGACCAAATTCCAGAAACACCCCATAAAATCAGCACAGTTTCCCAAAAAATTCAAGAAAAAACACCACAAAATTCCCAAAATCTTTTCAAAATACCACAAAATTCTTGAAAAGCCCCACCAAATTCCAGAAACATCCCACAAAATGTCCTCAATACCCAACAAAATCCCAGAAAAATCCCACAAAATTCCCTAAATCTTCTGAAAACTTGACGAAATTCCAGAAACGCCCCATAAAATCAGCACAGTATCCAACAAAATCCCAGAAAAATCACACAAAATTCCCTAAATCTTCTCAAAACACGGCCAAAATCCACAAAAATCCCACCAAATCTCCACAAATTCCCACAGAATACATGAAAAATCCCTGATAATTCGTCAGTTCTCTACAGAATCTCACCAAATTCCAGAAGAGTCCCTCAAAGTTCCACAAACATCCCACAAAATCTCCCCAGTATCCAATAAAATTCCAGGAAAAATCCCACAAAATTCCCTAAATCTTCTCAAAACACGACCAAATTCTAGAAAAATATCCCACCAAATCTCCACAAATTCCCACAGAATACATGAAAAATCCCTGATAATTCTTCAGTTCTCTACAGAATCTCACCAAATTCCAGAAAAGTCCCTCAAAGTTCCACAAAATCTACTCAATATCCAACAAAATTCAAGAAAAATCCCACAAAATTCCCTAAATCTTCACAAAACACGACCAAATTCTAGAAAAATATCCCACCAAATCTCCACAAATTCCCACAAAATACATGAAAAATCCCTCAAGATCCCTAAATCGCCTCAATATCCCACAAAATCCCACAAAAATCACACAAAACCTCCACAAGTTTCCACAAAATATAAAAAAAAATCCTCAAAATTCTTCAAGTCTCCTCAAAACCACACAAAGTCCTTGAAAAAAACCACCAAATTCCAGAAAAATCCCACAGAATCTACACAAATTCCCACAAAATCTAAAACAAATTCCTCAAAATTCTTCAAGTCTCCTCAGAATCCCACACAATTCCAGAAAAAACCCACAAAATTCCAGAGAAGTCCCACAAAACTCCCTAAATCATTTCAAAACCCTACCAATTCACAGGAATGTCCCACAAAATCTCCACCAATTCCCAGAACATCCCACAAAAATCTCACAAAAATCCCTAAATCTTCTGAAAACTCGACCAAATTCCAGAAACGCTCCATAAAATCAGCACAGTTTCCCTCAAAATTCAAGAAAAAACACCACAAAATTCCCTAAATCTTTTCAAAATACCACAAAATTCTTGAAAAGCCCCACCAAATTCCAGAAACATCCCACAAAATGTCCTCAATACCCAACAAAATCCCAGAAAAATCACACAAAATTCCCTAAATCTTCTCAAAACACGGCCAAAATCCACAAAAATCCCACCAAATCTCCACAAATTCCCACAGAATACATGAAAAATCCCTGATAATTCGTCAGTTCTCTACAGAATCTCACAAAATTCCAGAAGAGTCCCTCAAAGTTCCACAAGCATCCCACAAAATCTCCCCAGTATCCAACAAAATTCCAGGAAAAATCCCACAAAATTCCATAAATCTTCTCAAAACATGACAAAATTCTAGAAAAATATCCCACCGAATCTCCACAAATTCCCACAAAATATATGAAAAATCCCTCAAGATCCCTAAATCGCCTCAATATCCCACAAAATTCCACAAAAATCCCACAAAACCTCCACAAGTTTCCACAGAATCTAAGAAAAATTCCTCAAAATTCTTCAAGTCTCCTCAAAACCACACAAAGTCCTTCAAAGAGGCCCAGCAAATTCCAGAAAAATCTTACAGAATTCCCTAAATCTTCTCAAAACTCTACCAAATTCCAGAAAAATCCCACCAAATCTCCACAAATTCCCACAGAATACATGAAAAATCCCTGATAATTCGTCAGTTCTCTACAGAATCTCCCCAAATTCCAGAAGAGTCCCTCAAAGTTCCACAAAATCTACTCAATATCCAACAAAATTCAAGAAAAATCCCACAAAATTCCCTAAATCTTCACAAAACACAACCAAATTCTAGAAAAATATCCCACCAAATCTCCACAAATTCCCACAAAATACATGAAAAATCCCTCAAGATCCCTAAATCGCCTCAATATCCCACAAAATCCCACAAAAATCACACAAAACCTCCACAAGTTTCCACAAAATATAAAAAAAAATCCTCAAAATTCTTCGTCTCCTCAAAACCACACAAAGTCCTTGAAAAAAACCACCAAATTCCAGTAAAATCCCACAGAATCTCCAACAATTCCCACAAAATCTAAAACAAATTCCTCAAAATTCTTCAAGTCTCCTCAGAATCCCACACAATTCCAGAAAAAAACCCACAAAATTCCAGAGAAGTCCCACAAAACTCCCTAAATCATTTCAAAACCCTACCAATTCACAGGAATGTCCCACAAAATCTCTACCAATTCCCAGAACATCCCACAAAAATCTCACAAAAATCCCTAAATCTTCTGAAAACTCGACCAAATTCCAGAAACGCCCCATAAAATCAGCACAGTTTCCCAAAAAATTCAAGAAAAAACACCACAAAATTCCCTAAATCTTTTCAAAATACCACAAAATTCCTGAAAAGCCCCACCAAATTCCAGAAACATCCCACAAAATGTCCTCAATACCCAACAAAATCCCAGAAAAATCCCACAAAATTCCCTAAATCTTCTGAAAACTTGACGAAATTCCAGAAACATCCCACAAAATGTCCTCAATACCCAACAAAATCCCAGAAAAATCACACAAAATTCCCTAAATCTTCTCAAAACACGGCCAAAATCCACAAAAATCCCACCAAATCTCCACAAATTCCCACAGAATACATGAAAAATCCCTGATAATTCGTCAGTTCTCTACAGAATCTCACCAAATTCCAGAAGAGTCCCTCAAAGTTCCACAAACATCCCACAAAATCTCCCCAGTATCCAATAAAATTCCAGGAAAAATCCCACCAAATTCCCTAAATCTTCTCAAAACACGACCAAATTCTAGAAAAATATCCCACCGAATCTCCACAAATTCCCACAGAATACATGAAAAATCCCTGATAATTCGTCAGTTCTCTACAGAATCTCACCAAATTCCAGAAGAGTCCCTCCAAGTTCCACAAGCATCCCACAAAATCTCCCCAGTATCCAACAAAATTCCAGGAAAAATCCCACAAAATTCCCTAAATCTTCTCAAAACACGACCAAATTCTAGAAAAATATCCCACCAAATCTCCACAAATTCCCACAAAATACATGAAAAATCCCTCAAGATCCCTAAATCGCCTCAATATCCCACAAAATCCCACAAAAATCACACAAAACCTCCACAGGTTTGTACAAAATCTAAGAAAAAATCCTCAAAATTCTTCAAGTCTCCTCAAAACCACACAAAGTCCTTGAAAAGGCCCACCAAATTCCAGTAAAATCCCACAGAATCTCCAACAATTCCCACAAAATCTAAAACAAATTCCTCAAAATTCTTCAAGTCTCCTCAGAATCCCACACAATTCCAGAAAAAACCCACAAAATTCCAGAGAAGTCCCACAGAACTCCCTAAATCATTTCAAAACCCTACCAATTCACAGGAATGTCCCACAAAATCTCCACCAATTCCCAGAACATCCCACAAAAATCTCACAAAAATCCCTAAATCTTCTGAAAACTCGACCAAATTCCAGAAACGCTCCCTAAAATCAGCACAGTTTCCCTCAAAATTCAAGAAAAAACACCACAAAATTCCCTAAATCTTTTCAAAATACCACAAAATTCTTGAAAAGCCCCACCAAATTCCAGAAACATCCCACAAAATGTCCTCAATACCCAACAAAATCCCAGAAAAATCACACAAAATTCCCTAAATCTTCTCAAAACACGGCCAAAATCCACAAAAATCCCACCAAATCTCCACAAATTCCCACAGAATACATGAAAAATCCCTGATAATTCGTCAGTTCTCTACAGAATCTCACAAAATTCCAGAAGAGTCCCTCAAAGTTCCACAAACATTCCACAAAATCTCCCCAGTATCCAACAAAATTCCAGGAAAAATCCCACAAAATTCCCTAAATCTTCTCAAAACATGACCAAATTCCAGAAAAATATCCCACCAAATCTCCACAAATTCCCACAAAATACATGAAAAATCCCTCAAGATCCCTAAATCGCCTCAATATCCCACAAAATTCCACAAAAATCCCACAAAACCTCCACAAGTTTCCACAGAATCTAAGAAAAATTCCTCAAAATTCTTCAAGTCTCCTCAAAACCACACAAAGTCCTTCAAAGAGGCCCACCAAATTCCAGAAAAATCTTACAGAATTCCCTAAATCTTCTCAAAACTCTACCAAATTCCAGAAAAATCCCACCAAATCTCCACAAATTCCCACAGAATACATGAAAAATCCCTGATAATTCGTCAGTTCTCTACAGAATCTCACCAAATTCCAGAAGAGTCCCTCAAAGTTCCACAAACACCCCACAAAATCTCCTCAATATCCAACAAAATTCCAGGAAAAATCCCACAAAATTCCCTAAATCTTCTCAAAACTCTACCAAATTCCAGAAAAATCCCACCAAATCTCCACAAATTCCCACAGAATACATGAAAAATCCCTGATAATTCGTCAGTTCTCTACAGAATCTCACCAAATTCCAGAAGAGTCCCTCAAAGTTCCACAAACACCCCACAAAATCTCCTCAATATCCAACAAAATTCCAGGAAAAATCCCACAAAATTCCCTAAATCTTCTCAAAACTCTACCAAATTCCAGAAAAATCCCACCAAATCTCCACAAATTCCCACAGAATACATGAAAAATCCCTGATAATTCTTCAGTTCTCTACAGAATCTCACCAAATTCCAGAAAAGTCCCTCAAAGTTCCACAAAATCTACTCAATATCCAACAAAATTCAAGAAAAATCCCACAAAATTCCCTAAATCTTCACAAAACACGACCAAATTCTAGAAAAATATCCCACCAAATCTCCACAAATTCCCACAAAATACATGAAAAATCCCTCAAGATCCCTAAATCGCCTCAATATCCCACAAAATCCCACAAAAATCACACAAAACCTCCACAAGTTTCCACAAAATATAAAAAAAAATCCTCAAAATTCTTCAAGTCTCCTCAAAACCACACAAAGTCCTTGAAAAAAACCACCAAATTCCAGTAAAATCCCACAGAATCTCCAACAATTCCCACAAAATCTAAAACAAATTCCTCAAAATTCTTCAAGTCTCCTCAGAATCCCACACAATTCCAGAAAAAAACCCACAAAATTCCAGAGAAGTCCCACAAAACTCCCTAAATCATTTCAAAACCCTACCAATTCACAGGAATGTCCCACAAAATCTCTACCAATTCCCAGAACATCCCACAAAAATCTCACAAAAATCCCTAAATCTTCTGAAAACTCGACCAAATTCCAGAAACGCCCCATAAAATCAGCACAGTTTCCCAAAAAATTCAAGAAAAAACACCACAAAATTCCCAAAATCTTTTCAAAATACCACAAAATTCTTGAAAAGCCCCACCAAATTCCAGAAACATCCCACAAAATGTCCTCAATACCCAACAAAATCCCAGAAAAAACCCACAAAATTCCCTAAATCTTCTGAAAACTTGACGAAATTCCAGAAACGCCCCATAAAATCAGCACAGTATCCAACAAAATCCCAGAAAAATCACACAAAATTCCCTAAATCTTCTCAAAACACGGCCAAAATCCACAAAAATCCCACCAAATCTCCACAAATTCCCACAGAATACATGAAAAATCCCTGATAATTCGTCAGTTCTCTACAGAATCTCACCAAATTCCAGAAGAGTCCCTCAAAGTTCCACAAACATCCCACAAAATCTCCCCAGTATCCAATAAAATTCCAGGAAAAATCCCACCAAATTCCCTAAATCTTCTCAAAACACGACCAAATTCTAGAAAAATATCCCACCAAATCTCCACAAATTCCCACAGAATACATGAAAAATCCCTGATAATTCGTCAGTTCTCTACAGAATCTCACCAAATTCCAGAAAAGTCCCTCCAAGTTCCACAAGCATCCCACAAAATCTCCCCAGTATCCAACAAAATTCCAGGAAAAATCCCACAAAATTCCCTAAATCTTCTCAAAACACGACCAAATTCTAGAAAAATATCCCACCAAATCTCCACAAATTCCCACAAAATACATGAAAAATCCCTCAAGATCCCTAAATCGCCTCAATATCCCACAAAATCCCACAAAAATCACACAAAACCTCCACAGGTTTGTACAAAATCTAAGAAAAAATCCTCAAAATTCTTCAAGTCTCCTCAAAACCACACAAAGTCCTTGAAAAAAACCACCAAATTCCAGTAAAATCCCACAGAATCTCCAACAATTCCCACAAAATCTAAAACAAATTCCTCAAAATTCTTCAAGTCTCCTCAGAATCCCACACAATTCCAGAAAAAACCCGCAAAATTCTAGAGAAGTCCCACAAAACTCCCTAAATCATTTCAAAACCCTACCAATTCAAAGGAATGTCCCACAAAATCTCCACCAATTCCCAGAACATCCCACAAAAATCTCACAAAAATCCCTAAATCTTCTGAAAACTCGACCAAATTCCAGAAACGCTCCATAAAATCAGCACAGTTTCCCTCAAAATTCAAGAAAAAACACCACAAAATTCCCTAAATCTTTTCAAAATACCACAAAATTCTTGAAAAGCCCCACCAAATTCCAGAAACATCCCACAAAATGTCCTCAATACCCAACAAAATCCCAGAAAAATCACACAAAATTCCCTAAATCTTCTCAAAACATGACCAAATTCTAGAAAAATATCCCACCGAATCTCCACAAATTCCCACAGAATACATGAAAAATCCCTGATAATTCGTCAGTTCTCTACAGAATCTCACCAAATTCCAGAAGAGTCCCTCAAAGTTCCACAAGCATCCCACAAAATCTCCCCAGTATCCAACAAAATTCCAGGAAAAATCCCACAAAATTCCCTAAATCTTCTCAAAACATGACCAAATTCTAGAAAAATATCCCACCAAATCTCCACAAATTCCCACAAAATATATGAAAAATCCCTCAAGATCCCTAAATCGCCTCAATATCCCACAAAATTCCACAAAAATCCCACAAAACCTCCACAAGTTTCCACAGAATCTAAGAAAAATTCCTCAAAATTCTTCAAGTCTCCTCAATACCACGCAAAGTCCTTCAAAGAGGCCCACCAAATTCCAGAAAAATCTTACAGAATTCCCTAAATCTTCTCAAAACTCTACCAAATTCCAGAAAAATCCCACCAAATCTCCACAAATTCCCACAGAATACATGAAAAATCCCTGATAATTCGTCAGTTCTCTACAGAATCTCACCAAATTCCAGAAGAGTCCCTCAAAGTTCCACAAACACCCCACAAAATCTCCTCAATATCCAACAAAATTCCAGGAAAAATCCCACAAAATTCCCTAAATCTTCTCAAAACTCTACCAAATTCCAGAAAAATCCCACCAAATCTCCACAAATTCCCACAGAATACATGAAAAATCCCTGATAATTCTTCAGTTCTCTACAGAATCTCACCAAATTCCAGAAAAGTCCCTCAAAGTTCCACAAAATCTACTCAATATCCAACAAAATTCAAGAAAAATCCCACAAAATTCCCTAAATCTTCACAAAACACGACCAAATTCTAGAAAAATATCCCACCAAATCTCCACAAATTCCCACAAAATACATGAAAATTCCCTCAAGATCCCTAAATCGCCTCAATATCCCACAAAATCCCACAAAAATCACACAAAACCTCCACAAGTTTCCACAAAATATAAAAAAAAATCCTCAAAATTCTTCAAGTCTCCTCAAAACCACACAAAGTCCTTGAAAAGGCCCACCAAATTCCAGAAAAATCCCACAGAATCTACACAAATTCCCACAAAATCTAAAACAAATTCCTCAAAATTCTTCAAGTCTCCTCAGAATCCCACACAATTCCAGAAAAAAACCCACAAAATTCCAGAGAAGTCCCACAAAACTCCCTAAATCATTTCAAAACCCTACCAATTCACAGGAATGTCCCACAAAATCTCTACCAATTCCCAGAACATCCCACAAAAATCTCACAAAAATCCCTAAATCTTCTGAAAACTCGACCAAATTCCAGAAACGCTCCATAAAATCAGCACAGTTTCCCAAAAAATTCAAGAAAAAACACCACAAAATTCCCTAAATCTTTTCAAAATACCACAAAATTCTTGAAAAGCCCCACCAAATTCCAGAAACATCCCACAAAATGTCCTCAATACCCAACAAAATCCCAGAAAAATCCCACAAAATTCCCTAAATCTTCTGAAAACTTGACGAAATTCCAGAAACATCCCACAAAATGTCCTCAATACCCAACAAAATCCCAGAAAAATCACACAAAATTCCCTAAATCTTCTCAAAACACGGCCAAAATCCACAAAAATCCCACCAAATCTCCACAAATTCCCACAGAATACATGAAAAATCCCTGATAATTCGTCAGTTCTCTACAGAATCTCACAAAATTCCAGAAGAGTCCCTCAAAGTTCCACAAGCATCCCACAAAATCTCCCCAGTATCCAACAAAATTCCAGGAAAAATCCCACAAAATTCCATAAATCTTCTCAAAACATGACAAAATTCTAGAAAAATATCCCACCGAATCTCCACAAATTCCCACAAAATATATGAAAAATCCCTCAAGATCCCTAAATCGCCTCAATATCCCACAAAATTCCACAAAAATCCCACAAAACCTCCACAAGTTTCCACAGAATCTAAGAAAAATTCCTCAAAATTCTTCAAGTCTCCTCAAAACCACACAAAGTCCTTCAAAGAGGCCCAGCAAATTCCAGAAAAATCTTACAGAATTCCCTAAATCTTCTCAAAACTCTACCAAATTCCAGAAAAATCCCACCAAATCTCCACAAATTCCCACAGAATACATGAAAAATCCCTGATAATTCTTCAGTTCTCTACAGAATCTCCCCAAATTCCAGAAAAGTCCCTCAAAGTTCCACAAAATCTACTCAATATCCAACAAAATTCAAGAAAAATCCCACAAAATTCCCTAAATCTTCACAAAACACGACCAAATTCTAGAAAAATATCCCACCAAATCTCCACAAATTCCCACAAAATACATGAAAAATCCCTCAAGATCCCTAAATCGCCTCAATATCCCACAAAATCCCACAAAAATCACACAAAACCTCCACAAGTTTCCACAAAATATAAAAAAAAATCCTCAAAATTCTTCAAGTCTCCTCAAAACCACACAAAGTCCTTGAAAAAAACCACCAAATTCCAGAAAAATCCCACAGAATCTCCAACAATTCCCACAAAATCTAAAACAAATTCCTCAAAATTCTTCAAGTCTCCTCAGAATCCCACACAATTCCAGAAAAAAACCCACAAAATTCCAGAGAAGTCCCACAAAACTCCCTAAATCATTTCAAAACCCTACCAATTCACAGGAATGTCCCACAAAATCTCTACCAATTCCCAGAACATCCCACAAAAATCTCACAAAAATCCCTAAATCTTCTGAAAACTCGACCAAATTCCAGAAACACCCCATAAAATCAGCACAGTTTCCCAAAAAATTCAAGAAAAAACACCACAAAATTCCCAAAATCTTTTCAAAATACCACAAAATTCTTGAAAAGCCCCACCAAATTCCAGAAACATCCCACAAAATGTCCTCAATACCCAACAAAATCCCAGAAAAATCCCACAAAATTCCCTAAATCTTCTGAAAACTTGACGAAATTCCAGAAACGCCCCATAAAATCAGCACAGTATCCAACAAAATCCCAGAAAAATCACACAAAATTCCCTAAATCTTCTCAAAACACGGCCAAAATCCACAAAAATCCCACCAAATCTCCACAAATTCCCACAGAATACATGAAAAATCCCTGATAATTCGTCAGTTCTCTACAGAATCTCACCAAATTCCAGAAGAGTCCCTCAAAGTTCCACAAACATCCCACAAAATCTCCCCAGTATCCAATAAAATTCCAGGAAAAATCCCACAAAATTCCCTAAATCTTCTCAAAACACGACCAAATTCTAGAAAAATATCCCACCAAATCTCCACAAATTCCCACAGAATACATGAAAAATCCCTGATAATTCTTCAGTTCTCTACAGAATCTCACCAAATTCCAGAAAAGTCCCTCAAAGTTCCACAAAATCTACTCAATATCCAACAAAATTCAAGAAAAATCCCACAAAATTCCCTAAATCTTCACAAAACACGACCAAATTCTAGAAAAATATCCCACCAAATCTCCACAAATTCCCACAAAATACATGAAAAATCCCTCAAGATCCCTAAATCGCCTCAATATCCCACAAAATCCCACAAAAATCACACAAAACCTCCACAAGTTTCCACAAAATATAAAAAAAAATCCTCAAAATTCTTCAAGTCTCCTCAAAACCACACAAAGTCCTTGAAAAAAACCACCAAATTCCAGAAAAATCCCACAGAATCTACACAAATTCCCACAAAATCTAAAACAAATTCCTCAAAATTCTTCAAGTCTCCTCAGAATCCCACACAATTCCAGAAAAAACCCACAAAATTCCAGAGAAGTCCCACAAAACTCCCTAAATCATTTCAAAACCCTACCAATTCACAGGAATGTCCCACAAAATCTCCACCAATTCCCAGAACATCCCACAAAAATCTCACAAAAATCCCTAAATCTTCTGAAAACTCGACCAAATTCCAGAAACGCTCCATAAAATCAGCACAGTTTCCCTCAAAATTCAAGAAAAAACACCACAAAATTCCCTAAATCTTTTCAAAATACCACAAAATTCTTGAAAAGCCCCACCAAATTCCAGAAACATCCCACAAAATGTCCTCAATACCCAACAAAATCCCAGAAAAATCACACAAAATTCCCTAAATCTTCTCAAAACACGGCCAAAATCCACAAAAATCCCACCAAATCTCCACAAATTCCCACAGAATACATGAAAAATCCCTGATAATTCGTCAGTTCTCTACAGAATCTCACAAAATTCCAGAAGAGTCCCTCAAAGTTCCACAAGCATCCCACAAAATCTCCCCAGTATCCAACAAAATTCCAGGAAAAATCCCACAAAATTCCATAAATCTTCTCAAAACATGACAAAATTCTAGAAAAATATCCCACCGAATCTCCACAAATTCCCACAAAATATATGAAAAATCCCTCAAGATCCCTAAATCGCCTCAATATCCCACAAAATTCCACAAAAATCCCACAAAACCTCCACAAGTTTCCACAGAATCTAAGAAAAATTCCTCAAAATTCTTCAAGTCTCCTCAAAACCACACAAAGTCCTTCAAAGAGGCCCAGCAAATTCCAGAAAAATCTTACAGAATTCCCTAAATCTTCTCAAAACTCTACCAAATTCCAGAAAAATCCCACCAAATCTCCACAAATTCCCACAGAATACATGAAAAATCCCTGATAATTCGTCAGTTCTCTACAGAATCTCCCCAAATTCCAGAAGAGTCCCTCAAAGTTCCACAAAATCTACTCAATATCCAACAAAATTCAAGAAAAATCCCACAAAATTCCCTAAATCTTCACAAAACACAACCAAATTCTAGAAAAATATCCCACCAAATCTCCACAAATTCCCACAAAATACATGAAAAATCCCTCAAGATCCCTAAATCGCCTCAATATCCCACAAAATCCCACAAAAATCACACAAAACCTCCACAAGTTTCCACAAAATATAAAAAAAAATCCTCAAAATTCTTCGTCTCCTCAAAACCACACAAAGTCCTTGAAAAAAACCACCAAATTCCAGTAAAATCCCACAGAATCTCCAACAATTCCCACAAAATCTAAAACAAATTCCTCAAAATTCTTCAAGTCTCCTCAGAATCCCACACAATTCCAGAAAAAAACCCACAAAATTCCAGAGAAGTCCCACAAAACTCCCTAAATCATTTCAAAACCCTACCAATTCACAGGAATGTCCCACAAAATCTCTACCAATTCCCAGAACATCCCACAAAAATCTCACAAAAATCCCTAAATCTTCTGAAAACTCGACCAAATTCCAGAAACGCCCCATAAAATCAGCACAGTTTCCCAAAAAATTCAAGAAAAAACACCACAAAATTCCCTAAATCTTTTCAAAATACCACAAAATTCCTGAAAAGCCCCACCAAATTCCAGAAACATCCCACAAAATGTCCTCAATACCCAACAAAATCCCAGAAAAATCCCACAAAATTCCCTAAATCTTCTGAAAACTTGACGAAATTCCAGAAACATCCCACAAAATGTCCTCAATACCCAACAAAATCCCAGAAAAATCACACAAAATTCCCTAAATCTTCTCAAAACACGGCCAAAATCCACAAAAATCCCACCAAATCTCCACAAATTCCCACAGAATACATGAAAAATCCCTGATAATTCGTCAGTTCTCTACAGAATCTCACCAAATTCCAGAAGAGTCCCTCAAAGTTCCACAAACACCCCACAAAATCTCCTCAATATCCAACAAAATTCCAGGAAAAATCCCACAAAATTCCCTAAATCTTCTCAAAACTCTACCAAATTCCAGAAAAATCCCACCAAATCTCCACAAATTCCCACAGAATACATGAAAAATCCCTGATAATTCTTCAGTTCTCTACAGAATCTCACCAAATTCCAGAAGAGTCCCTCAAAGTTCCACAAACACCATACAATATCTCCTCAATATCCAACAAAATTCCAGGAAAAATCCCACAAAATTCCCTAAATCTTCTCAAAACTCTACCAAATTCCAGAAAAATCCCACCAAATCTCCACAAATTCCCACAGAATACATGAAAAATCCCTGATAATTCTTCAGTTCTCTACAGAATCTCACCAAATTCCAGAAAAGTCCCTCAAAGTTCCACAAAATCTACTCAATATCCAACAAAATTCAAGAAAAATCCCACAAAATTCCCTAAATCTTCACAAAACACGACCAAATTCTAGAAAAATATCCCACCAAATCTCCACAAATTCCCACAAAATACATGAAAAATCCCTCAAGATCCCTAAATCGCCTCAATATCCCACAAAATCCCACAAAAATCACACAAAACCTCCACAAGTTTCCACAAAATATAAAAAAAAATCCTCAAAATTCTTCAAGTCTCCTCAAAACCACACAAAGTCCTTGAAAAAAACCACCAAATTCCAGTAAAATCCCACAGAATCTCCAACAATTCCCACAAAATCTAAAACAAATTCCTCAAAATTCTTCAAGTCTCCTCAGAATCCCACACAATTCCAGAAAAAACCCACAAAATTCCAGAGAAGTCCCACAAAACTCCCTAAATCATTTCAAAACCCTACCAATTCACAGGAATGTCCCACAAAATCTCCACCAATTCCCAGAACATCCCACAAAAATCTCACAAAAATCCCTAAATCTTCTGAAAACTCGACCAAATTCCAGAAACGCTCCATAAAATCAGCACAGTTTCCCTCAAAATTCAAGAAAAAACACCACAAAATTCCCTAAATCTTTTCAAAATACCACAAAATTCTTGAAAAGCCCCACCAAATTCCAGAAACATCCCACAAAATGTCCTCAATACCCAACAAAATCCCAGAAAAATCACACAAAATTCCCTAAATCTTCTCAAAACACGGCCAAAATCCACAAAAATCCCACCAAATCTCCACAAATTCCCACAGAATACATGAAAAATCCCTGATAATTCGTCAGTTCTCTACAGAATCTCACAAAATTCCAGAAGAGTCCCTCAAAGTTCCACAAGCATCCCACAAAATCTCCCCAGTATCCAACAAAATTCCAGGAAAAATCCCACAAAATTCCATAAATCTTCTCAAAACATGACAAAATTCTAGAAAAATATCCCACCGAATCTCCACAAATTCCCACAAAATATATGAAAAATCCCTCAAGATCCCTAAATCGCCTCAATATCCCAAAAAATTCCACAAAAATCCCACAAAACCTCCACAAGTTTCCACAGAATCTAAGAAAAATTCCTCAAAATTCTTCAAGTCTCCTCAAAACCACACAAAGTCCTTCAAAGAGGCCCAGCAAATTCCAGAAAAATCTTACAGAATTCCCTAAATCTTCTCAAAACTCTACCAAATTCCAGAAAAATCCCACCAAAACTCCACAAATTCCCACAGAATACATGAAAAATCCCTGATAATTCGTCAGTTCTCTACAGAATCTCACCAAATTCCAGAAGAGTCCCTCAAAGTTCCACAAAATCTACTCAATATCCAACAAAATTCAAGAAAAATCCCACAAAATTCCCTAAATCTTCACAAAACACGACCAAATTCTAGAAAAATATCCCACCAAATCTCCACAAATTCCCACAAAATACATGAAAAATCCCTCAAGATCCCTAAATCGCCTCAATATCCCACAAAATCCCACAAAAATCACACAAAACCTCCACTAGTTTCCACAAAATATAAAAAAAAATCCTCAAAATTCTTCAAGTCTCCTCAAAACCACACAAATTCCTTGAAAAAAACCACCAAATTCCAGTAAAATCCCACAGAATCTCCAACAGTTCCCACAAAATCTAAAACAAATTCCTCAAAATTCTTCAAGTCTCCTCAGAATCCCACACAATTCCAGAAAAAAACCCACAAAATTCCAGAGAAGTCCCACAAAACTCCCTAAATCATTTCAAAACCCTACCAATTCACAGGAATGTCCCACAAAATCTCTACCAATTCCCAGAACATCCCACAAAAATCTCACAAAAATCCCTAAATCTTCTGAAAACTCGACCAAATTCCAGAAACGCCCCATAAAATCAGCACAGTTTCCCAAAAAATTCAAGAAAAAACACCACAAAATTCCCTAAATCTTTTCAAAATACCACAAAATTCCTGAAAAGCCCCACCAAATTCCAGAAACATCCCACAAAATGTCCTCAATACCCAACAAAATCCCAGAAAAATCCCACAAAATTCCCTAAATCTTCTGAAAACTTGACGAAATTCCAGAAACATCCCACAAAATGTCCTCAATACCCAACAAAATCCCAGAAAAATCACACAAAATTCCCTAAATCTTCTCAAAACACGGCCAAAATCCACAAAAATCCCACCAAATCTCCACAAATTCCCACAGAATACATGAAAAATCCCTGATAATTCGTCAGTTCTCTACAGAATCTCACCAAATTCCAGAAGAGTCCCTCAAAGTTCCACAAGCATCCCACAAAATCTCCCCAGTATTCAACAAAATTCCAGGAAAAATCCCACAAAATTCCATAAATCTTCTCAAAACATGACAAAATTCTAGAAAAATATCCCACCGAATCTCCACAAATTCCCACAAAATATATGAAAAATCCCTCAAGATCCCTAAATCGCCTCAATATCCCACAAAATTCCACAAAAATCCCACAAAACCTCCACAAGTTTCCACAGAATCTAAGAAAAATTCCTCAAAATTCTTCAAGTCTCCTCAAAACCACACAAAGTCCTTCAAAGAGGCCCACCAAATTCCAGAAAAATCTTACAGAATTCCCTAAATCTTCTCAAAACTCTACCAAATTCCAGAAAAATCCCACCAAATCTCCACAAATTCCCACAGAATACATGAAAAATCCCTGATAATTCGTCAGTTCTCTACAGAATCTCACCAAATTCCAGAAGAGTCCCTCAAAGTTCCACAAACACCCCACAAAATCTCCTCAATATCCAACAAAATTCCAGGAAAAATCCCACAAAATTCCCTAAATCTTCTCAAAACTCTACCAAATTCCAGAAAAATCCCACCAAATCTCCACAAATTCCCACAGAATACATGAAAAATCCCTGATAATTCTTCAGTTCTCTACAGAATCTCACCAAATTCCAGAAGAGTCCCTCAAAGTTCCACAAACACCCCACAAAATCTCCTCAATATCCAACAAAATTCCAGGAAAAATCCCACAAAATTCCCTAAATCTTCTCAAAACTCTACCAAATTCCAGAAAAATCCCACCAAATCTCCACAAATTCCCACAGAATACATGAAAAATCCCTGATAATTCTTCAGTTCTCTACAGAATCTCACCAAATTCCAGAAAAGTCCCTCAAAGTTCCACAAAATCTACTCAATATCCAACAAAATTCAAGAAAAATCCCACAAAATTCCCTAAATCTTCACAAAACACGACCAAATTCTAGAAAAATATCCCACCAAATCTCCACAAATTCCCACAAAATACATGAAAAATCCCTCAAGATCCCTAAATCGCCTCAATATCCCACAAAATCCCACAAAAATCACACAAAACCTCCACAAGTTTCCACAAAATATAAAAAAAAATCCTCAAAATTCTTCAAGTCTCCTCAAAACCACACAAAGTCCTTGAAAAAAACCACCAAATTCCAGTAAAATCCCACAGAATCTCCAACAATTCCCACAAAATCTAAAACAAATTCCTCAAAATTCTTCAAGTCTCCTCAGAATCCCACACAATTCCAGAAAAAAACCCACAAAATTCCAGAGAAGTCCCACAAAACTCCCTAAATCATTTCAAAACCCTACCAATTCACAGGAAAGTCCCACAAAATCTCTACCAATTCCCAGAACATCCCACAAAAATCTCACAAAAATCCCTAAATCTTCTGAAAACTCGACCAAATTCCAGAAACGCCCCATAAAATCAGCACAGTTACCCAAAAAATTCAAGAAAAAACACCACAAAATTCCCTAAATCTTTTCAAAATACCACAAAATTCTTGAAAAGCCCCACCAAATTCCAGAAACATCCCACAAAATGTCCTCAATACCCAACAAAATCCCAGAAAAATCCCACAAAATTCCCTAAATCTTCTGAAAACTTGACGAAATTCCAGAAACGCCCCATAAAATCAGCACAGTATCCAACAAAATCCCAGAAAAATCACACAAAATTCCCTAAATCTTCTCAAAACACGGCCAAAATCCACAAAAATCCCACCAAATCTCCACAAATTCCCACAGAATACATGAAAAATCCCTGATAATTCGTCAGTTCTCTACAGAATCTCACAAAATTCCAGAAGAGTCCCTCAAAGTTCCACAAGCATCCCACAAAATCTCCCCAGTATCCAACAAAATTCCAGGAAAAATCCCACAAAATTCCATAAATCTTCTCAAAACATGACAAAATTCTAGAAAAATATCCCACCGAATCTCCACAAATTCCCACAAAATATATGAAAAATCCCTCAAGATCCCTAAATCGCCTCAATATCCCACAAAATTCCACAAAAATCCCACAAAACCTCCACAAGTTTCCACAGAATCTAAGAAAAATTCCTCAAAATTCTTCCAGTCTCCTCAAAACCACACAAAGTCCTTCAAAGAGGCCCAGCAAATTCCAGAAAAATCTTACAGAATTCCCTAAATCTTCTCAAAACTCTACCAAATTCCAGAAAAATCCCACCAAATCTCCACAAATTCCCACAGAATACATGAAAAATCCCTGATAATTCGTCAGTTCTCTACAGAATCTCACCAAATTCCAGAAGAGTCCCTCAAAGTTCCACAAACACCCCACAAAATCTCCTCAATATCCAACAAAATTCCAGGAAAAATCCCACAAAATTCCCTAAATCTTCTCAAAACTCTACCAAATTCCAGAAAAATCCCACCAAATCTCCACAAATTCCCACAGAATACATGAAAAATCCCTGATAATTCGTCAGTTCTCTACAGAATCTCACCAAATTCCAGAAGAGTCCCTCAAAGTTCCACAAACACCCCACAAAATCTCCTCAATATCCAACAAAATTCCAGGAAAAATCCCACAAAATTCCCTAAATCTTCTCAAAACTCTACCAAATTCCAGAAAAATCCCACCAAATCTCCACAAATTCCCACAGAATACATGAAAAATCCCTGATAATTCTTCAGTTCTCTACAGAATCTCACCAAATTCCAGAAAAGTCCCTCAAAGTTCCACAAAATCTACTCAATATCCAACAAAATTCAAGAAAAATCCCACAAAATTCCCTAAATCTTCACAAAACACGACCAAATTCTAGAAAAATATCCCACCAAATCTCCACAAATTCCCACAAAATACATGAAAAATCCCTCAAGATCCCTAAATCGCCTCAATATCCCACAAAATTCCACAAAAATCACACAAAACCTCCACAAGTTTCCACAAAATAGAAAAAAAAATCCTCAAAATTCTTCAAGTCTCCTCAAAACCACACAAAGTCCTTGAAAAAAACCACCAAATTCCAGTAAAATCCCACAGAATCTCCAACAATTCCCACAAAATCTAAAACAAATTCCTCAAAATTCTTCAAGTCTCCTCAGAATCCCACACAATTCCAGAAAAAAACCCACAAAATTCCAGAGAAGTCACACAAAACTCCCTAAATCATTTCAAAACCCTACCAATTCACAGGAATGTCCCACAAAATCTCTACCAATTCCCAGAACATCCCACAAAAATCTCACAAAAATCCCTAAATCTTCTGAAAACTCGACCAAATTCCAGAAACGCCCCATAAAATCAGCACAGTTTCCCAAAAAATTCAAGAAAAAACACCACAAAATTCCCAAAATCTTTTCAAAATACCACAAAATTCTTGAAAAGCCCCACCAAATTCCAGAAACATCCCACAAAATGTCCTCAATACCCAACAAAATCCCAGAAAAATCCCACAAAATTCCCTAAATCTTCTGAAAACTTGACGAAATTCCAGAAATGCCCCATGAAATCAGCACAGTATCCAACAAAATCCAAGAAAAATCACACAAAATTCCCCTAAATCTTCTCAAAACACGGCCAAAATCCACAAAAATCCCACCAAATCTCCACAAATTCCCACAGAATACATGAAAAATCCCTGATAATTCGTCAGTTCTCTACAGAATCTCACCAAATTCCAGAAAAGTCCCTCAAAGTTCCAGAAGCATCCCACAAAATCTCCCCAGTATCCAACAAAATTCCAGGAAAAATCCCACAAAATTCCCTAAATCTTCTCAAAACACGACCAAATTCTAGAAAAATATCCCACCAAATCTCCACAAATTCCCACAAAATACATGAAAAATCCCTCAAGATCCCTAAATCGCCTCAATATCCCACAAAATCCCACAAAAATCACACAAAACCTCCACAGTTTTGTACAAAATCTAAGAAAAAATCCTCAAAATTCTTCAAGTCTCCTCAAAACCACGCAAAGTCCTTGAAAAAAACCACCAAATTCCAGTAAAATCCCACAGAATCTCCAACAATTCCCACAAAATCTAAAACAAATTCCTCAAAATTCTTCAAGTCTCCTCAGAATCCCACACAATTCCAGAAAAAACCCACAAAATTACAGAGAAGTCCCACAAAACTCCCTAAATCATTTCAAAACCCTACCAATTCACAGGAATGTCCCACAAAATCTCCACCAATTCCCAGAACATCCCACAAAAATCTCACAAAAATCCCTAAATCTTCTGAAAACTCGACCAAATTCCAGAAACGCCCCATAAAAACAGCACAGTTTCCCACAAAATTCAAGAAAAAACACCACAAAATTCCCTAAATCTTTTCAAAATACCACAAAATTCTTGAAAAGCCCCACCAAATTCCAGAAACATCCCACAAAATGTCCTCAATACCCAACAAAATCCCAGAAAAATCACACAAAATTCCCTAAATCTTCTCAAAACACGGCCAAAATCCACAAAAATCCCACCAAATCTCCACAAATTCCCACAGAATACATGAAAAATCCCTGATAATTCGTCAGTTCTCTACAGAATCTCACCAAATTCCAGAAAAGTCCCTCCAAGTTCCACAAGCATCCCACAAAATCTCCCCAGTATCCAACAAAATTCCAGGAAAAATCCCACAAAATTCCCTAAATCTTCTCAAAACACGACCAAATTCTAGAAAAATATCCCACCAAATCTCCACAAATTCCCACAAAATACATGAAAAATCCCTCAAGATCCCTAAATCGCCTCAATATCCCACAAAATCCCACAAAAATCACACAAAACCTCCACAGGTTTGTACAAAATCTAAGAAAATATCCTCAAAATTCTTCAAGTCTCCTCAAAACCACACAAAGTCCTTGAAAAAAACCACCAAATTCCAGTAAAATCCCACAGAATCTACACAAATTCCCACAAAATCTAAAACAAATTCCTCAAAATTCTTCAAGTCTCCTCAGAATCCCACACAATTCCAGAAAAAACCCACAAAATTCCAGAGAAGTCCCACAAAACTCCCTAAATCATTTCAAAACCCTACCAATTCACAGGAATGTCCCACAAAATCTCCACCAATTCCCAGAACATCCCACAAAAATCTCACAAAAATCCCTAAATCTTCTGAAAACTCGACCAAATTCCAGAAACGCTCCATAAAATCAGCACAGTTTCCCTCAAAATTCAAGAAAAAACACCACAAAATTCCCTAAATCTTTTCAAAATACCACAAAATTCTTGAAAAGCCCCACCAAATTCCAGAAACATCCCACAAAATGTCCTCAATACCCAACAAAATCCCAGAAAAATCACACAAAATTCCCTAAATCTTCTCAAAACACGGCCAAAATCCACAAAAATCCCACCAAATCTCCACAAATTCCCACAGAATACATGAAAAATCCCTGATAATTCGTCAGTTCTCTACAGAATCTCACCAAATTCCAGAAGAGTCCCTCAAAGTTCCACAAGCATCCCACAAAATCTCCCCAGTATCCAACAAAATTCCAGGAAAAATCCCACAAAATTCCATAAATCTTCTCAAAACATGACAAAATTCTAGAAAAATATCCCACCGAATCTCCACAAATTCCCACAAAATATATGAAAAATCCCTCAAGATCCCTAAATCGCCTCAATATCCCACAAAATTCCACAAAAATCCCACAAAACCTCCACAAGTTTCCACAGAATCTAAGAAAAATTCCTCAAAATTCTTCAAGTCTCCTCAAAACCACACAAAGTCCTTCAAAGAGGCCCAGCAAATTCCAGAAAAATCTTACAGAATTCCCTAAATCTTCTCAAAACTCTACCAAATTCCAGAAAAATCCCACCAAATCTCCACAAATTCCCACAGAATACATGAAAAATCCCTGATAATTCGTCAGTTCTCTACAGAATCTCACCAAATTCCAGAAGAGTCCCTCAAAGTTCCACAAACACCCCACAAAATCTCCTCAATATCCAACAAAATTCCAGGAAAAATCCCACAAAATTCCCTAAATCTTCTCAAAACTCTACCAAATTCCAGAAAAATCCCACCAAATCTCCACAAATTCCCACAGAATACATGAAAAATCCCTGATAATTCGTCAGTTCTCTACAGAATCTCACCAAATTCCAGAAGAGTCCCTCAAAGTTCCACAAACACCCCACAAAATCTCCTCAATATCCAACAAAATTCCAGGAAAAATCCCACAAAATTCCCTAAATCTTCTCAAAACTCTACCAAATTCCAGAAAAATCCCACCAAATCTCCACAAATTCCCACAGAATACATGAAAAATCCCTGATAATTCTTCAGTTCTCTACAGAATCTCACCAAATTCCAGAAAAGTCCCTCAAAGTTCCACAAAATCTACTCAATATCCAACAAAATTCAAGAAAAATCCCACAAAATTCCCTAAATCTTCACAAAACACGACCAAATTCTAGAAAAATATCCCACCAAATCTCCACAAATTCCCACAAAATACATGAAAAATCCCTCAAGATCCCTAAATCGCCTCAATATCCCACAAAATCCCACAAAAATCACACAAAACCTCCACAAGTTTCCACAAAATATAAAAAAAAATCCTCAAAATTCTTCAAGTCTCCTCAAAACCACACAAAGTCCTTGAAAAAAACCACCAAATTCCAGTAAAATCCCACAGAATCTCCAACAATTCCCACAAAATCTAAAACAAATTCCTCAAAATTCTTCAAGTCTCCTCAGAATCCCACACAATTCCAGAAAAAAACCCACAAAATTCCAGAGAAGTCCCACAAAACTCCCTAAATCATTTCAAAACCCTACCAATTCACAGGAATGTCCCACAAAATCTCTACCAATTCCCAGAACATCCCACAAAAATCTCACAAAAATCCCTAAATCTTCTGAAAACTCGACCAAATTCCAGAAACGCCCCATAAAATCAGCACAGTTTCCCAAAAAATTCAAGAAAAAACACCACAAAATTCCCAAAATCTTTTCAAAATACCACAAAATTCTTGAAAAGCCCCACCAAATTCCAGAAACATCCCACAAAATGTCCTCAATACCCAACAAAATCCCAGAAAAATCCCACAAAATTCCCTAAATCTTCTGAAAACTTGACGAAATTCCAGAAACATCCCACAAAATGTCCTCAATACCCAACAAAATCCCAGAAAAATCACACAAAATTCCCTAAATCTTCTCAAAACACGGCCAAAATCCACAAAAATCCCACCAAATCTCCACAAATTCCCACAGAATACATGAAAAATCCCTGATAATTCGTCAGTTCTCTACAGAATCTCACCAAATTCCAGAAGAGTCCCTCAAAGTTCCACAAGCATCCCACAAAATCTCCCCAGTATCCAACAAAATTCCAGGAAAAATCCCACAAAATTCCATAAATCTTCTCAAAACATGACAAAATTCTAGAAAAATATCCCACCGAATCTCCACAAATTCCCACAAAATATATGAAAAATCCCTCAAGATCCCTAAATCGCCTCAATATCCCACAAAATTCCACAAAAATCCCACAAAACCTCCACAAGTTTCCACAGAATCTAAGAAAAATTCCTCAAAATTCTTCAAGTCTCCTCAAAACCACACAAAGTCCTTCAAAGAGGCCCACCAAATTCCAGAAAAATCTTACAGAATTCCCTAAATCTTCTCAAAACTCTACCAAATTCCAGAAAAATCCCACCAAATCTCCACAAATTCCCACAGAATACATGAAAAATCCCTGATAATTCGTCAGTTCTCTACAGAATCTCACCAAATTCCAGAAGAGTCCCTCAAAGTTCCACAAACACCCCACAAAATCTCCTCAATATCCAACAAAATTCCAGGAAAAATCCCACAAAATTCCCTAAATCTTCTCAAAACTCTACCAAATTCCAGAAAAATCCCACCAAATCTCCACAAATTCCCACAGAATACATGAAAAATCCCTGATAATTCTTCAGTTCTCTACAGAATCTCACCAAATTCCAGAAAAGTCCCTCAAAGTTCCACAAAATCTACTCAATATCCAACAAAATTCAAGAAAAATCCCACAAAATTCCCTAAATCTTCACAAAACACGACCAAATTCTAGAAAAATATCCCACCAAATCTCCACAAATTCCCACAAAATACATGAAAAATCCCTCAAGATCCCTAAATCGCCTCAATATCCCACAAAATCCCACAAAAATCACACAAAACCTCCACAAGTTTCCACAAAATATAAAAAAAAATCCTCAAAATCCTTCAAGTCTCCTCAAAACCACACAAAGTCCTTGAAAAGGCCCACCAAATTCCAGAAAAATCCCACAGAATCTACACAAATTCCCACAAAATCTAAAACAAATTCCTCAAAATTCTTCAAGTCTCCTCAGAATCCCACACAATTCCAGAAAAAAACCCACAAAATTCCAGAGAAGTCCCACAAAACTCCCTAAATCATTTCAAAACCCTACCAATTCACAGGAATGTCCCACAAAATCTCTACCAATTCCCAGAACATCCCACAAAAATCTCACAAAAATCCCTAAATCTTCTGAAAACTCGACCAAATTCCAGAAACGCCCCATAAAATCAGCACAGTTTCCCAAAAAATTCAAGAAAAAACACCACAAAATTCCCAAAATCTTTTCAAAATACCACAAAATTCTTGAAAAGCCCCACCAAATTCCAGAAACATCCCACAAAATGTCCTCAATACCCAACAAAATCCCAGAAAAATCACACAAAATTCCCCTAAATCTTCTCAAAACACGGCCAAAATCCACAAAAATCCCACCAAATCTCCACAAATTCCCACAGAATACATGAAAAATCCCTGATAATTCTTCAGTTCTCTACAGAATCTCACCAAATTCCAGAAAAGTCCCTCAAAGTTCCACAAAATCTACTCAATATCCAACAAAATTCAAGAAAAATCCCACAAAATTCCCTAAATCTTCACAAAACACGACCAAATTCTAGAAAAATATCCCACCAAATCTCCACAAATTCCCACAGAATACATGAAAAATCCCTGATAATTCGTCAGTTCTCTACAGAATCTCACCAAATTCCAGAAAAGTCCCTCCAAGTTCCACAAGCATCCCACAAAATCTCCCCAGTATCCAACAAAATTCCAGGAAAAATCCCACAAAATTCCCTAAATCTTCTCAAAACACGACCAAATTCTAGAAAAATATCCCACCAAATCTCCACAAATTCCCACAAAATACATGAAAAATCCCTCAAGATCCCTAAATCGCCTCAATATCCCACAAAATCCCACAAAAATCACACAAAACCTCCACAGGTTTGTACAAAATCTAAGAAAAAATCCTCAAAATTCTTCAAGTCTCCTCAAAACCACACAAAGTCCTTGAAAAGGCCCACCAAATTCCAGTAAAATCCCACAGAATCTCCAACAATTCCCACAAAATCTAAAACAAATTCCTCAAAATTCTTCAAGTCTCCTCAGAATCCCACACAATTCCAGAAAAAACCCACAAAATTCCAGAGAAGTCCCACAAAACTCCCTAAATCATTTCAAAACCCTACCAATTCACAGGAATGTCCCACAAAATCTCCACCAATTCCCAGAACATCCCACAAAAATCTCACAAAAATCCCTAAATCTTCTGAAAACTCGACCAAATTCCAGAAACGCTCCATAAAATCAGCACAGTTTCCCTCAAAATTCAAGAAAAAACACCACAAAATTCCCTAAATCTTTTCAAAATACCACAAAATTCTTGAAAAGCCCCACCAAATTCCAGAAACATCCCACAAAATGTCCTCAATACCCAACAAAATCCCAGAAAAATCACACAAAATTCCCTAAATCTTCTCAAAACACGGCCAAAATCCACAAAAATCCCACCAAATCTCCACAAATTCCCACAGAATACATGAAAAATCCCTGATAATTCGTCAGTTCTCTACAGAATCTCACCAAATTCCAGAAGAGTCCCTCAAAGTTCCACAAGCATCCCACAAAATCTCCCCAGTATCCAACAAAATTCCAGGAAAAATCCCACAAAATTCCATAAATCTTCTCAAAACATGACAAAATTCTAGAAAAATATCCCACCGAATCTCCACAAATTCCCACAAAATATATGAAAAATCCCTCAAGATCCCTAAATCGCCTCAATATCCCACAAAATTCCACAAAAATCCCACAAAACCTCCACAAGTTTCCACAGAATCTAAGAAAAATTCCTCAAAATTCTTCAAGTCTCCTCAAAACCACACAAAGTCCTTTAAAGAGGCCCAGCAAATTCCAGAAAAATCTTACAGAATTCCCTAAATCTTCTCAAAACTCTACCAAATTCCAGAAAAATCCCACCAAATCTCCACAAATTCCCACAGAATACATGAAAAATCCCTGATAATTCGTCAGTTCTCTACAGAATCTCACCAAATTCCAGAAGAGTCCCTCAAAGTTCCACAAACACCCCACAAAATCTCCTCAATATCCAACAAAATTCCAGGAAAAATCCCACAAAATTCCCTAAATCTTCTCAAAACTCTACCAAATTCCAGAAAAATCCCACCAAATCTCCACAAATTCCCACAGAATACATGAAAAATCCCTGATAATTCGTCAGTTCTCTACAGAATCTCACCAAATTCCAGAAAAGTCCCTCAAAGTTCCACAAAATCTCCTCAATATCCAACAAAATTCAAGAAAAATCCCACAAAATTCCCTAAATCTTCACAAAACACGACCAAATTCTAGAAAAATATCCCACCAAATCTCCACAAATTCCCACAGAATACATGAAAAATCCCTGATAATTCTTCAGTTCTCTACAGAATCTCACCAAATTCCAGAAAAGTCCCTCAAAGTTCCACAAAATCTACTCAATATCCAACAAAATTCAAGAAAAATCCCACAAAATTCCCTAAATCTTCACAAAACACGACCAAATTCTAGAAAAATATCCCACCAAATCTCCACAAATTCCCACAAAATACATGAAAAATCCCTCAAGATCCCTAAATCGCCTCAATATCCCACAAAATCCCACAAAAATCACACAAAACCTCCACAAGTTTCCACAAAATATAAAAAAAAATCCTCAAAATTCTTCAAGTCTCCTCAAAACCACACAAAGTCCTTGAAAAAAACCACCAAATTCCAGTAAAATCCCACAGAATCTCCAACAATTCCCACAAAATCTAAAACAAATTCCTCAAAATTCTTCAAGTCTCCTCAGAATCCCACACAATTCCAGAAAAAAACCCACAAAATTCCAGAGAAGTCCCACAAAACTCCCTAAATCATTTCAAAACCCTACCAATTCACAGGAATGTCCCACAAAATCTCTACCAATTCCCAGAACATCCCACAAAAATCTCACAAAAATCCCTAAATCTTCTGAAAACTCGACCAAATTCCAGAAACGCCCCATAAAATCAGCACAGTTTCCCAAAAAATTCAAGAAAAAACACCACAAAATTCCCAAAATCTTTTCAAAATACCACAAAATTCTTGAAAAGCCCCACCAAATTCCAGAAACATCCCACAAAATGTCCTCAATACCCAACAAAATCCCAGAAAAATCCCACAAAATTCCCTAAATCTTCTGAAAACTTGACGAAATTCCAGAAACATCCCACAAAATGTCCTCAATACCCAACAAAATCCCAGAAAAATCACACAAAATTCCCTAAATCTTCTCAAAACACGGCCAAAATCCACAAAAATCCCACCAAATCTCCACAAATTCCCACAGAATACATGAAAAATCCCTGATAATTCGTCAGTTCTCTACAGAATCTCACAAAATTCCAGAAGAGTCCCTCAAAGTTCCACAAGCATCCCACAAAATCTCCCCAGTATCCAACAAAATTCCAGGAAAAATCCCACAAAATTCCATAAATCTTCTCAAAACATGACAAAATTCTAGAAAAATATCCCACCGAATCTCCACAAATTCCCACAAAATATATGAAAAATCCCTCAAGATCCCTAAATCGCCTCAATATCCCACAAAATTCCACAAAAATCCCACAAAACCTCCACAAGTTTCCACAGAATCTAAGAAAAATTCCTCAAAATTCTTCAAGTCTCCTCAAAACCACACAAAGTCCTTCAAAGAGGCCCACCAAATTCCAGAAAAATCTTACAGAATTCCCTAAATCTTCTCAAAACTCTACCAAATTCCAGAAAAATCCCACCAAATCTCCACAAATTCCCACAGAATACATGAAAAATCCCTGATAATTCGTCAGTTCTCTACAGAATCTCACCAAATTCCAGAAGAGTCCCTCAAAGTTCCACAAACACCCCACAAAATCTCCTCAATATCCAACAAAATTCCAGGAAAAATCCCACAAAATTCCCTAAATCTTCTCAAAACTCTACCAAATTCCAGAAAAATCCCACCAAATCTCCACAAATTCCCACAGAATACATGAAAAATCCCTGATAATTCTTCAGTTCTCTACAGAATCTCACCAAATTCCAGAAAAGTCCCTCAAAGTTCCACAAAATCTACTCAATATCCAACAAAATTCAAGAAAAATCCCACAAAATTCCCTAAATCTTCACAAAACACGACCAAATTCTAGAAAAATATCCCACCAAATCTCCACAAATTCCCACAAAATACATGAAAAATCACTCAAGATCCCTAAATCGCCTCAATATCCCACAAAATCCCACAAAAATCACACAAAACCTCCACAAGTTTCCACAAAATATAAAAAAAAATCCTCAAAATTCTTCAAGTCTCCTCAAAACCACACAAAGTCCTTGAAAAAAACCACCAAATTCCAGAAAAATCCCACAGAATCTACACAAATTCCCACAAAATCTAAAACAAATTCCTCAAAATTCTTCAAGTCTCCTCAGAATCCCACACAATTCCAGAAAAAAACCCACAAAATTCCAGAGAAGTCCCACAAAACTCCCTAAATCATTTCAAAACCCTACCAATTCACAGGAATGTCCCACAAAATCTCTACCAATTCCCAGAACATCCCACAAAAATCTCACAAAAATCCCTAAATCTTCTGAAAACTCGACCAAATTCCAGAAACGCCCCATAAAATCAGCACAGTTTCCCAAAAAATTCAAGAAAAAACACCACAAAATTCCCAAAATCTTTTCAAAATACCACAAAATTCTTGAAAAGCCCCACCAAATTCCAGAAACATCCCACAAAATGTCCTCAATACCCAACAAAATCCCAGAAAAATCACACAAAATTCCCTAAATCTTCTCAAAACACGGCCAAAATCCACAAAAATCCCACCAAATCTCCACAAATTCCCACAGAATACATGAAAAATCCCTGATAATTCGTCAGTTCTCTACAGAATCTCACCAAATTCCAGAAGAGTCCCTCAAAGTTCCACAAACATCCCACAAAATCTCCCCAGTATCCAATAAAATTCCAGGAAAAATCCCACAAAATTCCCTAAATCTTCTCAAAACACGACCAAATTCTAGAAAAATATCCCACCAAATCTCCACAAATTCCCACAGAATACATGAAAAATCCCTGATAATTCGTCAGTTCTCTACAGAATCTCACCAAATTCCAGAAAAGTCCCTCCAAGTTCCACAAGCATCCCACAAAATCTCCCCAGTATCCAACAAAATTCCAGGAAAAACCCCACAAAATTCCCTAAATCTTCTCAAAACACGACCAAATTCTAGAAAAATATCCCACCAAATCTCCACAAATTCCCACAAAATACATGAAAAATCCCTCAAGATCCCTAAATCGCCTCAATATCCCACAAAATCCCACAAAAATCACACAAAACCTCCACAGGTTTGTACAAAATCTAAGAAAAAATCCTCAAAATTCTTCAAGTCTCCTCAAAACCACACAAAGTCCTTGAAAAGGCCCACCAAATTCCAGTAAAATCCCACAGAATCTCCAACAATTCCCACAAAATCTAAAACAAATTCCTCAAAATTCTTCAAGTCTCCTCAGAATCCCACACAATTCCAGAAAAAACCCACAAAATTCCAGAGAAGTCCCACAAAACTCCCTAAATCATTTCAAAACCCTACCAATTCACAGGAATGTCCCACAAAATCTCCACCAATTCCCAGAACATCCCACAAAAATCTCACAAAAATCCCTAAATCTTCTGAAAACTCGACCAAATTCCAGAAACGCTCCATAAAATCAGCACAGTTTCCCTCAAAATTCAAGAAAAAACACCACAAAATTCCCTAAATCTTTTCAAAATACCACAAAATTCTTGAAAAGCCCCACCAAATTCCAGAAACATCCCACAAAATGTCCTCAATACCCAACAAAATCCCAGAAAAATCACACAAAATTCCCTAAATCTTCTCAAAACACGGCCAAAATCCACAAAAATCCCACCAAATCTCCACAAATTCCCACAGAATACATGAAAAATCCCTGATAATTCGTCAGTTCTCTACAGAATCTCACCAAATTCCAGAAGAGTCCCTCAAAGTTCCACAAGCATCCCACAAAATCTCCCCAGTATCCAACAAAATTCCAGGAAAAATCCCACAAAATTCCATAAATCTTCTCAAAACATGACAAAATTCTAGAAAAATATCCCACCGAATCTCCACAAATTCCCACAAAATATATGAAAAATCCCTCAAGATCCCTAAATCGCCTCAATATCCCACAAAATTCCACAAAAATCCCACAAAACCTCCACAAGTTTCCACAGAATCTAAGAAAAATTCCTCAAAATTCTTCAAGTCTCCTCAAAACCACACAAAGTCCTTCAAAGAGGCCCACCAAATTCCAGAAAAATCTTACAGAATTCCCTAAATCTTCTCAAAACTCTACCAAATTCCAGAAAAATCCCACCAAATCTCCACAAATTCCCACAGAATACATGAAAAATCCCTGATAATTCGTCAGTTCTCTACAGAATCTCACCAAATTCCAGAAGAGTCCCTCAAAGTTCCACAAACACCCCACAAAATCTCCTCAATATCCAACAAAATTCCAGGAAAAATCCCACAAAATTCCCTAAATCTTCTCAAAACTCTACCAAATTCCAGAAAAATCCCACCAAATCTCCACAAATTCCCACAGAATACATGAAAAATCCCTGATAATTCGTCAGTTCTCTACAGAATCTCACCAAATTCCAGAAGAGTCCCTCAAAGTTCCACAAACACCCCACAAAATCTCCTCAATATCCAACAAAATTCCAGGAAAAATCCCACAAAATTCCCTAAATCTTCTCAAAACTCTACCAAATTCCAGAAAAATCCCACCAAATCTCCACAAATTCCCACAGAATACATGAAAAATCCCTGATAATTCTTCAGTTCTCTACAGAATCTCACCAAATTCCAGAAAAGTCCCTCAAAGTTCCACAAAATCTACTCAATATCCAACAAAATTCAAGAAAAATCCCACAAAATTCCCTAAATCTTCACAAAACACGACCAAATTCTAGAAAAATATCCCACCAAATCTCCACAAATTCCCACAAAATACATGAAAAATCCCTCAAGATCCCTAAATCGCCTCAATATCCCACAAAATCCCACAAAAATCACACAAAACCTCCACAAGTTTCCACAAAATATAAAAAAAAATCCTCAAAATTCTTCAAGTCTCCTCAAAACCACACAAAGTCCTTGAAAAAAACCACCAAATTCCAGTAAAATCCCACAGAATCTCCAACAATTCCCACAAAATCTAAAACAAATTCCTCAAAATTCTTCAAGTCTCCTCAGAATCCCACACAATTCCAGAAAAAAACCCACAAAATTCCAGAGAAGTCCCACAAAACTCCCTAAATCATTTCAAAACCCTACCAATTCACAGGAATGTCCCACAAAATCTCTACCAATTCCCAGAACATCCCACAAAAATCTCACAAAAATCCCTAAATCTTCTGAAAACTCGACCAAATTCCAGAAACGCCCCATAAAATCAGCACACTTTCCCAAAAAATTCAAGAAAAAACACCACAAAATTCCCAAAATCTTTTCAAAATACCACAAAATTCTTGAAAAGCCCCACCAAATTCCAGAAACATCCCACAAAATGTCCTCAATACCCAACAAAATCCCAGAAAAATCCCACAAAATTCCCTAAATCTTCTGAAAACTTGACGAAATTCCAGAAACATCCCACAAAATGTCCTCAATACCCAACAAAATCCCAGAAAAATCACACAAAATTCCCTAAATCTTCTCAAAACACGGCCAAAATCCACAAAAATCCCACCAAATCTCCACAAATTCCCACAGAATACATGAAAAATCCCTGATAATTCGTCAGTTCTCTACAGAATCTCACCAAATTCCAGAAGAGTCCCTCAAAGTTCCACAAGCATCCCACAAAATCTCCCCAGTATCCAACAAAATTCCAGGAAAAATCCCACAAAATTCCATAAATCTTCTCAAAACATGACAAAATTCTAGAAAAATATCCCACCGAATCTCCACAAATTCCCACAAAATATATGAAAAATCCCTCAAGATCCCTAAATCGCCTCAATATCCCACAAAATTCCACAAAAATCCCACAAAACCTCCACAAGTTTCCACAGAATCTAAGAAAAATTCCTCAAAATTCTTCAAGTCTCCTCAAAACCACACAAAGTCCTTCAAAGAGGCCCACCAAATTCCAGAAAAATCTTACAGAATTCCCTAAATCTTCTCAAAACTCTACCAAATTCCAGAAAAATCCCACCAAATCTCCACAAATTCCCACAGAATACATGAAAAATCCCTGATAATTCGTCAGTTCTCTACAGAATCTCACCAAATTCCAGAAGAGTCCCTCAAAGTTCCACAAACACCCCACAAAATCACCTTAATATCCAACAAAATTCCAGGAAAAATCCCACAAAATTCCCTAAATCTTCTCAAAACTCTACCAAATTCCAGAAAAATCCCACCAAATCTCCACAAATTCCCACAGAATACATGAAAAATCCCTGATAATTCTTCAGTTCTCTACAGAATCTCACCAAATTCCAGAAGAGTCCCTCAAAGTTCCACAAACACCCCACAAAATCTCCTCAATATCCAACAAAATTCCAGGAAAAATCCCACAAAATTCCCTAAATCTTCTCAAAACTCTACCAAATTCCAGAAAAATCCCACCAAATCTCCACAAATTCCCACAGAATACATGAAAAATCCCTGATAATTCTTCAGTTCTCTACAGAATCTCACCAAATTCCAGAAAAGTCCCTCAAAGTTCCACAAAATCTACTCAATATCCAACAAAATTCAAGAAAAATCCCACAAAATTCCCTAAATCTTCACAAAACACGACCAAATTCTAGAAAAATATCCCACCAAATCTCCACAAATTCCCACAAAATACATGAAAAATCCCTCAAGATCCCTAAATCGCCTCAATATCCCACAAAATCCCACAAAAATCACACAAAACCTCCACAAGTTTCCACAAAATATAAAAAAAAATCCTCAAAATTCTTCAAGTCTCCTCAAAACCACACAAAGTCCTTGAAAAAAACCACCAAATTCCAGAAAAATCCCACAGAATCTACACAAATTCCCACAAAATCTAAAACAAATTCCTCAAAATTCTTCAAGTCTCCTCAGAATCCCACACAATTCCAGAAAAAAACCCACAAAATTCCAGAGAAGTCCCACAAAACTCCCTAAATCATTTCAAAACCCTACCAATTCACAGGAATGTCCCACAAAATCTCTACCAATTCCCAGAACATCCCACAAAAATCTCACAAAAATCCCTAAATCTTCTGAAAACTCGACCAAATTCCAGAAACGCCCCATAAAATCAGCACAGTTTCCCAAAAAATTCAAGAAAAAACACCACAAAATTCCCAAAATCTTTTCAAAATACCACAAAATTCTTGAAAAGCCCCACCAAATTCCAGAAACATCCCACAAAATGTCCTCAATACCCAACAAAATCCCAGAAAAATCACACAAAATTCCCTAAATCTTCTCAAAACACGGCCAAAATCCACAAAAATCCCACCAAATCTCCACAAATTCCCACAGAATACATGAAAAATCCCTGATAATTCGTCAGTTCTCTACAGAATCTCACCAAATTCCAGAAGAGTCCCTCAAAGTTCCACAAACATCCCACAAAATCTCCCCAGTATCCAATAAAATTCCAGGAAAAATCCCACAAAATTCCCTAAATCTTCTCAAAACACGACCAAATTCTAGAAAAATATCCCACCGAATCTCCACAAATTCCCACAGAATACATGAAAAATCCCTGATAATTCGTCAGTTCTCTACAGAATCTCACCAAATTCCAGAAGAGTCCCTCAAAGTTCCACAAACACCCCACAAAATCTCCTCAATATCCAACAAAATTCCAGGAAAAATCCCACAAAATTCCCTAAATCTTCTCAAAACTCTACCAAATTCCAGAAAAATCCCACCAAATCTCCACAAATTCCCACAGAATACATGAAAAATCCCTGATAATTCTTCAGTTCTCTACAGAATCTCACCAAATTCCAGAAAAGTCCCTCAAAGTTCCACAAAATCTACTCAATATCCAACAAAATTCAAGAAAAATCCCACAAAATTCCCTAAATCTTCACAAAACACGACCAAATTCTAGAAAAATATCCCACCAAATCTCCACAAATTCCCACAAAATACATGAAAAATCCCTCAAGATCCCTAAATCGCCTCAATATCCCACAAAATTCCACAAAAATCACACAAAACCTCCACAAGTTTCCACAAAATAGAAAAAAAAATCCTCAAAATTCTTCAAGTCTCCTCAAAACCACACAAAGTCCTTGAAAAAAACCACCAAATTCCAGTAAAATCCCACAGAATCTCCAACAATTCCCACAAAATCTAAAACAAATTCCTCAAAATTCTTCAAGTCTCCTCAGAATCCCACACAATTCCAGAAAAAAACCCACAAAATTCCAGAGAAGTCCCACAAAACTCCCTAAATCATTTCAAAACCCTACCAATTCACAGGAATGTCCCACAAAATCTCCACCAATTCCCAGAACATCCCACAAAAATCTCACAAAAATCCCTAAATCTTCTGAAAACTCGACCAAATTCCAGAAACGCTCCATAAAATCAGCACAGTTTCCCAAAAAATTCAAGAAAAAACACCACAAAATTCCCTAAATCTTTTCAAAATACCACAAAATTCTTGAAAAGCCCCACCAAATTCCAGAAACATCCCACAAAATGTCCTCAATACCCAACAAAATCCCAGAAAAATCACACAAAATTCCCTAAATCTTCTCAAAACACGGCCAAAATCCACAAAAATCCCACCAAATCTCCACAAATTCCCACAGAATACATGAAAAATCCCTGATAATTCGTCAGTTCTCTACAGAATCTCACCAAATTCCAGAAGAGTCCCTCAAAGTTCCACAAGCATCCCACAAAATCTCCCCAGTATCCAACAAAATTCCAGGAAAAATCCCACAAAATTCCATAAATCTTCTCAAAACATGACAAAATTCTAGAAAAATATCCCACCGAATCTCCACAAATTCCCACAAAATATATGAAAAATCCCTCAAGATCCCTAAATCGCCTCAATATCCCACAAAATTCCACAAAAATCCCACAAAACCTCCACAAGTTTCCACAGAATCTAAGAAAAATTCCTCAAAATTCTTCAAGTCTCCTCAAAACCACACAAAGTCCTTCAAAGAGGCCCAGCAAATTCCAGAAAAATCTTACAGAATTCCCTAAATCTTCTCAAAACTCTACCAAATTCCAGAAAAATCCCACCAAATCTCCACAAATTCCCACAGAATACATGAAAAATCCCTGATAATTCGTCAGTTCTCTACAGAATCTCACCAAATTCCAGAAGAGTCCCTCAAAGTTCCACAAACACCCCACAAAATCACCTTAATATCCAACAAAATTCCAGGAAAAATCCCACAAAATTCCCTAAATCTTCTCAAAACTCTACCAAATTCCAGAAAAATCCCACCAAATCTCCACAAATTCCCACAGAATACATGAAAAATCCCTGATAATTCTTCAGTTCTCTACAGAATCTCACCAAATTCCAGAAGAGTCCCTCAAAGTTCCACAAACACCCCACAAAATCTCCTCAATATCCAACAAAATTCCAGGAAAAATCCCACAAAATTCCCTAAATCTTCTCAAAACTCTACCAAATTCCAGAAAAATCCCACCAAATCTCCACAAATTCCCACAGAATACATGAAAAATCCCTGATAATTCTTCAGTTCTCTACAGAATCTCACCAAATTCCAGAAAAGTCCCTCAAAGTTCCACAAAATCTACTCAATATCCAACAAAATTCAAGAAAAATCCCACAAAATTCCCTAAATCTTCACAAAACACGACCAAATTCTAGAAAAATATCCCACCAAATCTCCACAAATTCCCACAAAATACATGAAAAATCCCTCAAGATCCCTAAATCGCCTCAATATCCCACAAAATCCCACAAAAATCACACAAAACCTCCACAAGTTTCCACAAAATATAAAAAAAAATCCTCAAAATTCTTCAAGTCTCCTCAAAACCACACAAAGTCCTTGAAAAAAACCACCAAATTCCAGAAAAATCCCACAGATTCTCCACAAATTCCCACAAAATCTAAAACAAATTCCTCAAAATTCTTCAAGTCTCCTCAGAATCCCACACAATTCCAGAAAAAAACCCACAAAATTCCAGAGAAGTCCCACAAAACTCCCTAAATCATTTCAAAACCCTACCAATTCACAGGAATGTCCCACAAAATCTCTACCAATTCCCAGAACATCCCACAAAAATCTCACAAAAATCCCTAAATCTTCTGAAAACTCGACCAAATTCCAGAAACGCCCCATAAAATCAGCACAGTTTCCCAAAAAATTCAAGAAAAAACACCACAAAATTCCCAAAATCTTTTCAAAATACCACAAAATTCTTGAAAAGCCCCACCAAATTCCAGAAACATCCCACAAAATGTCCTCAATACCCAACAAAATCCCAGAAAAATCACACAAAATTCCCTAAATCTTCTCAAAACACGGCCAAAATCCACAAAAATCCCACCAAATCTCCACAAATTCCCACAGAATACATGAAAAATCCCTGATAATTCGTCAGTTCTCTACAGAATCTCACCAAATTCCAGAAGAGTCCCTCAAAGTTCCACAAACATCCCACAAAATCTCCCCAGTATCCAATAAAATTCCAGGAAAAATCCCACAAAATTCCCTAAATCTTCTCAAAACACGACCAAATTCTAGAAAAATATCCCACCGAATCTCCAACAATTCCCACAGAATACATGAAAAATCCCTGATAATTCGTCAGTTCTCTACAGAATCTCACCAAATTCCAGAAGAGTCCCTCAAAGTTCCACAAACACCCCACAAAATCTCCTCAATATCCAACAAAATTCCAGGAAAAATCCCACAAAATTCCCTAAATCTTCTCAAAACTCTACCAAATTCCAGAAAAATCCCACCAAATCTCCACAAATTCCCACAGAATACATGACAAATCCCTGATAATTCGTCAGTTCTCTACAGAATCTCACCAAATTCCAGAAAAGTCCCTCAAAGTTCCACAAAATCTACTCAATATCCAACAGAATTCAAGAAAAATCCCACAAAATTCCCTAAATCTTCACAAAACACGACCAAATTCTAGAAAAATATCCCACCAAATCTCCACAAATTCCCACAAAATACATGAAAAATCCCTCAAGATCCCTAAATCGCCTCAATATCCCACAAAATTCCACAAAAATCACACAAAACCTCCACAAGTTTCCACAAAATAGAAAAAAAAATCCTCAAAATTCTTCAAGTCTCCTCAAAACCACACAAAGTCCTTGAAAAAAACCACCAAATTCCAGTAAAATCCCACAGAATCTCCAACAATTCCCACAAAATCTAAAACAAATTCCTCAAAATTCTTCAAGTCTCCTCAGAATCCCACACAATTCCAGAAAAAAACCCACAAAATTCCAGAGAAGTCCCACAAAACTCCCTAAATCATTTCAAAACCCTACCAATTCACAGGAATGTCCCACAAAATCTCTACCAATTCCCAGAACATCCCACAAAAATCTCACAAAAATCCCTAAATCTTCTGAAAACTCGACCAAATTCCAGAAACGCCCCATAAAATCAGCACAGTTTCCCAAAAAATTCAAGAAAAAACACCACAAAATTCCCAAAATCTATTCAAAATACCACAAAATTCTTGAAAAGCCCCACCAAATTCCAGAAACATCCCACAAAATGTCCTCAATACCCAACAAAATCCCAGAAAAATCCCACAAAATTCCCTAAATCTTCTGAAAACTTGACGAAATTCCAGAAACGCCCCATGAAATCAGCACAGTATCCAACAAAATCCAAGAAAAATCACACAAAATTCCCTAAATCTTCTCAAAACACGGCCAAAATCCACAAAAATCCCACCAAATCTCCACAAATTCCCACAGAATACATGAAAAATCCCTGATAATTCGTCAGTTCTCTACAGAATCTCACCAAATTCCAGAAGAGTCCCTCAAAGTTCCACAAACATCCCACAAAATCTCCCCAGTATCCAATAAAATTCCAGGAAAAATCCCACAAAATTCCCTAAATCTTCTCAAAACACGACCAAATTCTAGAAAAATATCCCACCGAATCTCCACAAATTCCCACAGAATACATGAAAAATCCCTGATAATTCGTCAGTTCTCTACAGAATCTCACCAAATTCCAGAAGAGTCCCTCAAAGTTCCACAAACACCCCACAAAATCTCCTCAATATCCAACAAAATTCCAGGAAAAATCCCACAAAATTCCCTAAATCTTCTCAAAACTCTACCAAATTCCAGAAAAATCCCACCAAATCTCCACAAATTCCCACAGAATACATGAAAAATCCCTGATAATTCTTCAGTTCTCTACAGAATCTCACCAAATTCCAGAAAAGTCCCTCAAAGTTCCACAAAATCTACTCAATATCCAACAAAATTCAAGAAAAATCCCACAAAATTCCCTAAATCTTCACAAAACACGACCAAATTCTAGAAAAATATCCCACCAAATCTCCACAAATTCCCACAAAATACATGAAAAATCCCTCAAGATCCCTAAATCGCCTCAATATCCCACAAAATTCCACAAAAATCACACAAAACCTCCACAAGTTTCCACAAAATAGAAAAAAAAATCCTCAAAATTCTTCAAGTCTCCTCAAAACCACACAAAGTCCTTGAAAAAAACCACCAAATTCCAGTAAAATCCCACAGAATCTCCAACAATTCCCACAAAATCTAAAACAAATTCCTCAAAATTCTTCAAGTCTCCTCAGAATCCCACACAATTCCAGAAAAAAACCCACAAAATTCCAGAGAAGTCCCACAAAACTCCCTAAATCATTTCAAAACCCTACCAATTCACAGGAATGTCCCACAAAATCTCCACCAATTCCCAGAACATCCCACAAAAATCTCACAAAAATCCCTAAATCTTCTGAAAACTCGACCAAATTCCAGAAACGCTCCATAAAATCAGCACAGTTTCCCTCAAAATTCAAGAAAAAACACCACAAAATTCCCTAAATCTTTTCAAAATACCACAAAATTCTTGAAAAGCCCCACCAAATTCCAGAAACATCCCACAAAATGTCCTCAATACCCAACAAAATCCCAGAAAAATCACACAAAATTCCCTAAATCTTCTCAAAACACGGCCAAAATCCACAAAAATCCCACCAAATCTCCACAAATTCCCACAGAATACATGAAAAATCCCTGATAATTCGTCAGTTCTCTACAGAATCTCACCAAATTCCAGAAGAGTCCCTCAAAGTTCCACAAGCATCCCACAAAATCTCCCCAGTATCCAACAAAATTCCAGGAAAAATCCCACAAAATTCCATAAATCTTCTCAAAACATGACAAAATTCTAGAAAAATATCCCACCGAATCTCCACAAATTCCCACAAAATATATGAAAAATCCCTCAAGATCCCTAAATCGCCTCAATATCCCACAAAATTCCACAAAAATCCCACAAAACCTCCACAAGTTTCCACAGAATCTAAGAAAAATTCCTCAAAATTCTTCAAGTCTCCTCAAAACCACACAAAGTCCTTCAAAGAGGCCCAGCAAATTCCAGAAAAATCTTACAGAATTCCCTAAATCTTCTCAAAACTCTACCAAATTCCAGAAAAATCCCACCAAATCTCCACAAATTCCCACAGAATACATGAAAAATCCCTGATAATTCGTCAGTTCTCTACAGAATCTCACCAAATTCCAGAAGAGTCCCTCAAAGTTCCACAAACACCCCACAAAATCACCTTAATATCCAACAAAATTCCAGGAAAAATCCCACAAAATTCCCTAAATCTTCTCAAAACTCTACCAAATTCCAGAAAAATCCCACCAAATCTCCACAAATTCCCACAGAATACATGAAAAATCCCTGATAATTCGTCAGTTCTCTACAGAATCTCACCAAATTCCAGAAGAGTCCCTCAAAGTTCCACAAACACCCCACAAAATCTCCTCAATATCCAACAAAATTCCAGGAAAAATCCCACAAAATTCCCTAAATCTTCTCAAAACTCTACCAAATTCCAGAAAAATCCCACCAAATCTCCACAAATTCCCACAGAATACATGAAAAATCCCTGATAATTCTTCAGTTCTCTACAGAATCTCACCAAATTCCAGAAAAGTCCCTCAAAGTTCCACAAAATCTACTCAATATCCAACAAAATTCAAGAAAAATCCCACAAAATTCCCTAAATCTTCACAAAACACGACCAAATTCTAGAAAAATATCCCACCAAATCTCCACAAATTCCCACAAAATACATGAAAAATCCCTCAAGATCCCTAAATCGCCTCAATATCCCACAAAATCCCACAAAAATCACACAAAACCTCCACAAGTTTCCACAAAATATAAAAAAAAATCCTCAAAATTCTTCAAGTCTCCTCAAAACCACACAAAGTCCTTGAAAAAAACCACCAAATTCCAGAAAAATCCCACAGAATCTACACAAATTCCCACAAAATCTAAAACAAATTCCTCAAAATTCTTCAAGTCTCCTCAGAATCCCACACAATTCCAGAAAAAAACCCACAAAATTCCAGAGAAGTCCCACAAAACTCCCTAAATCATTTCAAAACCCTACCAATTCACAGGAATGTCCCACAAAATCTCTACCAATTCCCAGAACATCCCACAAAAATCTCACAAAAATCCCTAAATCTTCTGAAAACTCGACCAAATTCCAGAAACGCCCCATAAAATCAGCACAGTTTCCCAAAAAATTCAAGAAAAAACACCACAAAATTCCCAAAATCTTTTCAAAATACCACAAAATTCTTGAAAAGCCCCACCAAATTCCAGAAACATCCCACAAAATGTCCTCAATACCCAACAAAATCCCAGAAAAATCACACAAAATTCCCTAAATCTTCTCAAAACACGGCCAAAATCCACAAAAATCCCACCAAATCTCCACAAATTCCCACAGAATACATGAAAAATCCCTGATAATTCGTCAGTTCTCTACAGAATCTCACCAAATTCCAGAAGAGTCCCTCAAAGTTCCACAAACATCCCACAAAATCTCCCCAGTATCCAATAAAATTCCAGGAAAAATCCCACAAAATTCCCTAAATCTTCTCAAAACACGACCAAATTCTAGAAAAATATCCCACCGAATCTCCACAAATTCCCACAGAATACATGAAAAATCCCTGATAATTCGTCAGTTCTCTACAGAATCTCACCAAATTCCAGAAGAGTCCCTCAAAGTTCCACAAACACCCCACAAAATCTCCTCAATATCCAACAAAATTCCAGGAAAAATCCCACAAAATTCCCTAAATCTTCTCAAAACTCTACCAAATTCCAGAAAAATCCCACCAAATCTCCACAAATTCCCACAGAATACATGACAAATCCCTGATAATTCGTCAGTTCTCTACAGAATCTCACCAAATTCCAGAAAAGTCCCTCAAAGTTCCACAAAATCTACTCAATATCCAACAGAATTCAAGAAAAATCCCACAAAATTCCCTAAATCTTCACAAAACACGACCAAATTCTAGAAAAATATCCCACCAAATCTCCACAAATTCCCACAAAATACATGAAAAATCCCTCAAGATCCCTAAATCGCCTCAATATCCCACAAAATTCCACAAAAATCACACAAAACCTCCACAAGTTTCCACAAAATAGAAAAAAAAATCCTCAAAATTCTTCAAGTCTCCTCAAAACCACACAAAGTCCTTGAAAAAAACCACCAAATTCCAGTAAAATCCCACAGAATCTCCAACAATTCCCACAAAATCTAAAACAAATTCCTCAAAATTCTTCAAGTCTCCTCAGAATCCCACACAATTCCAGAAAAAAACCCACAAAATTCCAGAGAAGTCCCACAAAACTCCCTAAATCATTTCAAAACCCTACCAATTCACAGGAATGTCCCACAAAATCTCTACCAATTCCCAGAACATCCCACAAAAATCTCACAAAAATCCCTAAATCTTCTGAAAACTCGACCAAATTCCAGAAACGCCCCATAAAATCAGCACAGTTTCCCAAAAAATTCAAGAAAAAACACCACAAAATTCCCAAAATCTATTCAAAATACCACAAAATTCTTGAAAAGCCCCACCAAATTCCAGAAACATCCCACAAAATGTCCTCAATACCCAACAAAATCCCAGAAAAATCCCACAAAATTCCCTAAATCTTCTGAAAACTTGACGAAATTCCAGAAACGCCCCATGAAATCAGCACAGTATCCAACAAAATCCAAGAAAAATCACACAAAATTCCCTAAATCTTCTCAAAACACGGCCAAAATCCACAAAAATCCCACCAAATCTCCACAAATTCCCACAGAATACATGAAAAATCCCTGATAATTCGTCAGTTCTCTACAGAATCTCACCAAATTCCAGAAGAGTCCCTCAAAGTTCCACAAACATCCCACAAAATCTCCCCAGTATCCAATAAAATTCCAGGAAAAATCCCACAAAATTCCCTAAATCTTCTCAAAACACGACCAAATTCTAGAAAAATATCCCACCGAATCTCCACAAATTCCCACAGAATACATGAAAAATCCCTGATAATTCGTCAGTTCTCTACAGAATCTCACCAAATTCCAGAAGAGTCCCTCAAAGTTCCACAAACACCCCACAAAATCTCCTCAATATCCAACAAAATTCCAGGAAAAATCCCACAAAATTCCCTAAATCTTCTCAAAACTCTACCAAATTCCAGAAAAATCCCACCAAATCTCCACAAATTCCCACAGAATACATGAAAAATCCCTGATAATTCTTCAGTTCTCTACAGAATCTCACCAAATTCCAGAAAAGTCCCTCAAAGTTCCACAAAATCTACTCAATATCCAACAAAATTCAAGAAAAATCCCACAAAATTCCCTAAATCTTCACAAAACACGACCAAATTCTAGAAAAATATCCCACCAAATCTCCACAAATTCCCACAAAATACATGAAAAATCCCTCAAGATCCCTAAATCGCCTCAATATCCCACAAAATTCCACAAAAATCACACAAAACCTCCACAAGTTTCCACAAAATAGAAAAAAAAATCCTCAAAATTCTTCAAGTCTCCTCAAAACCACACAAAGTCCTTGAAAAAAACCACCAAATTCCAGTAAAATCCCACAGAATCTCCAACAATTCCCACAAAATCTAAAACAAATTCCTCAAAATTCTTCAAGTCTCCTCAGAATCCCACACAATTCCAGAAAAAACCCACAAAATTACAGAGAAGTCCCACAAAACTCCCTAAATCATTTCAAAACCCTACCAATTCACAGGAATGTCCCACAAAATCTCCACCAATTCCCAGAACATCCCACAAAAATCTCACAAAAATCCCTAAATCTTCTGAAAACTCGACCAAATTCCAGAAACGCTCCATAAAATCAGCACAGTTTCCCTCAAAATTCAAGAAAAAACACCACAAAATTCCCTAAATCTTTTCAAAATACCACAAAATTCTTGAAAAGCCCCACCAAATTCCAGAAACATCCCACAAAATGTCCTCAATACCCAACAAAATCCCAGAAAAATCACACAAAATTCCCTAAATCTTCTCAAAACACGGCCAAAATCCACAAAAATCCCACCAAATCTCCACAAATTCCCACAGAATACATGAAAAATCCCTGATAATTCGTCAGTTCTCTACAGAATCTCACCAAATTCCAGAAGAGTCCCTCAAAGTTCCACAAGCATCCCACAAAATCTCCCCAGTATCCAACAAAATTCCAGGAAAAATCCCACAAAATTCCATAAATCTTCTCAAAACATGACAAAATTCTAGAAAAATATCCCACCGAATCTCCACAAATTCCCACAAAATATATGAAAAATCCCTCAAGATCCCTAAATCGCCTCAATATCCCACAAAATTCCACAAAAATCCCACAAAACCTCCACAAGTTTCCACAGAATCTAAGAAAAATTCCTCAAAATTCTTCAAGTCTCCTCAAAACCACACAAAGTCCTTCAAAGAGGCCCAGCAAATTCCAGAAAAATCTTACAGAATTCCCTAAATCTTCTCAAAACTCTACCAAATTCCAGAAAAATCCCACCAAATCTCCACAAATTCCCACAGAATACATGAAAAATCCCTGATAATTCGTCAGTTCTCTACAGAATCTCACCAAATTCCAGAAGAGTCCCTCAAAGTTCCACAAACACCCCACAAAATCACCTTAATATCCAACAAAATTCCAGGAAAAATCCCACAAAATTCCCTAAATCTTCTCAAAACTCTACCAAATTCCAGAAAAATCCCACCAAATCTCCACAAATTCCCACAGAATACATGAAAAATCCCTGATAATTCTTCAGTTCTCTACAGAATCTCACCAAATTCCAGAAGAGTCCCTCAAAGTTCCACAAACACCCCACAAAATCTCCTCAATATCCAACAAAATTCCAGGAAAAATCCCACAAAATTCCCTAAATCTTCTCAAAACTCTACCAAATTCCAGAAAAATCCCACCAAATCTCCACAAATTCCCACAGAATACATGAAAAATCCCTGATAATTCTTCAGTTCTCTACAGAATCTCACCAAATTCCAGAAAAGTCCCTCAAAGTTCCACAAAATCTACTCAATATCCAACAAAATTCAAGAAAAATCCCACAAAATTCCCTAAATCTTCACAAAACACGACCAAATTCTAGAAAAATATCCCACCAAATCTCCACAAATTCCCACAAAATACATGAAAAATCCCTCAAGATCCCTAAATCGCCTCAATATCCCACAAAATCCCACAAAAATCACACAAAACCTCCACAAGTTTCCACAAAATATAAAAAAAAATCCTCAAAATTCTTCAAGTCTCCTCAAAACCACACAAAGTCCTTGAAAAAAACCACCAAATTCCAGAAAAATCCCACAGAATCTACACAAATTCCCACAAAATCTAAAACAAATTCCTCAAAATTCTTCAAGTCTCCTCAGAATCCCACACAATTCCAGAAAAAAACCCACAAAATTCCAGAGAAGTCCCACAAAACTCCCTAAATCATTTCAAAACCCTACCAATTCACAGGAATGTCCCACAAAATCTCTACCAATTCCCAGAACATCCCACAAAAATCTCACAAAAATCCCTAAATCTTCTGAAAACTCGACCAAATTCCAGAAACGCCCCATAAAATCAGCACAGTTTCCCAAAAAATTCAAGAAAAAACACCACAAAATTCCCAAAATCTTTTCAAAATACCACAAAATTCTTGAAAAGCCCCACCAAATTCCAGAAACATCCCACAAAATGTCCTCAATACCCAACAAAATCCCAGAAAAATCACACAAAATTCCCTAAATCTTCTCAAAACACGGCCAAAATCCACAAAAATCCCACCAAATCTCCACAAATTCCCACAGAATACATGAAAAATCCCTGATAATTCGTCAGTTCTCTACAGAATCTCACCAAATTCCAGAAGAGTCCCTCAAAGTTCCACAAACATCCCACAAAATCTCCCCAGTATCCAATAAAATTCCAGGAAAAATCCCACAAAATTCCCTAAATCTTCTCAAAACACGACCAAATTCTAGAAAAATATCCCACCGAATCTCCACAAATTCCCACAGAATACATGAAAAATCCCTGATAATTCGTCAGTTCTCTACAGAATCTCACCAAATTCCAGAAGAGTCCCTCAAAGTTCCACAAACACCCCACAAAATCTCCTCAATATCCAACAAAATTCCAGGAAAAATCCCACAAAATTCCCTAAATCTTCTCAAAACTCTACCAAATTCCAGAAAAATCCCACCAAATCTCCACAAATTCCCACAGAATACATGACAAATCCCTGATAATTCGTCAGTTCTCTACAGAATCTCACCAAATTCCAGAAAAGTCCCTCAAAGTTCCACAAAATCTACTCAATATCCAACAGAATTCAAGAAAAATCCCACAAAATTCCCTAAATCTTCACAAAACACGACCAAATTCTAGAAAAATATCCCACCAAATCTCCACAAATTCCCACAAAATACATGAAAAATCCCTCAAGATCCCTAAATCGCCTCAATATCCCACAAAATTCCACAAAAATCACACAAAACCTCCACAAGTTTCCACAAAATAGAAAAAAAAATCCTCAAAATTCTTCAAGTCTCCTCAAAACCACACAAAGTCCTTGAAAAAAACCACCAAATTCCAGAAAAATCCCACAGAATCTCCAACAATTCCCACAAAATCTAAAACAAATTCCTCAAAATTCTTCAAGTCTCCTCAGAATCCCACACAATTCCAGAAAAAAACCCACAAAATTCCAGAGAAGTCCCACAAAACTCCCTAAATCATTTCAAAACCCTACCAATTCACAGGAATGTCCCACAAAATCTCTACCAATTCCCAGAACATCCCACAAAAATCTCACAAAAATCCCTAAATCTTCTGAAAACTCGACCAAATTCCAGAAACGCCCCATAAAATCAGCACAGTTTCCCAAAAAATTCAAGAAAAAACACCACAAAATTCCCAAAATCTATTCAAAATACCACAAAATTCTTGAAAAGCCCCACCAAATTCCAGAAACATCCCACAAAATGTCCTCAATACCCAACAAAATCCCAGAAAAATCCCACAAAATTCCCTAAATCTTCTGAAAACTTGACGAAATTCCAGAAACGCCCCATGAAATCAGCACAGTATCCAACAAAATCCAAGAAAAATCACACAAAATTCCCTAAATCTTCTCAAAACACGGCCAAAATCCACAAAAATCCCACCAAATCTCCACAAATTCCCACAGAATACATGAAAAATCCCTGATAATTCGTCAGTTCTCTACAGAATCTCACCAAATTCCAGAAGAGTCCCTCAAAGTTCCACAAACATCCCACAAAATCTCCCCAGTATCCAATAAAATTCCAGGAAAAATCCCACAAAATTCCCTAAATCTTCTCAAAACACGACCAAATTCTAGAAAAATATCCCACCAAATCTCCACAAATTCCCACAGAATACATGAAAAATCCCTGATAATTCGTCAGTTCTCTACAGAATCTCACCAAATTCCAGAAAAGTCCCTCCAAGTTCCACAAGCATCCCACAAAATCTCCCCAGTATCCAACAAAATTCCAGGAAAAATCCCACAAAATTCCCTAAATCTTCTCAAAACACGACCAAATTCTAGAAAAATATCCCACCAAATCTCCACAAATTCCCACAAAATACATGAAAAATCCCTCAAGATCCCTAAATCGCCTCAATATCCCACAAAATCCCACAAAAAATCACACAAAACCTCCACAGGTTTGTACAAAATCTAAGAAAAAATCCTCAAAATTCTTCAAGTCTTCTCAAAACCACACAAAGTCCTTGAAAAGGCCCACCAAATTCCAGTAAAATCCCACAGAATCTCCAACAATTCCCACAAAATCTAAAACAAATTCCTCAAAATTCTTCAAGTCTCCTCAGAATCCCACACAATTCCAGAAAAAAACCCACAAAATTCCAGAGAAGTCCCACAAAACTCCCTAAATCATTTCAAAACCCTACCAATTCAGAGGAATGTCCCACAAAATCTCTACCAATTCCCAGAACATCCCACAAAAATCTCACAAAAATCCCTAAATCTTCTGAAAACTCGACCAAATTCCAGAAACGCCCCATAAAATCAGCACAGTTTCCCAAAAAATTCAAGAAAAAACACCACAAAATTCCCAAAATCTTTTCAAAATACCACAAAATTCTTGAAAAGCCCCACCAAATTCCAGAAACATCCCACAAAATGTCCTCAATACCCAACAAAATCCCAGAAAAATCCCACAAAATTCCCTAAATCTTCTGAAAACTTGACGAAATTCCAGAAACGCCCCATGAAATCAGCACAGTATCCAACAAAATCCCAGAAAAATCACACAAAATTCCCTAAATCTTCTCAAAACACGGCCAAAATCCACAAAAATCCCACCAAATCTCCACAAATTCCCACAGAATACATGAAAAATCCCTGATAATTGGTCAGTTCTCTACAGAATCTCACCAAATTCCAGAAGAGTCCCTCAAAGTTCCACAAACATCCCACAAAATCTCCCCAGTATCCAATAAAATTCCAGGAAAAATCCCACCAAATTCCCTAAATCTTCTCAAAACACGACCAAATTCTAGAAAAATATCCCACCAAATCTCCACAAATTCCCACAGAATACATGAAAAATCCCTGATAATTCGTCAGTTCTCTACAGAATCTCACCAAATTCCAGAAAAGTCCCTCCAAGTTCCACAAGCATCCCACAAAATCTCCCCAGTATCCAACAAAATTCCAGGAAAAATCCCACAAAATTCCCTAAATCTTCACAAAACACGACCAAATTCTAGAAAAATATCCCACCAAATCTCCACAAATTCCCACAAAATACATGAAAAATCCCTCAAGATCCCTAAATCGCCTCAATATCCCACAAAATCCCACAAAAATCACACAAAACCTCCACAGGTTTGTACAAAATCTAAGAAAAAATCCTCAAAATTCTTCAAGTCTCCTCAAAACCACACAAAGTCCTTGAAAAGGCCCACCAAATTCCAGAAAAATCCCACAGAATCTAAACAAATTCCCAAAAATCTAAAACAAATTCCTCAAAATTCTTCAAGTCTCCTCAGAATCCCACACAATTCCAGAAAAAACCCACAAAATTACAGAGAAGTCCCACAAAACTCCCTAAATCATTTCAAAACCCTACCAATTCACAGGAATGTCCCACAAAATCTCCACCAATTCCCAGAACATCCCACAAAAATCTCACAAAAATCCCTAAATCTTCTGAAAACTCGACCAAATTCCAGAAACGCTCCATAAAATCAGCACAGTTTCCCTCAAAATTCAAGAAAAAACACCACAAAATTCCCTAAATCTTTTCAAAATACCACAAAATTCTTGAAAAGCCCCACCAAATTCCAGAAACATCCCACAAAATGTCCTCAATACCCAACAAAATCCCAGAAAAATCACACAAAATTCCCTAAATCTTCTCAAAACACGGCCAAAATCCACAAAAATCCCACCAAATCTCCACAAATTCCCACAGAATACATGAAAAATCCCTGATAATTCGTCAGTTCTCTACAGAATCTCACCAAATTCCAGAAGAGTCCCTCAAAGTTCCACAAACACCCCACAAAATCTCCTCAATATCCAACAAAATTCCAGGAAAAATCCCACAAAATTCCCTAAATCTTCTCAAAACTCTACCAAATTCCAGAAAAATCCCACCAAATCTCCACAAATTCCCACAGAATACATGAAAAATCCCTGATAATTCTTCAGTTCTCTACAGAATCTCACCAAATTCCAGAAAAGTCCCTCAAAGTTCCACAAAATCTACTCAATATCCAACAAAATTCAAGAAAAATCCCACAAAATTCCCTAAATCTTCACAAAACACGACCAAATTCTAGAAAAATATCCCACCAAATCTCCACAAATTCCCACAAAATACATGAAAAATCCCTCAAGATCCCTAAATCGCCTCAATATCCCACAAAATCCCACAAAAATCACACAAAACCTCCACAAGTTTCCACAAAATATAAAAAAAAATCCTCAAAATTCTTCAAGTCTCCTCAAAACCACACAAAGTCCTTGAAAAGGCCCACCAAATTCCAGAAAAATCCCACAGAATCTAAACAAATTCCCAAAAATCTAAAACAAATTCCTCAAAATTCTTCAAGTCTCCTCAGAATCCCACACAATTCCAGAAAAAAACCCACAAAATTCCAGAGAAGTCCCACAAAACTCCCTAAATCATTTCAAAGCCCTACCAATTCACAGGAAAGTCCCACAAAATCTCTACCAATTCCCAGAACATCCCAAAAAAATCTCACAAAAATCCCTAAATCTTCTGAAAACTCGCCCAAATTCCAGAAACGCCCCATAAAAACAGCACAGTTTCCCACAAAATTCAAGAAAAAACACCAAAAAATTCCCTAAATCTTTTCAAAATACCACAGAATTCTTGAAAAGCCCCACCAAATTCCAGAAACATCCCACAAAATGTCCTCAATACCCAACAAAATCCCAGAAAAATCCCACAAAATTCCCTAAATCTTCTGAAAACTTGACGAAATTCCAGAAACGCCCCATAAAATCAGCACAGTATCCAACAAAATCCCAGAAAAATCCCACAAAATTCCCTAAATCTTCTCAAAACATGACCAAATTCTAGAAAAATATCCCACCAAATCTCCACAAATTCCCACAAAATACATGAAAAATCCCTGATAATTCGTCAGTTCTCTACAGAATCTCACCAAATTCCAGAAAAGTCTTTCAAAGTTCCACAAACATCCCACAAAATCTCCCCAGTATCCAACAAAATTCCAGGAAAAACCCCACAAAATTCCCTAAATCTTCTCAAAACATGACCAAATTCTAGAAAAATATCCCACCGAATCTCCACAAATTCCCACAGAATACATGAAAATCCCTGATAATTCGTCAGTTCTCTACAGAATCTCACAAAATTCCAGAAGAGTCCCTCAAAGTTCCACAAGCATCCCACAAAATCTCCCCAGTATCCAATAAAATTCCAGGAAAAATCCCACAAAATTCCATAAATCTTCTCAAAACATGACAAAATTCTAGAAAAATATCCCACCGAATCTCCACAAATTCCCACAAAATATATGAAAAATCCCTCAAGATCCCTAAATCGCCTCAATATCCCACAAAATTCCACAAAAATCCCACAAAACCTCCACAAGTTTCCACAGAATCTAAGAAAAATTCCTCAAAATTCTTCAAGTCTCCTCAAAACCACACAAAGTCCTTCAAAGAGGCCCACCAAATTCCAGAAAAATCTTACAGAATTCCCTAAATCTTCTCAAAACTCTACCAAATTCCAGAAAAATCCCACCAAATCTCCACAAATTCCCACAGAATACATGAAAAATCCCTGATAATTGGTCAGTTCTCTACAGAATCTCACCAAATTCCAGAAGAGTCCCTCAAAGTTCCACAAACACCCCACAAAATCTCCTCAATATCCAACAAAATTCCAGGAAAAATCCCACAAAATTCCCTAAATCTTCTCAAAACTCTACCAAATTCCAGAAAAATCCCACCAAATCTCCACAAATTCCCACAGAATACATGAAAAATCCCTGATAATTCGTCAGTTCTCTACAGAATCTCACCAAATTCCAGAAGAGTCCCTCAAAGTTCCACAAACACCCCACAAAATCTCCTCAATATCCAACAAAATTCCAGGAAAAATCCCACAAAATTCCCTAAATCTTCTCAAAACTCTACCAAATTCCAGAAAAATCCCACCAAATCTCCACAAATTCCCACAGAATACATGAAAAATCCCTGATAATTCGTCAGTTCTCTACAGAATCTCACCAAATTCCAGAAGAGTCCCTCAAAGTTCCACAAACATCCCACAAAATCTCCCCAGTATCCAATAAAATTCCAGGAAAAATCCCACCAAATTCCCTAAATCTTCTCAAAACACGACCAAATTCTAGAAAAATATCCCACCAAATCTCCACAAATTCCCACAGAATACATGAAAAATCCCTGATAATTCGTCAGTTCTCTACAGAATCTCACCAAATTCCAGAAAAGTCCCTCCAAGTTCCACAAGCATCCCACAAAATCTCCCCAGTATCCAACAAAATTCCAGGAAAAATCCCACAAAATTCCCTAAATCTTCTCAAAACACGACCAAATTCTAGAAAAATATCCCACCAAATCTCCACAAATTCCCACAAAATACATGAAAAATCCCTCAAGATCCCTAAATCGCCTCAATATCCCACAAAATCCCACAAAAATCACACAAAACCTCCACAAGTTTCCACAAAATATAAAAAAAAATCCTCAAAATTCTTCAAGTCTCCTCAAAACCACACAAAGTCCTTGAAAAGGCCCACCAAATTCCAGAAAAATCCCACAGAATCTCCAACAATTCCCACAAAATCTAAAACAAATTCCTCAAAATTCTTCAAGTCTCCTCAGAATCCCACACAATTCCAGAAAAAACCCACAAAATTACAGAGAAGTCCCACAAAACTCCCTAAATCATTTCAAAACCCTACCAATTCACAGGAATGTCCCACAAAATCTCCACCAATTCCCAGAACATCCCACAAAAATCTCACAAAAATCCCTAAATCTTCTGAAAACTCGACCAAATTCCAGAAACGCTCCATAAAATCAGCACAGTTTCCCTCAAAATTCAAGAAAAAACACCACAAAATTCCCTAAATCTTTTCAAAATACCACAAAATTCTTGAAAAGCCCCACCAAATTCCAGAAACATCCCACAAAATGTCCTCAATACCCAACAAAATCCCAGAAAAATCACACAAAATTCCCTAAATCTTCTCAAAACACGGCCAAAATCCACAAAAATCCCACCAAATCTCCACAAATTCCCACAGAATACATGAAAAATCCCTGATAATTTGTCAGTTCTCTACAGAATCTCACCAAATTCCAGAAGAGTCCCTCAAAGTTCCACAAGCATCCCACAAAATCTCCCCAGTATCCAACAAAATTCCAGGAAAAATCCCACAAAATTCCATAAATCTTCTCAAAACATGACAAATTTCTAGAAAAATATCCCACCGAATCTCCACAAATTCCCACAAAATACATGAAAAATCCCTCAAGATCCCTAAATCGCCTCAATATCCCACAAAATTCCACAAAAATCCCACAAAACCTCCACAAGTTTCCACAGAATCTAAGAAAAATTCCTCAAAATTCTTCAAGTCTCCTCAAAACCACACAAAGTCCTTCAAAGAGGCCCACCAAATTCCAGAAAAATCTTACAGAATTCCCTAAATCTTCTCAAAACTCTACCAAATTCCAGAAAAATCCCACCAAATCTCCACAAATTCCCACAGAATACATGAAAAATCCCTGATAATTCGTCAGTTCTCTACAGAATCTCACCAAATTCCAGAAGAGTCCCTCAAAGTTCCACAAACACCACACAAAATCTCCTCAATATCCAACAAAATTCCAGGAAAAATCCCACAAAATTCCCTAAATCTTCTCAAAACTCTACCAAATTCCAGAAAAATCCCACCAAATCTCCACAAATTCCCACAGAATACATGAAAAATCCCTGATAATTCGTCAGTTCTCTACAAAATCTCACCAAATTCCAGAAAAGTCCCTCAAAGTTCCACAAACACCCCACAAAATCTCCTCAATATCCAACAAAATTCCAGGAAAAATCCCACAAAATTCCCTAAATCTTCTCAAAACACGACCAAATTCTAGAAAAATATCCCACCAAATCTCCACAAATTCCCACAAAATACATGAAAAATCCCTCAAGATCCCTAAATTGCCTCAATATCCCACAAAATTCCACAAAAATCACACAAAACCTCCACAAGTTTCCACAAAATCTAAGAAAAATTCCTCACAATTCTTCAAGTCTCCTCAAAACCACACAAAGTCCTTCAAAAAGGCCCACTAAATCCCAGAAAAATCACACAAAATTCCCTAAATCTTCTCAAAACACGGACAAAATCCACAAAAATCCCACCAAATCTCCACAAATTCCCACAGAATACATGAAAAATCCCTGATAATTCGACAGTTCTCTACAGAATCTCACCAAATTCCAGAAAAGTCCCTCAAAGTTCCACAAGCATCCCACAAAATCTCCCTAATATCCAACAAAATTCCAGGAAAAATCTCACAAAATTCCCTAAATCTTCTGAAAACTTGACCAAATTCCAGAAACGCCCCATAAAATCAGCACAGTTTCCCAGAAAATTCAAGAAAAAACTCCACAAAATTCCATAAATCTTCTCAAAACTCCACCAAATTCCAGAAAAATCCCACCAAATCTCCACAAATTCCCACAGAATACATGAAAAATCCCTGATAATTCGTCAGTTCTCTACAAAATCTCACCAAATTCCAGAAAAGTCCCTCAAAGTTCCACAAACATCCCACAAAATCTCCCAATATCCAAAAAAATGCCAGGAAAAATCCCACAAAATTCCCTAAATCTTCTCAAAACACTGCCAAAATCCACAAAAATCCCACCAAATCTCCACCAATTCCCACAAAATACATGAAAAATCCCTCAAGATCCCTAAATTGCCTCAATATCCCACAAAATTCCACAAAAATCACACAAAACCTCCACAAGTTTCCACAAAATCTAAGAAAAATTCCTCACAATTCTTCAAGTCTCCTCAAAACCACACAAAGTCCTTCAAAAAGGCCCACTAAATCCCAGAAAAATCACACAAAATTCCCTAAATCTTCTCAAAACATGGCCAAAATCCACAAAAATCCCACCAAATCTCCACAAATTCCCACAGAATACATGAAAAATCCCTGATAATTCGTCAGTTCTCTACAGAATCTCACAAAATTCCAGAAAAGTCCCTCAAAGTTCCACAAACATCCCACAAAATCTCCCCAGTATCCAATAAAATTCCAGGAAAATCCCACAAAATTCCCTAAGTCTTCTCAAAACACGACCAAATTCTAGAAAAATATCCCACCAAATCTCCACAAATTCCCACAAAATACATGAAAAATCCCTCAAGATCCCTAAATCGCCTCAATATCCCACAAAATCCCACAAAAATCACACAAAACCTCCACAAGTTTCCACAAAATCTAAGAAAAATCCCTGAAAATTCTTCAAGTCTCCTCAAAGTCAAACAAAGTCCTTGAAAATGACCACCAAATTCCAGAAAAATCCCACAGAATCTACACAAATTCCCACAAAATCTAAAACAAATTCCTCAAAATTCTTCAAGTCTCCTCAGAATCCCACACAATTCCAGAAAAAACCCACAAAATTCCAGAGAAGTCCCACAAAACTCCCTAAATCTTCTCAAAACCCTACCAATTCACAGGAATGTCCCACAAAATCTCCACCAATTCCCAGAACATCCCACAAAAATCTCACAAAAATCCCTAAATCTTCTGAAAACTCGACCAAATTCCAGAAACGCCCCATAAAAACAGCACAGTTTCCCACAAAATTCAAGAAAAAGCACCACAAAATTCCCAAAATCTTTTCAAAATACCACAAAATTCTTGAAAAATCTCACCAAATTCCAGAAACATCCCACAAAATGTCCTCAATACCCAACAAAATCCCAGAAAAATCACACAAAATTCCCTAAATCTTCTCAAAACACGGCCAAAATCCGCAAAAATCCCACCAAATCTCCACAAATTCCCACAGAATACATGAAAAATCCCTGATAATTCGTCAGTTCTCTACAGAATCTCACCAAATTCCAGAAAAGTCCCTCAAAGTTCCACAAACATCCCACAAAATCTCACAATATCCAACAAAATTCCAGGAAAAATCCCACAAAATTCCCTAAATCTTCTCAAAACACGACCAAATTCTAGAAAAATATCCCACCAAATCTCCACAAATTCCCACAAAATACATGAAAAATCCCTCAAGATCCCTAAATTGCCTCAATATCCCACAAAATTCCACAAAAATCACACAAAACCTCCACAAGTTTCCACAAAATCTAAGAAAAATTCCTCAAAATTCTTCAAGTCTCCTCAAAACCACACAAAGTCCTTCAAAAAGGCTCACTAAATCCCAGAAAAATCACACAAAATTCCCTAAATCTTCTCAAAACACGGACAAAATCCACAAAAATCCCACCAAATCTCCACAAATTCCCACAGAATACATGAAAAATCCCTGATAATTCGACAGTTCTCTACAGAATCTCACCAAATTCCAGAAAAGTCCCTCAAAGTTCCACAAGCATCCCACAAAATCTCCCTAATATCCAACAAAATTCCAGGAAAAATCTCACAAAAATCCCTAAATCTTCTGAAAACTCGACCAAATTCCAGAAACGCCCCATAAAATCAGCACAGTTTCCCACAAAATTCAAGAAAAAACTCCACAAAATTCCCTAAATCTTCTCAAAACTCCACCAAATTCCAGAAAAATCCCACCAAATCTCCACAAATTCTCACAGAATACATGAAAAATCCCTGATAATTCGTCAGTTCTCTACAGAATCTCACCAAATTCCAGAAAAGTCCCTCAAAGTTCCACAAGCATCCCACAAAATCTCCCAATATCCAAAAAAATTCCAGGAAAAATCCCACAAAATTCCCTAAATCTTCCCAAAACACGACCAAATTCTAGAAAAATATCCCACCAAATCTCACCAAATTCCCACAGAATACATGAAAAATCCCTCAAGATCCCTAAATTTACACAATATCCCACAAAATTCCACAAAAATCACACAAAACCTCCACAAGTTTCCACAAAATCTAAGAAAAATTCCTCACAATTTTTCAAGTCTCGTCAAAACCACACGAAGTCCTTCAAAAAGGCCCACTAAATCCCAGAAAAATCACACAAAATTCCCTAAATCTTCTCAAAACACGGCCAAAATCCACAAAAATCCCACCAAATCTCCACAAATTCCCACAGAATACATGAAAAATCCCTGATAATTCTTCAGTTCTCTACAGAATCTCACCAAATTCCAGAAAAGTCCCTCAAAGTTCCACAAACATCCCACAAAATCTCCCAATATCCAACAAAATTCCAGGAAAAATCCCACAAAATTCCCTAAATCTTCTCAAAACACGACCAAATTCTAGAAAAATGTCCCACCAAATCTCACCAAATTCCCACAAAATACATGAAAAATCCCTCAAGATCCCTAAATCGCCTCAATATCCCACAAAATCACACAAAAATCACACAAAACCTCCACAAGTTTCCACAAAATCTAAGAAAAATCCCTGAAAATTCTTCAAGTCTCCTCAAAACCAAACAAAGTCCTTGAAAAGGACCACCAAATTCCAGAAAAATCCCACAGAATCTCCACAAATTCCCACAAAATCTAAAACAAATTCCTCAAAATTCTTCAAGTCTCCTCAGAATCCCACACAATTCCAGAAAAAACCCACAAAATTCCAGAGAAGTCCCACAAAACTCCCTAAATCATTTCAAAACCCTACCAATTCACAGGAATGTCCCACAAAATCTCCACCAATTCCCAGAACATCCCACAAAAATCTCACAAAAATCCCTAAATCTTCTGAAAACTCGACCAAATTCCAGAAACGCCCCATAAAATCAGCACAGTTTCACACAAAATTCAAGAAAAAACACCACAAAATTCCCAAAATCTTTTCAAAATACCACAAAATTCTTGAAAAGCCCCACCAAATTCCAGAAACATCCCACAAAATGTCCTCAATACCCAACAAAATCCCAGAAAAATCACACAAAATTCCCTAAATCTTCTCAAAACACGGCCAAAATCCACAAAAATCCCACCAAATCTCCACAAATTCCCACAAAATACATGAAAAATCCCTCAAGATCCCTAAATCGCCTCAATATCCCACAAAATCACACAAAAATCACACCAAACCTCCACAAGTTTCCACAAAATCTAAGAAAAATTCCTCACAATTCTTCAAGTCTCCTCAAAACCACACAAAGTCCTTCAAAAAGGCCCACTAAATCCCAGAAAAATCACACAAAATTCCCTAAATCTTCTCAAAACATGGCCAAATTCCACAAAAATCCCACCAAATCTCCACAAATTCCCACAGAATACATGAAAAATCCCTGATAATTCGTCAGTTCTCTACAGAATCTCACCAAATTCCAGAAAAGTCCCTCAAAGTTCCACAAACATCCCACAAAATCTCCCTAATATCCAACAAAATTCCAGGAAAATCCCACAAAATTCCCTAAATCTTCTCAAAACACGACCAAATTCTAGAAAAATATCCCACCAAATCTCCACAAATTCCCACAAAATACATGAAAAATCCCTCAAGATCCCTAAATCGCCTCAATATCCCACAAAATCCCACAAAAATCACACAAAACCTCCACAAGTTTCCACAAAATCTAAGAAAAACCCCTGAAAATTCTTCAAGTCTCCTCAAAATCAAACAAAGTCCTTGAAAAGGCCCACCAAATTCCAGAAAAATCCCACAGAATCTACACAAATTCCCACAAAATCTAAAACAAATTCCTCAAAATTCTTCAAGTCTCCTCAGAATCCCACACAATTCCAGAAAAAACCCACAAAATTCCAGAGAAGTCCCACAAAACTCCCTAAATCATTTCAAAACCCTACCAATTCACAGGAATGTCCCACAAAATCTCCACCAATTCCCAGAACATCCCACAAAAATCTCACAAAAATCCCTAAATCTTCTGAAAACTCGACCAAATTCCAGAAACGCTCCATAAAATCAGCACAGTTTCCCTCAAAATTCAAGAAAAACACCACAAAATTCCCAAAATCTTTTCAAAATACCACAAAATTCTTGAAAAGCCCCACCAAATTCCAGAAACATCCCACAAAATGTCCTCAATACCCAACAAAATCCCAGAAAAATCACACAAAATTCCCTAAATCTTCTCAAAACACGGCCAAAATCCACAAAAATCCCACCAAATCTCCACAAATTCCCACAGAATACATGAAAAATCCCTGATAATTCGTCAGTTCTCTACAGAATCTCACCAAATTCCAGAAAAGTCCCTCAAAGTTCCACAAGCATCCCACAAAATCTCCCTAATATCCAACAAAATTCCAGGAAAAATCTCACAAAATTCCCTAAATCTTCTGAAAACTTGACCAAATTCCAGAAACGCCCCATAAAATCAGCACAGTTTCCCACAAAATTCAAGAAAAAACTCCACAAAATTCCCTAAATCTTCTCAAAACTCCAACAAATTCCACAAAAATCCCACCAAATCTCCACAAATTCCCACAGAATACATGAAAAATCCCTGATAATTCGTCAGTTCTCTACAAAATCTCACCAAATTCCAGAAAAGTCCCTCAAAGTTCCACAAACATCCCACAAAATCTCCCAATATCCAACAAAATTCCAGGAAAAATCCCACAAAATTCCCTAAATCTTCTCAAAACACGGCCAAAATCCACAAAAATCCCACCAAATCTCCACAAATTCCCACAGAATACATGAAAAATCCCTGATAATTCGTCCGTTCTGTACAGAATCTCACCAAATTCCAGAAGAGTCCCTCAAAGTTCCACAAACATCCCACAAAATCTCCCCAGTATCCAACAAAATTCCAGGAAAAATCCCACAAAATTCCCTAAATCTTCTCAAAACACGACCAAATTCTAGAAAAATATCCCACCAAATCTCCACAAATTCCCACAAAATACATGAAAAATCCCTCAAGATCCCTAAATCGCCTCAATATCCCACAAAATCCCACAAAAATCACACAAAACCTCCACAAGTTTCCACAAAATATAAAAAAAAATCCTCAAAATTCTTCAAGTCTCCTCAAAACCACACAAAGTCCTTGAAAAGGCCCACCAAATTCCAGAAAAATCCCACAGAATCTACACAAATTCCCCAAAATCTAAAACAAATTCCTCAAAATTTTTCAAGTCTCCTCAGAATCCCACACAATTCCAGAAAAAAACCCACAAAATTCCAGAGAAGTCCCACAAAACTCCCTAAATCATTTCAAAACCCTACCAATTCACAGGAATGTCCCACAAAATCTCCACCAATTCCCAGAACATCCCACAAAAATCTCACAAAAATCCCTAAATCTTCTGAAAACTCGACCAAATTCCAGAAACGCCCCATAAAATCAGCACAGTTTCCCACAAAATTCAAGAAAAAACACCACAAAATTCCCTAAATCTTTTCAAAATACCACAAAATTCTTGAAAAGGCCCACCAAATTCCAGAAACATCCCACAAAATGTCCTCAATACCCAACAAAATCCCAGAAACATCCCACAAAATTCCATAAATCTTCTCTAAACACGGCCAAAATCCACAAAAATCCCACCAAATCTCCACAAATTCCCACAGAATACATGAAAAATCCCTCAAGATCCCTAAATCGCCTCAATATCCCACAAAATCCCACAAAAATCACACAAAACCTCCACAAGTTTCCACAAAATCTAAGAAAAATTCCTCAAAATTCTTCAAGTCTCCTCAAAACCACACAAAGTTCTTGAAAAGGCCCACCAAATTCCAGAAAAATCTTACAGAATTCCCTAAATCTTCTCAAAACTCTACCAAATTCTAGAAAAATCCCACCAAATCTCCACAAATTCCCACAGAATACATGAAAAATCCCTGATAATTCTTCAGTTCTCTACAGAATCTCACCAAATTCCAGAGAAGTCCCTCGAAGTTCCAGAAACATCCCACAAAATCTCCCCAGTATCCAACAAAATTGCAGGAAAAATCCCACAAAATTCCCTTAATCTTCTCAAAACTCTACCAAATTCCAGAAAAATCCCACCAAATCTCCACAAATTCCACAGAATACATGAAAAATCCCTGATAGTTCGTCAATTCTCTACAAAATCTCACAAAATTCCAGAAGAGTCCCTCAAAGTTCCACAAACATTCCACAAAAACTCCCCAGTATCCAAGAAAATTCCAGGAAAAATCCCACAAAATTCCCATAAATCTTCTCAAAACACGGCCAAATTGTAGAAAAATATCCCACCAAATCTCCACAAAATCCCACAAAATACATGAAAAATCCCTCCAGATCCCTAAATCGCCTCAATATCCCACAAAATCCCACAAAAATCACACAAAACCTCCACAAGTTTCCACAAAATATAAAAAAAATCCTCAAAATTCTTCAAGTCTCTTCAAAACCACACAAAGTCCTTGAAAAGGCCCACCAAATTCCAGTAAAATCCCACAGAATCTCCACAAATTCCCACAAAATCTAAAACAAATTCCTCAAAATTCTTCAAGTCTCCTCAGAATCCCACACAATTCCAGAAAAAACCCACAAAATTCCAGAGAAGTCCCACAAAACTCCCTAAATCATTTCAAAACCCTACCAATTCACAGGAATGTCCCACAAAATCTCCACCAATTCCCAGAACATCCCACAAAAATCTCACAAAAATCCCTAAATCTTCTGAAAACTCGACCAAATTCCAGAAACGCCCCATAAAATCAGCACAGTTTCCCACAAAATTCAAGAAAAAACACCACAAAATTCCCAAAATCTTTTCAAAATACCACAAAATTCTTGAAAAGCCCCACCAAATTCCAGAAACATCCCACAAAATGTCCTCAATACCCAACAAAATCCCAGAAAAATCCCACAAAATTCCCTAAATCTTCTGAAAACTTGACGAAATTCCAGAAACGCCCCATAAAATCAGCACAGTATCCAACAAAATCCCAGAAAAATCACACAAAATTCCCTAAATCTTCTCAAAACACGGCCAAAATCCACAAAAATCCCACCAAATCTCCACAAATTCCCACAGGATACATGAAAAATCCCTGATAATTCGTCCGTTCTCTACAGAATCTCACCAAATTCCAGAAGAGTCCCTCAAAGTTCCAGAAGCATCCCACAAAATCTCCCCAGTATCCAATAAAATTCCAGGAAAAATCCCACCAAATTCCCTAAATCTTCTCAAAACACGACCAAATTCTAGAAAAATATCCCACCAAATCTCCACAAATTCCCACAAAATACATGAAAAATCCCTCAAGATCCCTAAATCGCCTCAATATCCCACAAAATCCCACAAAAATCACACAAAACCTCCACAGGTTTGTATAAAATCTAAGAAAAAATCCTCAAAATTCCTCAAGTCTCCTCAAAACCACACAAAGTCCTTGAAAAGGCCCACCAAATTCCAGTAAAATCCCACAGAATCTCCAACAATTCCCACAAAATCTAAAACAAATTCCTCAAAATTCTTCAAGTCTCCTCAGAATCCCACACAATTCCAGAAAAAACCCACAAAATTCCAGAGAAGTCCCACAAAACTCCCTAAATCATTTCAAAACCCTACCAATTCACAGGAATGTCCCACAAAATCTCCACCAATTCCCAGAACATCCCACAAAAATCTCACAAAAATCCGTAATCTTCTGAAAACTCGACCGAATTCCAGAAACGCCCCATAAAATCAGCACAGATTCCCACAAAATTCATGAAAAAACACCACAAAATTCCCAAAATCTTTTCAAAATACCACAAAATTCTTGAAAAGCCCCACCAAATTCCAGAAACATCCCACAAAATGTCCTCAATACCCAACAAAATCCCAGAAAAATCACACAAAATTCCCTAAATCTCCTCAAAACACGGACAAAATCCACAAAAATCCCACCAAATCTCCACAAATTCCCACAGAATACATGAAAAATCCCTGATAATTCGTCAGTTCTCTACAGAATCTCACCAAATTCCAGAAAAGTCCCTCAAAGTTCCACAAGCATCCCACAAAATCTCCCTAATATCCAACAAAATTCCAGGAAAAATCTCACAAAATTCCCTAAATCTTCTGAAAACTTGACCAAATTCCAGAAACGCCCCATAAAATCAGCACAGTTTCCCAAAAAATTCAAGAAAAAACTCCACAAAATTCCCTAAATCTTCTCAAAACTCCAACAAATTCCAGAAAAATCCCACCAAATCTCCACAAATTCCCACAGAATACATGAAAAATCCCTGATAATTCGTCAGTTCTCTACAAAATCTCACCAAATTCCAGAAAAGTCCCTCAAAGTTCCACAAACATCCCACAAAATCTCCCAATATCCAACAAAATTCCAGGAAAAATCCCACAAAATTCCCTAAATCTTCTCAAAACACGACCAAAATCCACAAAAATCCCACCAAATCTCCACAAATTCCCACAAAATACATGAAAAATCCCTCAAGATCCTTAAATCGCCTCAATATCCCACAAAATCCCACAAAAATCACACAAAACCTCCACAAGTTTCCACAAAATATAAAAAAAAATCCTCAAAATTCTTCAAGTCTCCTCAAAACCACACAAAGTCCTTGAAAAGGCCCACCAAATTCCAGAAAAATCCCACAGAATCTACACAAATTCCCCAAAATCTAAAACAAATTCCTCAAAATTTTTCAAGTCTCCTCAGAATCCCACACAATTCCAGAAAAACCCCACAAAATTCCAGAGAAGTCCCACAAAACTCCCTAAATCATTTCAAAACCCTACCAATTCACAGGAATGTCCCACAAAATCTCCACCAATTCCCAGAACATCCCACAAAAATCTCACAAAAATCCCTAAATCTTCTGAAAACTCGACCAAATTCCAGAAACGCCCCATAAAATCAGCACAGTTTCCCACAAAATTCAAGAAAAAACACCACAAAATTCCCAAAATCTTTTCAAAATACCACAAAATTCTTGAAAAGGCCCACCAAATTCCAGAAACATCCCACAAAATGTCCTCAATACCCAACAAAATCCCAGAAAAATCACACAAAATTCCCTAAATCTTCTCAAAACACGGCCAAAATCCACAAAAATCCCACCAAATCTCCACAAATTCCCACAGAATACATGAAAAATCCCTCAAGATCCCTAAATCGCCTCAATATCTCACAAAATCCCACAAAAATCACACAAAAACTCCACAAGTTTCCACAAAATCTAAGAAAAATTCCTCAAAATTCTTCAAGTCTCCTCAAAACCACACAAAGTTCTTGAAAAGGCCCACCAAATTCCAGAAAAATCTTACAGAATTCCCTAAATCTTCTCAAAACTCTACCAAATTCCAGAAAAATCCCACCAAATCTCCACAAATTCCCACAGAATACATGAAAAATCCCTGATAATTCTTCAGTTCTCTACAGAATCTCACCAAATTCCAGAGAAGTCCCTCGAAGTTCCAGAAACATCCCACAAAATCTCCCCAGTATCCAACAAAATTCCAGGAATAATCCCACAAAATTCCCTTAATCTTCTCAAAACTCTACCAAATTCCAGAAAAATCCCACCAAATCTCCACAAATTCCCACAGAATACATGAAAAATCCCTGATAATTCTTCAGTTCTCTACAGAATCTCACCAAATTCCAGAAAAGTCCCTCAAAGTTCCACAAAATCTACTCAATATCCAACAAAATTCAAGAAAAATCCCACAAAATTCCCTAAATCTTCACAAAACACGACCAAATTCTAGAAAAATATCCCACCAAATCTCCACAAATTCCCACAAAATACATGAAAAATCCCTCAAGATCCCTAAATCGCCTCAATATCCCACAAAATCCCACAAAAATCACACAAAACCTCCACAAGTTTCCACAAAATATAAAAAAAATCCTCAAAATTCTTCAAGTCTCTTCAAAACCACACAAAGTCCTTGAAAAGGCCCACCAAATTCCAGTAAAATCCCACAGAATCTCCACAAATTCCCACAAAATCTAAAACAAATTCCTCAAAATTCTTCAAGTCTCCTCAGAATCCCACACAATTCCAGAAAAAACCCACAAAATTCCAGAGAAGTCCCACAAAACTCCCTAAATCATTTCAAAACCCTACCAATTCACAGGAATGTCCCACAAAATCTCCACCAATTCCCAGAACATCCCACAAAAATCTCACAAAAATCCCTAAATCTTCTGAAAACTCGACCAAATTCCAGAAACGCCCCATAAAATCAGCACAGTTTCCCACAAAATTCAAGAAAAAACACCACAAAATTCCCTAAATCTTTTCAAAATACCACAAAATTCTTGAAAAGGCCCACCAAATTCCAGAAACATCCCACAAAATGTCCTCAATACCCAACAAAATCCCAGAAAAATCACACAAAATTCCCTAAATCTTCTCAAAACACGGCCAAAATCCACAAAAATCCCACCAAATCTCCACAAATTCCCACAGAATACATGAAAAATCCCTGATAATTCGTCAGTTCTCTACAGAATCTCACCAAATTCCAGAAAAGTCCCTCAAAGTTCCAGAAATGTCCCACAAAATCTCCCCAGTATCCAATAAAATTCCAGGAAAAATCCCACAAAATTCCCTAAATCTTCCCAAAACACGACCAAATTCTAGAAAAATATCCCACCAAATCTCCACAAATTCCCACAAAATACATGAAAAATCCCTCAAGATCCCTAAATCGCCTCAATATCCCACAAAATTCCACAAAAATCCCACAAAACCTCCACAGGTTTGTACAAAATCTAAGAAAAAATCCTCAAAATTCTTCAAGTCTCCTCAAAACCACACAAAGTCCTTGAAAAGGCCCACCAAATTCCAGTAAAATCCCACAGAATCTCCAACAATTCCCACAAAATCTAAAACAAATTCCTCAAAATTCTTCAAGTCTCCTCAGAATCCCACACAATTCCAGAAAAAACCCACAAAATTCCAGAGAAGTCCCACAAAACTCCCTAAATCATTTCAAAACCCTACCAATTCACAGGAATGTCCCACAAAATCTCCACCAATTCCCAGAACATCCCACAAAAATCTCACAAAAATCCCTAAATCTTCTGAAAACTCGACCAAATTCCAGAAACGCCCCATAAAAACAGCACAGTTTCCCACAAAATTCAAGAAAAAACACCACAAAATTCCCAAAATCTTTTCAAAATACCACAAAATTCTTGAAAAGCCCCACCAAATTGCAGAAACATCCCACAAAATGTCCTCAATACCCAACAAAATCCCAGAAAAATCCCACAAAATTCCCTAAATCTTCTGAAAACTTGACGAAATTCCAGAAACGCCCCATAAAATCAGCACAGTATCCAACAAAATCCCAGAAAAATCACACAAAATTCCCTAAATCTTCTCAAAACACGGCCAAAATCCACAAAAATCCCACCAAATCTCCACAAATTCCCACAGGATACATGAAAAATCCCTGATAATTCGTCCGTTCTCTACAGAATCTCACCAAATTCCAGAAGAGTCCCTCAAAGTTCCACAAACATCCCACAAAATCTCCCCAGTATCCAATAAAATTCCAGGAAAAATCCCACCAAATTCCCTAAATCTTCTCAAAACACGACCAAATTCTAGAAAAATATCCCACCAAATCTCCACAAATTCCCACAAAATACATGAAAAATCCCTCAAGATCCCTAAATCGCCTCAATATCCCACAAAATCCCACAAAAATCACACAAAACCTTTACAGGTTTGTATAAAATCTAAGAAAAAATCCTCAAAATTCCTCAAGTCTCCTCAAAACCACACAAAGTCCTTGAAAAGGCCCACCAAATTCCAGTAAAATCCCACAGAATCTCCAACAATTCCCACAAAATCTAAAACAAATTCCTCAAAATTCTTCAAGTCTCCTCAGAATCCCACACAATTCCAGAAAAAACCCACAAAATTCCAGAGAAGTCCCACAAAACTCCCTAAATCATTTCAAAACCCTACCAATTCACAGGAATGTCCCACAAAATCTCCACCAATTCCCAGAACATCCCACAAAAATCTCACAAAAATCCCTAAATCTTCTGAAAACTGGACCAAATTCCAGAAACGCTCCATAAAATCAGCACAGTTTCCCTCAAAATTCAATAAAAAACACCACAAAATTCCCAAAATCTTTTCAAAATACCACAAAATTCTTGAAAAGCCCCACCAAATTCCAGAAACATCCCACAAAATGTCCTCAATACCCAACAAAATCCCAGAAAAATCACACAAAATTCCCTAAATCTTCTCAAAACACGGCCAAAATCCACAAAAATCCCACCAAATCTCCACAAATTCCCACAGAATACATGAAAAATTCCTGATAATTCGTCAGTTCTCTACAGAATCTCACCAAATTCCAGAAGAGTCCCTCAAAGTTCCACAAGCATCCCACAAAATCTCCCCAGTATCCAACAAAATTCCAGGAAAAATCCCACAAAATTCCATAAATCTTCTCAAAACATGACAAAATTCTAGAAAAATATCCCACCGAATCTCCACAAATTCCCACAAAATATATGAAAAATCCCTCAAGATCCCTAAATCGCCTCAATATCCCACAAAATTCCACAAAAATCCCACAAAACCTCCACAAGTTTCCACAGAATCTAAGAAAAATTCCTCAAAATTCTTCAAGTCTCCTCAAAACCACACAAAGTCCTTCAAAGAGGCCCACCAAATTCCAGAAAAATCTTACAGAATTCCCTAAATCTTCTCAAAACTCTACCAAATTCCAGAAAAATCCCACCAAATCTCCACAAATTCCCACAGAATACATGAAAAATCCCTGATAATTCGTCAGTTCTCTACAGAATCTCACCAAATTCCAGAAGAGTCCCTCAAAGTTCCACAAACACCCCACAAAATCTCCTCAATATCCAACAAAATTCCAGGAAAAATCCCACAAAATTCCCTAAATCTTCTCAAAACTCTACCAAATTCCAGAAAAATCCCACCAAATCTCCACAAATTCCCACAGAATACATGAAAAATCCCTGATAATTCTTCAGTTCTCTACAGAATCTCACCAAATTCCAGAAAAGTCCCTCAAAGTTCCACAAAATCTACTCAATATCCAACAAAATTCAAGAAAAATCCCACAAAATTCCCTAAATCTTCACAAAACACGACCAAATTCTAGAAAAATATCCCACCAAATCTCCACAAATTCCCACAAAATACATGAAAAATCCCTCAAGATCCCTAAATCGCCTCAATATCCCACAAAATCCCACAAAAATCACACAAAACCTCCACAAGTTTCCACAAAATATAAAAAAAAATCCTCAAAATTCTTCAAGTCTCCTCAAAACCACACAAAGTCCTTGAAAAAAACCACCAAATTCCAGAAAAATCCCACAGAATCTACACAAATTCCCACAAAATCTAAAACAAATTCCTCAAAATTCTTCAAGTCTCCTCAGAATCCCACACAATTCCAGAAAAAAACCCACAAAATTCCAGAGAAGTCCCACAAAACTCCCTAAATCATTTCAAAACCCTACCAATTCACAGGAATGTCCCACAAAATCTCCACCAATTCCCAGAACATCCCACAAAAATCTCACAAAAATCCCTAAATCTTCTGAAAACTCGACCAAATTCCAGAAACGCCCCATAAAATCAGCACAGTTTCCCACAAAATTCAAGAAAAAACACCACAAAATTCCCAAAATCTTTTCAAAATACCACAAAATTCTTGAAAAGCCCCACCAAATTCCAGAAACATCCCACAAAATGTCCTCAATACCCAACAAAATCCCAGAAAAATCCCACAAAATTCCCTAAATCTTCTGAAAACTTGACGAAATTCCAGAAACGCCCCATAAAATCAGCACAGTATCCAACAAAATCCCAGAAAAATCCCACAAAATTCCCTAAATCTTCTCAAAACACGGCCAAAATCCACAAAAATCCCACCAAATCTCCACAAATTCCCACAGAATACATGAAAAATCCCTGATAATTCGTCCGTTCTGTACAGAATCTCACCAAATTCCAGAAGAGTCCCTCAAAGTTCCACAAACATCCCACAAAATCTCCCCAGTATCCAACAAAATTCCAGGAAAAATCCCACAAAATTCCCTAAATCTTCTCAAAACACGACCAAATTCTAGAAAAATATCCCACCAAATCTCCACAAATTCCCACAAAATACATGAAAAATCCCTCAAGATCCCTAAATCGCCTCAATATCCCACAAAATCCCACAAAAATCACACAAAACCTCCACACGTTTCCACAAAATATAAAAAAAAATCCTCAAAATTCTTCAAGTCTCCTCAAAACCACGCAAAGTCCTTGAAAAGGCCCACCAAATTCCAGGAAAATCCCACAGAATCTACACAAATTCCCACAAAATCTAAAACAAATTCCTCAAAATTCTTCAAGTCTCCTCAAAACCACACAAAGTCCTTCAAAAAGGCCCACCAAATTCCAGAAAAAACTTACAGAATTCCCTAAACCTTGTCAAAACATGACCAAATTCTAGAAAAATATCACACCAAATCTCCACAAATTCCCACAGAATACATGAAAAATCCCTGATAATTCGTCAGTTCTCTACAGAATCTCACCAAATTCCAGAAGAGTCCGTCAAAGTTCCACAAACATCCCACAAAATCTCCCCAGAATCCAACAAAATTCCAGGAAAAATCCCACAAAATTCCCTAAATCTTCTTAAAACACGGCAAAATCCACAAAAATCACACCAAATCTCCAAAAATTCCCACAGAATACATGAAAAATCCCTGATAATTCGTCAGTTCTCTACAGAATCTCACCAAATTCCAGAAAAGTCCCTCAAAGTTCCACAAACATCCCACAAAATCTCCCCAGGATCCAACAAAATTCCAGGAAAAATCCCACAAAATTCCCTAAATCTTCTCAAAACTCTACCAAATTCCAGAAAAATATACCACCGAATCTCCACAAATTCCCACAGAATACATGAAAAATCCCTGATAATTCTTCAGTTCTCTACAGAATCTCACCAAATTCCAGAAAAGTCCCTCAAAGTTCCACAAACATCCCACAAAATCTCCCCAGAATCCAACAAAATTCCAGGAAAAATCCCACAAAATTCCCTAAATCTTCTTAAAACACGGCAAAATCCACAAAAATCACACCAAATCTCCACAAATTCCCTCAGAATACATGAAAAATCCCTGATAATTCTTCAGTTCTCTACAGAATCTCACCAAATTCCAGAAAAGTCCCTCAAAGTTCCACAAACATCCCACAAAATCTCCCTAATATCCAACAAAATTCCAGGAAAATCCCACAAAATTCCCTAAATCTTCTCAAAACACGACCAAATTCTAGAAAAATATCCCACCAAATCTCCACAAATTCCCACAAAATACATGAAAAATCCCTCAAGATCCCTAAATCGCCTCAATATCCCACAAAATCCCACAAAAATCACACAAAACCTCCACAAGTTTCCACAAAATATAAAAAAAAATCCTCAAAATTCTTCAAGTCTCCTCAAAACCACACAAAGTCCTTGAAAAAAACCACCAAATTCCAGAAAAATCCCACAGAATCTACACAAATTCCCACAAAATCTAAAACAAATTCCTCAAAATTCTTCAAGTCTCCTCAGAATCCCACACAATTCCAGAAAAAAACCCACAAAATTCCAGAGAAGTCCCACAAAACTCCCTAAATCATTTCAAAACCCTACCAATTCACAGGAATGTCCCACAAAATCTCCACCAATTCCCAGAACATCTCACAAAAATCTCACAAAAATCCCTAAATCTTCTGAAAACTCGACCAAATTGCAGAAACGCCCCATAAAATCAGCACTGTTTCCCACAAAATTCAAGAAAAAACACCACAAAATTCCCTAAATCTTTTCAAAATACCACAAAATTCTTGAAAAGCCCCACCAAATTCCAGAAACATCCCACAAAATGTCCTCAATACCCAACAAAATCCCAGAAAAATCCCACAAAATTCCCTAAATCTTCTGAAAACTTGACGAAATTCCAGAAACGCCCCATAAAATCAGCACAGTATCCAACAAAATCCCAGAAAAATCCCACAAAATTCCCTAAATCTTCTCAAAACACGGCCAAAATCCACAAAAATCCCACCAAATCTCCACAAATTCCCACAGAATACATGAAAAATCCCTGATAATTCGTCCGTTCTATACAGAATCTCACCAAATTCCAGAAGAGTCCCTCAAAGTTCCACAAACATCCCACAAAATCTCCCCAGTATCCAACAAAATTCCAGGAAAAATCCCACAAAATTCCCTAAATCTTCTCAAAACACGACCAAATTCTAGAAAAATATCCCACCAAATCTCCACAAATTCCCACAAAATACATGAAAAATCCCTCAAGATCCCTAAATCGCCTCAATATCCCACAAAATCCCACAAAAATCACACAAAACCTCCACACGTTTCCACAAAATATAAAAAAAAATCCTCAAAATTCTTCAAGTCTCCTCAAAACCACGCAAAGTCCTTGAAAAGGCCCACCAAATTCCAGGAAAATCCCACAGAATCTACACAAATTCCCACAAAATCTAAAACAAATTCCTCAAAATTCTTCAAGTCTCCTCAAAACCACACAAAGTCCTTCAAAAAGGCCCACCAAATTCCAGAAAAAACTTACAGAATTCCCTAAACCTTGTCAAAACATGACCAAATTCTAGAAAAATATCACACCAAATCTCCACAAATTCCCACAGAATACATGAAAAATCCCTGATAATTCGTCAGTTCTCTACAGAATCTCACCAAATTCCAGAAGAGTCCGTCAAAGTTCCACAAACATCCCACAAAATCTCCCCAGAATCCAACAAAATTCCAGGAAAAATCCCACAAAATTCCCTAAATCTTCTTAAAACACGGCAAAATCCACAAAAATCACACCAAATCTCCACAAATTCCCACAGAATACATGAAAAATCCCTGATAATTCGTCAGTTCTCTACAGAATCTCACCAAATTCCAGAAAAGTCCCTCAAAGTTCCACAAACATCCCACAAAATCTCCCCAGTATCCAACAAAATTCCAGGAATAATCCCACAAAATTCCCTAAATCTTCTCAAAACATGACCAAATTCCAGAAAAATATACCACCGAATCTCCACAAATTCCCACAGAATACATGAAAAATCCCTGATAATTCGTCAGTTCTCTACAGAATCTCACCAAATTCCAGAAAAGTCCCTCAAAGTTCCACAAAATCTACTCAATATCCAACAAAATTCAAGAAAAATCCCACAAAATTCCCTAAATCTTCACAAAACACGACCAAATTCTAGAAAAATATCCCACCAAATCTCCACAAATTCCCACAAAATACATGAAAAATCCCTCAAGATCCCTAAATCGCCTCAATATCCCACAAAATCCCACAAAAATCACACAAAACCTCCACAAGTTTCCACAAAATATAAAAAAAAATCCTCAAAATTCTTCAAGTCTCCTCAAAACCACACAAAGTCTTTGAAAAAAACCACCAAATTCCAGAAAAATCCCACAGAATCTACACAAATTCCCAAAAATCTAAAACAAATTCCTCAAAATTCTTCAAGTCTCCTCAGAATCCCACACAATTCCAGAAAAAAACCCACAAAATTCCAGAGAAGTCCCACAAAACTCCCTAAATCATTTCAAAACCCTACCAATTCACAGGAAAGTCCCACAAAATCTCTACCAATTCCCAGAACATCCCACAAAAATCTCACAAAAATCCCTAAATCTTCTGAAAACTCGACCAAATTCCAGAAACGCCCCATAAAATCAGCACAGTTTCCCAAAAAATTCAAGAAAAAACACCACAAAATTCCCAAAATCTTTTCAAAATACCACAAAATTCTTGAAAAGCCCCACCAAATTCCAGAAACATCCCACAAAATGTCCTCAATACCCAACAAAATCCCAGAAAAATCACACAAAATTCCCTAAATCTTCTGAAAACTTGACGAAATTCCAGAAACGCCCCATAAAATCAGCACAGTATCCAACAAAATCCCAGAAAAATCACACAAAATTCCCTAAATCTTCTCAAAACACGGCCAAAATCCACAAAAATACCACCAAATCTCCACAAATTCCCACAGAATACATGAAAAATCCCTGATAATTCGTCCGTTCTCTACAGAATCTCACCAAATTCCAGAAAAGTCCCTCAAAGTTCCACAAACATCCCACAAAATCTCCCCAGAATCCAACAAAATTCCAGGAAAAATCCCACAAAATTCCCTAAATCTTCTCAAAACATGACCAAATTCTAGAAAAATATACGACCGAATCTCCACAAATTCCCACAGAATACATGAAAAATCCCTGATAATTCGTCAGTTCTCTACAGAATCTCACCAAATTCCAGAAAAGTCCCTCAAAGTTCCACAAAATCTACTCAATATCCAACAAAATTCAAGAAAAATCCCACAAAATTCCCTAAATCTTCACAAAACACGACCAAATTCTAGAAAAATATCCCACCAAATCTCCACAAATTCCCACAAAATACATGAAAAATCCCTCAAGATCCCTAAATCGCCTCAATATCCCACAAAATCCCACAAAAATCACACAAAACCTCCACAAGTTTCCACAAAATATAAAAAAAAATCCTCAAAATTCTTCAAGTCTCCTCAAAACCACACAAAGTCCTTCAAAAAGGCCCACCAAATTCCAGAAAAATCTTACAGAATTCCCTAAATCTTCTCAAAACATGACCAAATTCTAGAAAAATATCACACCAAATCTCCACAAATTCCCACAGAATACATGAAAAATATCTGATAATTCGTCAGTTCTCTACAGAATCTCACCAAATTCCAGAAAAGTCCCTCAAAGTTCCACAAACATCCCACAAAATCTCCCCAGAATCCAACAAAATTCCAGGAAAAATCCCACAAAATTCCCTAAATCTTCTTAAAACACGGCAAAATCCACAAAAATCACACCAAATCTCCACAAATTCCCACAGAATACATGAAAAATCCCTGATAATTCGTCAGTTCTCTACAGAATCTCACCAAATTCCAGAAAAGTCCCTCAAAGTTCCACAAACATCCCACAAAATCTCCCCAGGATCCAACAAAATTCCAGGAAAAATCCCACAAAATTCCCTAAATCTTCTCAAAACTCTACCAAATTCCAGAAAAATATACCACCGAATCTCCACAAATTCCCACAGAATACATGAAAAATCCCTGATAATTCTTCAGTTCTCTACAGAATCTCACCAAATTCCAGAAAAGTCCCTCAAAGTTCCACAAACATCCCACAAAATCTCCCCAGAATCCAACAAAATTCCAGGAAAAATCCCACAAAATTCCCTAAATCTTCTTAAAACACGGCAAAATCCACAAAAATCACACCAAATCTCCACAAATTCCCTCAGAATACATGAAAAATCCCTGATAATTCGTCAGTTCTCTACAGAATCTCACCAAATTCCAGAAAAGTCCCTCAAAGTTCCACAAACATCCCACAAAATCTCCCTAATATCCAACAAAATTCCAGGAAAATCCCACAAAATTCCCTAAATCTTCTCAAAACACGACCAAATTCTAGAAAAATATCCCACCAAATCTCCACAAATTCCCACAAAATACATGAAAAATCCCTCAAGATCCCTAAATCGCCTCAATATCCCACAAAATCCCACAAAAATCACACAAAACCTCCACAAGTTTCCACAAAATATAAAAAAAAATCCTCAAAATTCTTCAAGTCTCCTCAAAACCACACAAAGTCCTTGAAAAAAACCACCAAATTCCAGAAAAATCCCACAGAATCTACACAAATTCCCACAAAATCTAAAACAAATTCCTCAAAATTCTTCAAGTCTCCTCAGAATCCCACACAATTCCAGAAAAAAACCCACAAAATTCCAGAGAAGTCCCACAAAACTCCCTAAATCATTTCAAAACCCTACCAATTCACAGGAATGTCCCACAAAATCTCCACCAATTCCCAGAACATCTCACAAAAATCTCACAAAAATCCCTAAATCTTCTGAAAACTCGACCAAATTGCAGAAACGCCCCATAAAATCAGCACTGTTTCCCACAAAATTCAAGAAAAAACACCACAAAATTCCCTAAATCTTTTCAAAATACCACAAAATTCTTGAAAAGCCCCACCAAATTCCAGAAACATCCCACAAAATGTCCTCAATACCCAACAAAATCCCAGAAAAATCCCACAAAATTCCCTAAATCTTCTGAAAACTTGACGAAATTCCAGAAACGCCCCATAAAATCAGCACAGTATCCAACAAAATCCCAGAAAAATCCCACAAAATTCCCTAAATCTTCTCAAAACACGGCCAAAATCCACAAAAATCCCACCAAATCTCCACAAATTCCCACAGAATACATGAAAAATCCCTGATAATTCGTCCGTTCTATACAGAATCTCACCAAATTCCAGAAGAGTCCCTCAAAGTTCCACAAACATCCCACAAAATCTCCCCAGTATCCAACAAAATTCCAGGAAAAATCCCACAAAATTCCCTAAATCTTCTCAAAACACGACCAAATTCTAGAAAAATATCCCACCAAATCTCCACAAATTCCCACAAAATACATGAAAAATCCCTCAAGATCCCTAAATCGCCTCAATATCCCACAAAATCCCACAAAAATCACACAAAACCTCCACACGTTTCCACAAAATATAAAAAAAAATCCTCAAAATTCTTCAAGTCTCCTCAAAACCACGCAAAGTCCTTGAAAAGGCCCACCAAATTCCAGGAAAATCCCACAGAATCTACACAAATTCCCACAAAATCTAAAACAAATTCCTCAAAATTCTTCAAGTCTCCTCAAAACCACACAAAGTCCTTCAAAAAGGCCCACCAAATTCCAGAAAAATCTTACAGAATTCCCTAAATCTTCTCAAAACATGACCAAATTCTAGAAAAATATCACACCGAATCTCCACAAATTCCCACAGAATACATGAAAAATATCTGATAATTCGTCAGTTCTCTACAGAATCTCACCAAATTCCAGAAAAGTCCCTCAAAGTTCCACAAACATCCCACAAAATCTCCCCAGAATCCAACAAAATTCCAGGAAAAATCCCACAAAATTCCCTAAATCTTCTTAAAACACGGCAAAATCCACAAAAATCTCACCAAATCTCCACAAATTCCCTCAGAATACATGAAAAATCCCTGATAATTCGTCAGTTCTCTACAGAATCTCACCAAATTCCAGAAAAGTCCCTCAAAGTTCCACAAACATCCCACAAAATCTCCCCAGGATCCAACAAAATTCCAGGAAAAATCCCACAAAATTCCCTAAATCTTCTCAAAACTCTACCAAATTCCAGAAAAATATACCACCGAATCTCCACAAATTCCCACAGAATACATGAAAAATCCCTGATAATTCTTCAGTTCTCTACAGAATCTCACCAAATTCCAGAAAAGTCCCTCAAAGTTCCACAAAATCTACTCAATATCCAACAAAATTCAAGAAAAATCCCACAAAATTCCCTAAATCTTCACAAAACACGACCAAATTCTAGAAAAATATCCCACCAAATCTCCACAAATTCCCACAAAATACATGAAAAATCCCTCAAGATCCCTAAATCGCCTCAATATCCCACAAAATCCCACAAAAATCACACAAAACCTCCACAAGTTTCCACAAAATATAAAAAAAAATCCTCAAAATTCTTCAAGTCTCCTCAAAACCACACAAAGTCCTTGAAAAAAACCACCAAATTCCAGAAAAATCCCACAGAATCTACACAAATTCCCACAAAATACATGAAAAATCCCTCAAGATCCCTAAATCGCCTCAATATCCCACAAAATCCCACAAAGATCACACAAAACCTCCACAAGTTTCCACAAAATCTAAGAAAATTTCCTCAAAATTCTTCAAGTCTCCTCAAAACCACACAAAGTCCTTGAAAAGGCCCACCAAATTCCAGAAAAATCCCACAGAATCTACACAAATTCCTACAAAATCTAAAACAAATTCCTCAAAATTCTTCAAGTCTCCTCAGAATCCCACACAATTCCAGAAAAAACCCACAAAATTCCAGAGAAGTCCCACAAAACTCCATAAATCATTTCAAAACCCTACCAATTCACAGGAATGTCCCACAAAATCTCCACCAATTCCCAGAACATCCCACAAAAATCTCACAAAAATCCCTAAATCTTCTGAAAACTCGACCAAATTCCAGAAACGCCCCATAAAATCAGCACAGTTTCCCTCAAAATTCAAGAAAAAACACCACAAAATTCCCAAAATCTTTTCAAAATACCACAAAATTCTTGAAAAGCCCCACCAAATTCCAGAAACATCCCACAAAATGTCCTCAATACCCAACAAAATCCCAGAAAAATCCCACAAAATTCCCTAAATCTTCTGAAAACTTGACGAAATTCCAGAAACGCCCCATAAAATCAGCACAGTATCCAACAAAATCCCAGAAAAATCACACAAAATTCCCTAAATCTTCTCAAAACACGGCCAAAATCCACAAAAATACCACCAAATCTCCACAAATTCCCACAGAATACATGAAAAATCCCTGATAATTCGTCCGTTCTCTACAGAATCTCACCAAATTCCAGAAGAGTCCCTCAAAGTTCCACAAACATCCCACAAAATCTCCCCAGTATCCAATAAAATTCCAGGAAAAATCCCACAAAATTCCCTAAATCTTCCCAAAACACGACCAAATTCTAGAAAAATATCCCACCAAATCTCCACAAATTCCCACAAAATACATGAAAAATCCCTCAAGATCCTTAAATCGCCTCAATATCCCACAAAATCCCACAAAAATCACACAAAACCTCCACAAGTTTCCACAAAGTATAAAAAAAAATCCTCAAAATTCTTCAAGTCTCCTCAAAACCACACAAAGTCCTTGAAAAGGCCCACCAAATTCCAGTAAAATCCCACAGAATCTCCACAAATTCCCACAAAATCTAAAACAAATTCCTCAAAATTCTTCAAGTCTCCTCAAAACCACACAAAGTCCTTCAAAAAGGCCCACCAAATTCCAGAAAAATCTTACAGAATTCCCTAAATCTTCTCAAAACATGACCAAATTCTAGAAAAATATCACACCGAATCTCCACAAATTCCCACAGAATACATGAAAAATCCCTGATAATTCGTCAGTTCTCTACAGAATCTCACCAAATTCCAGAAAAGTCCCTCAAAGTTCCACAAACATCCCACAAAATCTCCCCAGGATCCAACAAAATTCCAGGAAAAATCCCACAAAATTCCCTAAATCTTCTCAAAACTCTACCAAATTCCAGAAAAATATACCACCGAATCTCCACAAATTCCCACAGAATACATGAAAAATCCCTGATAATTCTTCAGTTCTCTACAGAATCTCACCAAATTCCAGAAAAGTCCCTCAAAGTTCCACAAAATCTACTCAATATCCAACAAAATTCAAGAAAAATCCCACAAAATTCCCTAAATCTTCACAAAACACGACCAAATTCTAGAAAAATATCCCACCAAATCTCCACAAATTCCCACAAAATACATGAAAAATCCCTCAAGATCCCTAAATCGCCTCAATATCCCACAAAATCCCACAAAAATCACACAAAACCTCCACAAGTTTCCACAAAATATAAAAAAAAATCCTCAAAATTCTTCAAGTCTCCTCAAAACCACACAAAGTCTTTGAAAAAAACCACCAAATTCCAGAAAAATCCCACAGAATCTACACAAATTCCCAAAAATCTAAAACAAATTCCTCAAAATTCTTCAAGTCTCCTCAGAATCCCACACAATTCCAGAAAAAAACCCACAAAATTCCAGAGAAGTCCCACAAAACTCCCTAAATCATTTCAAAACCCTACCAATTCACAGGAAAGTCCCACAAAATCTCTACCAATTCCCAGAACATCCCACAAAAATCTCACAAAAATCCCTAAATCTTCTGAAAACTCGACCAAATTCCAGAAACGCCCCATAAAATCAGCACAGTTTCCCAAAAAATTCAAGAAAAAACACCACAAAATTCCCAAAATCTTTTCAAAATACCACAAAATTCTTGAAAAGCCCCACCAAATTCCAGAAACATCCCACAAAATGTCCTCAATACCCAACAAAATCCCAGAAAAATCCCACAAAATTCCCTAAATCTTCTGAAAACTTGACGAAATTCCAGAAACGCCCCATAAAATCAGCACAGTATCCAACAAAATCCCAGAAAAATCCCACAAAATTCCCTAAATCTTCTCAAAACACGGCCAAAATCCACAAAAATCCCACCAAATCTCCACAAATTCCCACAGAATACATGAAAAATCCCTGATAATTCGTCCGTTCTCTACAGAATCTCACCAAATTCCAGAAGAGTCCCTCAAAGTTCCACAAACATCCCACAAAATCTCCCCAGTATCCAATAAAATTCCAGGAAAAATCCCACAAAATTCCCTAAATCTTCCCAAAACACGACCAAATTCTAGAAAAATATCCCACCAAATCTCCACAAATTCCCACAAAATACATGAAAAATCCCTCAAGATCCTTAAATCGCCTCAATATCCCACAAAATCCCACAAAAATCACACAAAACCTCCACAAGTTTCCACAAAGTATAAAAAAAAATCCTCAAAATTCTTCAAGTCTCCTCAAAACCACACAAAGTCCTTGAAAAGGCCCACCAAATTCCAGTAAAATCCCACAGAATCTCCACAAATTCCCACAAAATCTAAAACAAATTCCTCAAAATTCTTCAAGTCTCCTCAAAACCACACAAAGTCCTTCAAAAAGGCCCACCAAATTCCAGAAAAATCTTACAGAATTCCCTAAATCTTCTCAAAACATGACCAAATTCTAGAAAAATATCACACCGAATCTCCACAAATTCCCACAGAATACATGAAAAATCCCTGATAATTCGTCAGTTCTCTACAGAATCTCACCAAATTCCAGAAAAGTCCCTCAAAGTTCCACAAACATCCCACAAAATCTCCCCAGTATCCAACAAAATTCCAGGAAAAATCCCACAAAATTCCCTAAATCTTCTCAAAACATGACCAAATTCTAGAAAAATATACCACCGAATCTCCACAAATTCCCACAGAATACATGAAAAATCCCTGATAATTCGTCAGTTCTCTACAGAATCTCACCAAATTCCAGAAAAGTCCCTCAAAGTTCCACAAAATCTACTCAATATCCAACAAAATTCAAGAAAAATCCCACAAAATTCCCTAAATCTTCACAAAACACGACCAAATTCTAGAAAAATATCCCACCAAATCTCCACAAGTTTCCACAAAGTATAAAAAAAAATCCTCAAAATTCTTCAAGTCTCCTCAAAACCACACAAAGTCCTTGAAAAGGCCCACCAAATTCCAGTAAAATCCCACAGAATCTCCACAAATTCCCACAAAATCTAAAACAAATTCCTCAAAATTCTTCAAGTCTCCTCAAAACCACACAAAGTCCTTCAAAAAGGCCCACCAAATTCCAGAAAAATCTTACAGAATTCCCTAAATCTTCTCAAAACATGACCAAATTCTAGAAAAATATCACACCGAATCTCCACAAATTCCCACAGAATACATGAAAAATCCCTGATAATTCGTCAGTTCTCTACAGAATCTCACCAAATTCCAGAAAAGTCCCTCAAAGTTCCACAAACATCCCACAAAATCTCCCCAGGATCCAACAAAATTCCAGGAAAAATCCCACAAAATTCCCTAAATCTTCTCAAAACATGACCAAATTCTAGAAAAATATCCCACCGAATCTCCACAAATTCCCACAGAATACATGAAAAATCCCGGATAATTCGTCAGTTCTCTACAGAATCTCACCAAATTCCAGAAAAGTCCCTCAAAGTTCCACAAAATCTACTCAATATCCAACAAAATTCAAGAAAAATCCCACAAAATTCCCTAAATCTTCACAAAACACGACCAAATTCTAGAAAAATATCCCACCAAATCTCCACAAATTCCCACAAAATACATGAAAAATCCCTCAAGATCCCTAAATCGCCTCAATATCCCACAAAATCCCACAAAAATCACACAAAACCTCCACAAGTTTCCACAAAATATAAAAAAAAATCCTCAAAATTCTTCAAGTCTCCTCAAAACCACACAAAGTCCTTCAAAAAGGCCCACCAAATTCCAGAAAAATCTTACGGAATTCCCTAAATCTTCTCAAAACATGACCAAATTCTAGAAAAATATCACACCAAATCTCCACAAATTCCCACAGAATACATGAAAAATCCCTGATAATTCTTCAGTTCTCTACAAAATCTCACCAAATTCCAGAAAAGTCCCTCAAAGTTCCACAAACATCCCACAAAATCTCCCCAGAATCCAACAAAATTCCAGGAAAAATCCCACAAAATTCCCTAAATCTTCTCAAAAGACGGCCAAAATCCACAAAAAACCCACCAAATCTCCACAAATTCCCACAGAATACATGAAAAATCCCTGATAATTCGTCAGTTCTCTACAGAATCTCACCAAATTCCAGAGAAGTCCCTCAAAGTTCCACAAACATCCCACAAAATCTCCCCAGTATCCAACAAAATTCCAGGAAAAATCCCACAAAATTCCCTAAATCTTCTCAAAACACGACCAAATTCTAGAAAAATATCCCACCAAATCTCCACAAATTCCCACAAAATACATGAAAAATCCCTCAAGATCCCTAAATCGCCTCAATATCCCACAAAATCCCACAAAGATCACACAAAACCTCCACAAGTTTCCACAAAATCTAAGAAAATTTCCTCAAAATTCTTCAAGTCTCCTCAAAACCACACAAAGTCCTTGAAAAGGCCCACCAAATTCCAGAAAAATCCCACAGAATCTACACAAATTCCTACAAAATCTAAAACAAATTCCTCAAAATTCTTCAAGTCTCCTCAGAATCCCACACAATTCCAGAAAAAACCCACAAAATTCCAGAGAAGTCCCACAAAACTCCATAAATCATTTCAAAACCCTACCAATTCACAGGAATGTCCCACAAAATCTCCACCAATTCCCAGAACATCCCACAAAAATCTCACAAAAATCCCTAAATCTTCTGAAAACTCGACCAAATTCCAGAAACGCCCCATAAAATCAGCACAGTTTCCCTCAAAATTCAAGAAAAAACACCACAAAATTCCCAAAATCTTTTCAAAATACCACAAAATTCTTGAAAAGCCCCACCAAATTCCAGAAACATCCCACAAAATGTCCTCAATACCCAACAAAATCCCAGAAAAATCCCACAAAATTCCCTAAATCTTCTGAAAACTTGAAGAAATTCCAGAAACGCCCCATAAAATCAGCACAGTATCCAACAAAATCCCAGAAAAATCCCACAAAATTCCCTAAATCTTCTCAAAACACGGCCAAAATCCACAAAAATCCCACCAAATCTCCACAAATTCCCACAGAATACATGAAAAATCCCTGATAATTCGTCAGTTCTCTACAGAATCTCACCAAATTCCAGAAGAGTCCCTCAAAGTTCCACAAACATCCCACAAAATCTCCCCAGTATCCAACAAAATTCCAGGAAAAATCCCACAAAATTCCCTAAATCTTCTCAAAACACGACCAAATTCTAGAAAAATATCCCACCAAATCTCCACAAATTCCCACAAAATACATGAAAAATCCCTCAAGATCCCTAAATCGCCTCAATATCCCACAAAATCCCACAAAAATCACACAAAACCTCCACACGTTTCCACAAAATATAAAAAAAAATCCTCAAAATTCTTCAAGTCTCCTCAAAACCACGCAAAGTCCTTGAAAAGGCCCACCAAATTCCAGGAAAATCCCACAGAATCTACACAAATTCCCACAAAATCTAAAACAAATTCCTCAAAATTCTTCAAGTCTCCTCAAAACCACACAAAGTCCTTCAAAAAGGCCCACCAAATTCCAGAAAAATCTTACAGAATTCCCTAAATCTTCTCAAAACATGACCAAATTCTAGAAAAATATCACACCAAATCTCCACAAATTCCCACAGAATACATGAAAAATATCTGATAATTCGTCAGTTCTCTACAGAATCTCACCAAATTCCAGAAAAGTCCCTCAAAGTTCCACAAACATCCCACAAAATCTCCCCAGAATCCAACAAAATTCCAGGAAAAATCCCACAAAATTCCCTAAATCTTCTTAAAACACGGCAAAATCCACAAAAATCACACCAAATCTCCACAAATTCCCTCAGAATACATGAAAAATCCCTGATAATTCGTCAGTTCTCTACAGAATCTCACCAAATTCCAGAAAAGTCCCTCAAAGTTCCACAAACATCCCACAAAATCTCCCCAGGATCCAACAAAATTCCAGGAAAAATCCCACAAAATTCCCTAAATCTTCTCAAAACTCTACCAAATTCCAGAAAAATATACCACCGAATCTCCACAAATTCCCACAGAATACATGAAAAATCCCTGATAATTCTTCAGTTCTCTACAGAATCTCACCAAATTCCAGAAAAGTCCCTCAAAGTTCCACAAAATCTACTCAATATCCAACAAAATTCAAGAAAAATCCCACAAAATTCCCTAAATCTTCACAAAACACGACCAAATTCTAGAAAAATATCCCACCAAATCTCCACAAATTCCCACAAAATACATGAAAAATCCCTCAAGATCCCTAAATCGCCTCAATATCCCACAAAATCACACAAAAATCACACAAAACCTCCACAAGTTTCCACAAAATATAAAAAAAAATCCTCAAAATTCTTCAAGTCTCCTCAAAACCACACAAAGTCCTTGAAAAAAACCACCAAATTCCAGAAAAATCCCACAGAATCTACACAAATTCCCACAAAATCTAAAACAAATTCCTCAAAATTCTTCAAGTCTCCTCAGAATCCCACACAATTCCAGAAAAAAACCCACAAAATTCCAGAGAAGTCCCACAAAACTCCCTAAATCATTTCAAAACCCTACCAATTCACAGGAATGTCCCACAAAATCTCCACCAATTCCCAGAACATCCCACAAAAATCTCACAAAAATCCCTAAATCTTCTGAAAACTCGACCAAATTCCAGAAACGCCCCATAAAATCAGCACTGTTTCCCACAAAATTCAAGAAAAAACACCACAAAATTCCCTAAATCTTTTCAAAATACCACAAAATTCTTGAAAAGCCCCACCAAATTCCAGAAACATCCCACAAAATGTCCTCAATACCCAACAAAATCCCAGAAAAATCCCACAAAATTCCCTAAATCTTCTGAAAACTTGACGAAATTCCAGAAACGCCCCATAAAATCAGCACAGTATCCAACAAAATCCCAGAAAAATCCCACAAAATTCCCTAAATCTTCTCAAAACACGGCCAAAATCCACAAAAATCCCACCAAATCTCCACAAATTCCCACAGAATACATGAAAAATCCCTGATAATTCGTCCGTTCTATACAGAATCTCACCAAATTCCAGAAGAGTCCCTCAAAGTTCCACAAACATCCCACAAAATCTCCCCAGTATCCAACAAAATTCCAGGAAAAATCCCACAAAATTCCCTAAATCTTCTCAAAACACGACCAAATTCTAGAAAAATATCCCACCAAATCTCCACAAATTCCCACAAAATACATGAAAAATCCCTCAAGATCCCTAAATCGCCTCAATATCCCACAAAATCCCACAAAAATCACACAAAACCTCCACACGTTTCCACAAAATATAAAAAAAAATCCTCAAAATTCTTCAAGTCTCCTCAAAACCACGCAAAGTCCTTGAAAAGGCCCACCAAATTCCAGGAAAATCCCACAGAATCTACACAAATTCCCACAAAATCTAAAACAAATTCCTCAAAATTCTTCAAGTCTCCTCAAAACCACACAAAGTCCTTCAAAAAGGCCCACCAAATTCCAGAAAAATCTTACAGAATTCCCTAAATCTTCTCAAAACATGACCAAATTCTAGAAAAATATCACACCAAATCTCCACAAATTCCCACAGAATACATGAAAAATATCTGATAATTCATCAGTTCTCTACAGAATCTCACCAAATTCCAGAAAAGTCCCTCAAAGTTCCACAAACATCCCACAAAATCTCCCCAGAATCCAACAAAATTCCAGGAAAAATCCCACAAAATTCCCTAAATCTTCTTAAAACACGGCAAAATCCACAAAAATCACACCAAATCTCCACAAATTCCCTCAGAATACATGAAAAATCCCTGATAATTCGTCAGTTCTCTACAGAATCTCACCAAATTCCAGAAAAGTCCCTCAAAGTTCCACAAACATCCCACAAAATCTCCCCAGGATCCAACAAAATTCCAGGAAAAATCCCACAAAATTCCCTAAATCTTCTCAAAACATGACCAAATTCCAGAAAAATATACCACCGAATCTCCACAAATTCCCACAGAATACATGAAAAATCCCTGATAATTCTTCAGTTCTCTACAGAATCTCACCAAATTCCAGAAAAGTCCCTCAAAGTTCCACAAAATCTACTCAATATCCAACAAAATTCAAGAAAAATCCCACAAAATTCCCTAAATCTTCACAAAACACGACCAAATTCTAGAAAAATATCCCACCAAATCTCCACAAATTCCCACAAAATACATGAAAAATCCCTCAAGATCCCTAAATCGCCTCAATATCCCACAAAATCCCACAAAAATCACACAAAACCTCCACAAGTTTCCACAAAATATAAAAAAAAATCCTCAAAATTCTTCAAGTCTCCTCAAAACCACACAAAGTCCTTGAAAAAAACCACCAAATTCCAGAAAAATCCCACAGAATCTACACAAATTCCCACAAAATACATGAAAAATCCCTCAAGATCCCTAAATCGCCTCAATATCCCACAAAATCCCACAAAGATCACACAAAACCTCCACAAGTTTCCACAAAATCTAAGAAAATTTCCTCAAAATTCTTCAAGTCTCCTCAAAACCACACAAAGTCCTTGAAAAGGCCCACCAAATTCCAGAAAAATCCCACAGAATCTACACAAATTCCTACAAAATCTAAAACAAATTCCTCAAAATTCTTCAAGTCTCCTCAGAATCCCACACAATTCCAGAAAAAACCCACAAAATTCCAGAGAAGTCCCACAAAACTCCATAAATCATTTCAAAACCCTACCAATTCACAGGAATGTCCCACAAAATCTCCACCAATTCCCAGAACATCCCACAAAAATCTCACAAAAATCCCTAAATCTTCTGAAAACTCGACCAAATTCCAGAAACGCCCCATAAAATCAGCACAGTTTCCCTCAAAATTCAAGAAAAAACACCACAAAATTCCCAAAATCTTTTCAAAATACCACAAAATTCTTGAAAAGCCCCACCAAATTCCAGAAACATCCCACAAAATGTCCTCAATACCCAACAAAATCCCAGAAAAATCCCACAAAATTCCCTAAATCTTCTGAAAACTTGACGAAATTCCAGAAACGCCCCATAAAATCAGCACAGTATCCAACAAAATCCCAGAAAAATCACACAAAATTCCCTAAATCTTCTCAAAACACGGCCAAAATCCACAAAAATACCACCAAATCTCCACAAATTCCCACAGAATACATGAAAAATCCCTGATAATTCGTCCGTTCTCTACAGAATCTCACCAAATTCCAGAAGAGTCCCTCAAAGTTCCACAAACATCCCACAAAATCTCCCCAGTATCCAATAAAATTCCAGGAAAAATCCCACAAAATTCCCTAAATCTTCCCAAAACACGACCAAATTCTAGAAAAATATCCCACCAAATCTCCACAAATTCCCACAAAATACATGAAAAATCCCTCAAGATCCTTAAATCGCCTCAATATCCCACAAAATCCCACAAAAATCACACAAAACCTCCACAAGTTTCCACAAAGTATAAAAAAAAATCCTCAAAATTCTTCAAGTCTCCTCAAAACCACACAAAGTCCTTGAAAAGGCCCACCAAATTCCAGTAAAATCCCACAGAATCTCCACAAATTCCCACAAAATCTAAAACAAATTCCTCAAAATTCTTCAAGTCTCCTCAAAACCACACAAAGTCCTTCAAAAAGGCCCACCAAATTCCAGAAAAATCTTACAGAATTCCCTAAATCTTCTCAAAACATGACCAAATTCTAGAAAAATATCACACCGAATCTCCACAAATTCCCACAGAATACATGAAAAATCCCTGATAATTCGTCAGTTCTCTACAGAATCTCACCAAATTCCAGAAAAGTCCCTCAAAGTTCCACAAACATCCCACAAAATCTCCCCAGTATCCAACAAAATTCCAGGAAAAATCCCACAAAATTCCCTAAATCTTCTCAAAACATGACCAAATTCTAGAAAAATATACCACCGAATCTCCACAAATTCCCACAGAATACATGAAAAATCCCTGATAATTCGTCAGTTCTCTACAGAATCTCACCAAATTCCAGAAAAGTCCCTCAAAGTTCCACAAAATCTACTCAATATCCAACAAAATTCAAGAAAAATCCCACAAAATTCCCTAAATCTTCACAAAACACGACCAAATTCTAGAAAAATATCCCACCAAATCTCCACAAATTCCCACAAAATACATGAAAAATCCCTCAAGATCCCTAAATCGCCTCAATATCCCACAAAATCCCACAAAAATCACACAAAACCTCCACAAGTTTCCACAAAATATAAAAAAAAATCCTCAAAATTCTTCAAGTCTCCTCAAAACCACACAAAGTCCTTCAAAAAGGCCCACCAAATTCCAGAAAAATCTTACAGAATTCCCTAAATCTTCTCAAAACATGACCAAATTCTAGAAAAATATCACACCAAATCTCCACAAATTCCCACAGAATACATGAAAAATCCCTGATAATTCGTCAGTTCTCTACAAAATCTCACCAAATTCCAGAAAAGTCCCTCAAAGTTCCACAAACATCCCACAAAATCTCCCCAGAATCCAACAAAATTCCAGGAAAAATCCCACAAAATTCCCTAAATCTTCTCAAAAGACGGCCAAAATCCACAAAAAACCCACCAAATCTCCACAAATTCCCACAGAATACATGAAAAATCCCTGATAATTCGTCAGTTCTCTACAGAATCTCACCAAATTCCAGAGAAGTCCCTCAAAGTTCCACAAACATCCCACAAAATCTCCCCAGTATCCAACAAAATTCCAGGAAAAATCCCACAAAATTCCCTAAATCTTCTCAAAACACGACCAAATTCTAGAAAAATATCCCACCAAATCTCCACAAATTCCCACAAAATACATGAAAAATCCCTCAAGATCCCTAAATCGCCTCAATATCCCACAAAATCCCACAAAGATCACACAAAACCTCCACAAGTTTCCACAAAATCTAAGAAAATTTCCTCAAAATTCTTCAAGTCTCCTCAAAACCACACAAAGTCCTTGAAAAGGCCCACCAAATTCCAGAAAAATCCCACAGAATCTACACAAATTCCTACAAAATCTAAAACAAATTCCTCAAAATTCTTCAAGTCTCCTCAGAATCCCACACAATTCCAGAAAAAACCCACAAAATTCCAGAGAAGTCCCACAAAACTCCATAAATCATTTCAAAACCCTACCAATTCACAGGAATGTCCCACAAAATCTCCACCAATTCCCAGAACATCCCACAAAAATCTCACAAAAATCCCTAAATCTTCTGAAAACTCGACCAAATTCCAGAAACGCCCCATAAAATCAGCACAGTTTCCCTCAAAATTCAAGAAAAAACACCACAAAATTCCCAAAATCTTTTCAAAATACCACAAAATTCTTGAAAAGCCCCACCAAATTCCAGAAACATCCCACAAAATGTCCTCAATACCCAACAAAATCCCAGAAAAATCCCACAAAATTCCCTAAATCTTCTGAAAACTTGAAGAAATTCCAGAAACGCCCCATAAAATCAGCACAGTATCCAACAAAATCCCAGAAAAATCCCACAAAATTCCCTAAATCTTCTCAAAACACGGCCAAAATCCACAAAAATCCCACCAAATCTCCACAAATTCCCACAGAATACATGAAAAATCCCTGATAATTCGTCAGTTCTCTACAGAATCTCACCAAATTCCAGAAGAGTCCCTCAAAGTTCCACAAACATCCCACAAAATCTCCCCAGTATCCAACAAAATTCCAGGAAAAATCCCACAAAATTCCCTAAATCTTCTCAAAACACGACCAAATTCTAGAAAAATATCCCACCAAATCTCCACAAATTCCCACAAAATACATGAAAAATCCCTCAAGATCCCTAAATCGCCTCAATATCCCACAAAATCCCACAAAAATCACACAAAACCTCCACACGTTTCCACAAAATATAAAAAAAAATCCTCAAAATTCTTCAAGTCTCCTCAAAACCACGCAAAGTCCTTGAAAAGGCCCACCAAATTCCAGGAAAATCCCACAGAATCTACACAAATTCCCACAAAATCTAAAACAAATTCCTCAAAATTCTTCAAGTCTCCTCAAAACCACACAAAGTCCTTCAAAAAGGCCCACCAAATTCCAGAAAAATCTTACAGAATTCCCTAAATCTTCTCAAAACATGACCAAATTCTAGAAAAATATCACACCAAATCTCCACAAATTCCCACAGAATACATGAAAAATATCTGATAATTCGTCAGTTCTCTACAGAATCTCACCAAATTCCAGAAAAGTCCCTCAAAGTTCCACAAACATCCCACAAAATCTCCCCAGAATCCAACAAAATTCCAGGAAAAATCCCACAAAATTCCCTAAATCTTCTTAAAACACGGCAAAATCCACAAAAATCACACCAAATCTCCACAAATTCCCTCAGAATACATGAAAAATCCCTGATAATTCGTCAGTTCTCTACAGAATCTCACCAAATTCCAGAAAAGTCCCTCAAAGTTCCACAAACATCCCACAAAATCTCCCCAGGATCCAACAAAATTCCAGGAAAAATCCCACAAAATTCCCTAAATCTTCTCAAAACTCTACCAAATTCCAGAAAAATATACCACCGAATCTCCACAAATTCCCACAGAATACATGAAAAATCCCTGATAATTCTTCAGTTCTCTACAGAATCTCACCAAATTCCAGAAAAGTCCCTCAAAGTTCCACAAAATCTACTCAATATCCAACAAAATTCAAGAAAAATCCCACAAAATTCCCTAAATCTTCACAAAACACGACCAAATTCTAGAAAAATATCCCACCAAATCTCCACAAATTCCCACAAAATACATGAAAAATCCCTCAAGATCCCTAAATCGCCTCAATATCCCACAAAATCCCACAAAAATCACACAAAACCTCCACAAGTTTCCACAAAATATAAAAAAAAATCCTCAAAATTCTTCAAGTCTCCTCAAAACCACACAAAGTCCTTGAAAAAAACCACCAAATTCCAGAAAAATCCCACAGAATCTACACAAATTCCCACAAAATCTAAAACAAATTCCTCAAAATTCTTCAAGTCTCCTCAGAATCCCACACAATTCCAGAAAAAAACCCACAAAATTCCAGAGAAGTCCCACAAAACTCCCTAAATCATTTCAAAACCCTACCAATTCACAGGAATGTCCCACAAAATCTCCACCAATTCCCAGAACATCCCACAAAAATCTCACAAAAATCCCTAAATCTTCTGAAAACTCGACCAAATTCCAGAAACGCCCCATAAAATCAGCACTGTTTCCCACAAAATTCAAGAAAAAACACCACAAAATTCCCTAAATCTTTTCAAAATACCACAAAATTCTTGAAAAGCCCCACCAAATTCCAGAAACATCCCACAAAATGTCCTCAATACCCAACAAAATCCCAGAAAAATCCCACAAAATTCCCTAAATCTTCTGAAAACTTGACGAAATTCCAGAAACGCCCCATAAAATCAGCACAGTATCCAACAAAATCCCAGAAAAATCCCACAAAATTCCCTAAATCTTCTCAAAACACGGCCAAAATCCACAAAAATCCCACCAAATCTCCACAAATTCCCACAGAATACATGAAAAATCCCTGATAATTCGTCCGTTCTATACAGAAACTCACCAAATTCCAGAAGAGTCCCTCAAAGTTCCACAAACATCCCACAAAATCTCCCCAGTATCCAACAAAATTCCAGGAAAAATCCCACAAAATTCCCTAAATCTTCTCAAAACACGACCAAATTCTAGAAAAATATCCCACCAAATCTCCACAAATTCCCACAAAATACATGAAAAATCCCTCAAGATCCCTAAATCGCCTCAATATCCCACAAAATCCCACAAAAATCACACAAAACCTCCACACGTTTCCACAAAATATAAAAAAAAATCCTCAAAATTCTTCAAGTCTCCTCAAAACCACGCAAAGTCCTTGAAAAGGCCCACCAAATTCCAGGAAAATCCCACAGAATCTACACAAATTCCCACAAAATCTAAAACAAATTCCTCAAAATTCTTCAAGTCTCCTCAAAACCACACAAAGTCCTTCAAAAAGGCCCACCAAATTCCAGAAAAAACTTACAGAATTCCCTAAACCTTGTCAAAACATGACCAAATTCTAGAAAAATATCACACCAAATCTCCACAAATTCCCACAGAATACATGAAAAATCCCTGATAATTCGTCAGTTCTCTACAGAATCTCACCAAATTCCAGAAGAGTCCGTCAAAGTTCCACAAACATCCCACAAAATCTCCCCAGAATCCAACAAAATTCCAGGAAAAATCCCACAAAATTCCCTAAATCTTCTTAAAACACGGCAAAATCCACAAAAATCACACCAAATCTCCACAAATTCCCTCAGAATACATGAAAAATCCCTGATAATTCGTCAGTTCTCTACAGAATCTCACCAAATTCCAGAAAAGTCCCTCAAAGTTCCACAAACATCCCACAAAATCTCCCCAGGATCCAACAAAATTCCAGGAAAAATCCCACAAAATTCCCTAAATCTTCTCAAAACTCTACCAAATTCCAGAAAAATATACCACCGAATCTCCACAAATTCCCACAGAATACATGAAAAATCCCTGATAATTCTTCAGTTCTCTACAGAATCTCACCAAATTCCAGAAAAGTCCCTCAAAGTTCCACAAAATCTACTCAATATCCAACAAAATTCAAGAAAAATCCCACAAAATTCCCTAAATCTTCACAAAACACGACCAAATTCTAGAAAAATATCCCACCAAATCTCCACAAATTCCCACAAAATACATGAAAAATCCCTCAAGATCCCTAAATCGCCTCAATATCCCACAAAATCCCACAAAGATCACACAAAACCTCCACAAGTTTCCACAAAATCTAAGAAAATTTCCTCAAAATTCTTCAAGTCTCCTCAAAACCACACAAAGTCCTTGAAAAGGCCCACCAAATTCCAGAAAAATCCCACAGAATCTACACAAATTCCTACAAAATCTAAAACAAATTCCTCAAAATTCTTCAAGTCTCCTCAGAATCCCACACAATTCCAGAAAAAACCCACAAAATTCCAGAGAAGTCCCACAAAACTCCATAAATCATTTCAAAACCCTACCAATTCACAGGAATGTCCCACAAAATCTCCACCAATTCCCAGAACATCCCACAAAAATCTCACAAAAATCCCTAAATCTTCTGAAAACTCGACCAAATTCCAGAAACGCCCCATAAAATCAGCACAGTTTCCCTCAAAATTCAAGAAAAAACACCACAAAATTCCCAAAATCTTTTCAAAATACCACAAAATTCTTGAAAAGCCCCACCAAATTCCAGAAACATCCCACAAAATGTCCTCAATACCCAACAAAATCCCAGAAAAATCCCACAAAATTCCCTAAATCTTCTGAAAACTTGACGAAATTCCAGAAACGCCCCATAAAATCAGCACAGTATCCAACAAAATCCCAGAAAAATCACACAAAATTCCCTAAATCTTCTCAAAACACGGCCAAAATCCACAAAAATACCACCAAATCTCCACAAATTCCCACAGAATACATGAAAAATCCCTGATAATTCGTCCGTTCTCTACAGAATCTCACCAAATTCCAGAAGAGTCCCTCAAAGTTCCACAAACATCCCACAAAATCTCCCCAGTATCCAATAAAATTCCAGGAAAAATCCCACAAAATTCCCTAAATCTTCCCAAAACACGACCAAATTCTAGAAAAATATCCCACCAAATCTCCACAAATTCCCACAAAATACATGAAAAATCCCTCAAGATCCTTAAATCGCCTCAATATCCCACAAAATCCCACAAAAATCACACAAAACCTCCACAAGTTTCCACAAAGTATAAAAAAAAATCCTCAAAATTCTTCAAGTCTCCTCAAAACCACACAAAGTCCTTGAAAAGGCCCACCAAATTCCAGTAAAATCCCACAGAATCTCCACAAATTCCCACAAAATCTAAAACAAATTCCTCAAAATTCTTCAAGTCTCCTCAAAACCACACAAAGTCCTTCAAAAAGGCCCACCAAATTCCAGAAAAATCTTACAGAATTCCCTAAATCTTCTCAAAACATGACCAAATTCTAGAAAAATATCACACCGAATCTCCACAAATTCCCACAGAATACATGAAAAATCCCTGATAATTCGTCAGTTCTCTACAGAATCTCACCAAATTCCAGAAAAGTCCCTCAAAGTTCCACAAACATCCCACAAAATCTCCCCAGTATCCAACAAAATTCCAGGAAAAATCCCACAAAATTCCCTAAATCTTCTCAAAACATGACCAAATTCTAGAAAAATATACCACCGAATCTCCACAAATTCCCACAGAATACATGAAAAATCCCTGATAATTCGTCAGTTCTCTACAGAATCTCACCAAATTCCAGAAAAGTCCCTCAAAGTTCCACAAAATCTACTCAATATCCAACAAAATTCAAGAAAAATCCCACAAAATTCCCTAAATCTTCACAAAACACGACCAAATTCTAGAAAAATATCCCACCAAATCTCCACAAATTCCCACAAAATACATGAAAAATCCCTCAAGATCCCTAAATCGCCTCAATATCCCACAAAATCCCACAAAAATCACACAAAACCTCCACAAGTTTCCACAAAATATAAAAAAAAATCCTCAAAATTCTTCAAGTCTCCTCAAAACCACACAAAGTCCTTCAAAAAGGCCCACCAAATTCCAGAAAAATCTTACAGAATTCCCTAAATCTTCTCAAAACATGACCAAATTCTAGAAAAATATCACACCAAATCTCCACAAATTCCCACAGAATACATGAAAAATCCCTGATAATTCGTCAGTTCTCTACAAAATCTCACCAAATTCCAGAAAAGTCCCTCAAAGTTCCACAAACATCCCACAAAATCTCCCCAGAATCCAACAAAATTCCAGGAAAAATCCCACAAAATTCCCTAAATCTTCTCAAAAGACGGCCAAAATCCACAAAAAACCCACCAAATCTCCACAAATTCCCACAGAATACATGAAAAATCCCTGATAATTCGTCAGTTCTCTACAGAATCTCACCAAATTCCAGAGAAGTCCCTCAAAGTTCCACAAACATCCCACAAAATCTCCCCAGTATCCAACAAAATTCCAGGAAAAATCCCACAAAATTCCCTAAATCTTCTCAAAACACGACCAAATTCTAGAAAAATATCCCACCAAATCTCCACAAATTCCCACAAAATACATGAAAAATCCCTCAAGATCCCTAAATCGCCTCAATATCCCACAAAATCCCACAAAGATCACACAAAACCTCCACAAGTTTCCACAAAATCTAAGAAAATTTCCTCAAAATTCTTCAAGTCTCCTCAAAACCACACAAAGTCCTTGAAAAGGCCCACCAAATTCCAGAAAAATCCCACAGAATCTACACAAATTCCTACAAAATCTAAAACAAATTCCTCAAAATTCTTCAAGTCTCCTCAGAATCCCACACAATTCCAGAAAAAACCCACAAAATTCCAGAGAAGTCCCACAAAACTCCATAAATCATTTCAAAACCCTACCAATTCACAGGAATGTCCCACAAAATCTCCACCAATTCCCAGAACATCCCACAAAAATCTCACAAAAATCCCTAAATCTTCTGAAAACTCGACCAAATTCCAGAAACGCCCCATAAAATCAGCACAGTTTCCCTCAAAATTCAAGAAAAAACACCACAAAATTCCCAAAATCTTTTCAAAATACCACAAAATTCTTGAAAAGCCCCACCAAATTCCAGAAACATCCCACAAAATGTCCTCAATACCCAACAAAATCCCAGAAAAATCCCACAAAATTCCCTAAATCTTCTGAAAACTTGAAGAAATTCCAGAAACGCCCCATAAAATCAGCACAGTATCCAACAAAATCCCAGAAAAATCCCACAAAATTCCCTAAATCTTCTCAAAACACGGCCAAAATCCACAAAAATCCCACCAAATCTCCACAAATTCCCACAGAATACATGAAAAATCCCTGATAATTCGTCAGTTCTCTACAGAATCTCACCAAATTCCAGAAGAGTCCCTCAAAGTTCCACAAACATCCCACAAAATCTCCCCAGTATCCAACAAAATTCCAGGAAAAATCCCACAAAATTCCCTAAATCTTCTCAAAACACGACCAAATTCTAGAAAAATATCCCACCAAATCTCCACAAATTCCCACAAAATACATGAAAAATCCCTCAAGATCCCTAAATCGCCTCAATATCCCACAAAATCCCACAAAAATCACACAAAACCTCCACACGTTTCCACAAAATATAAAAAAAAATCCTCAAAATTCTTCAAGTCTCCTCAAAACCACGCAAAGTCCTTGAAAAGGCCCACCAAATTCCAGGAAAATCCCACAGAATCTACACAAATTCCCACAAAATCTAAAACAAATTCCTCAAAATTCTTCAAGTCTCCTCAAAACCACACAAAGTCCTTCAAAAAGGCCCACCAAATTCCAGAAAAATCTTACAGAATTCCCTAAATCTTCTCAAAACATGACCAAATTCTAGAAAAATATCACACCAAATCTCCACAAATTCCCACAGAATACATGAAAAATATCTGATAATTCGTCAGTTCTCTACAGAATCTCACCAAATTCCAGAAAAGTCCCTCAAAGTTCCACAAACATCCCACAAAATCTCCCCAGAATCCAACAAAATTCCAGGAAAAATCCCACAAAATTCCCTAAATCTTCTTAAAACACGGCAAAATCCACAAAAATCACACCAAATCTCCACAAATTCCCTCAGAATACATGAAAAATCCCTGATAATTCGTCAGTTCTCTACAGAATCTCACCAAATTCCAGAAAAGTCCCTCAAAGTTCCACAAACATCCCACAAAATCTCCCCAGGATCCAACAAAATTCCAGGAAAAATCCCACAAAATTCCCTAAATCTTCTCAAAACTCTACCAAATTCCAGAAAAATATACCACCGAATCTCCACAAATTCCCACAGAATACATGAAAAATCCCTGATAATTCTTCAGTTCTCTACAGAATCTCACCAAATTCCAGAAAAGTCCCTCAAAGTTCCACAAAATCTACTCAATATCCAACAAAATTCAAGAAAAATCCCACAAAATTCCCTAAATCTTCACAAAACACGACCAAATTCTAGAAAAATATCCCACCAAATCTCCACAAATTCCCACAAAATACATGAAAAATCCCTCAAGATCCCTAAATCGCCTCAATATCCCACAAAATCCCACAAAAATCACACAAAACCTCCACAAGTTTCCACAAAATATAAAAAAAAATCCTCAAAATTCTTCAAGTCTCCTCAAAACCACACAAAGTCCTTGAAAAAAACCACCAAATTCCAGAAAAATCCCACAGAATCTACACAAATTCCCACAAAATCTAAAACAAATTCCTCAAAATTCTTCAAGTCTCCTCAGAATCCCACACAATTCCAGAAAAAAACCCACAAAATTCCAGAGAAGTCCCACAAAACTCCCTAAATCATTTCAAAACCCTACCAATTCACAGGAATGTCCCACAAAATCTCCACCAATTCCCAGAACATCCCACAAAAATCTCACAAAAATCCCTAAATCTTCTGAAAACTCGACCAAATTCCAGAAACGCCCCATAAAATCAGCACTGTTTCCCACAAAATTCAAGAAAAAACACCACAAAATTCCCTAAATCTTTTCAAAATACCACAAAATTCTTGAAAAGCCCCACCAAATTCCAGAAACATCCCACAAAATGTCCTCAATACCCAACAAAATCCCAGAAAAATCCCACAAAATTCCCTAAATCTTCTGAAAACTTGACGAAATTCCAGAAACGCCCCATAAAATCAGCACAGTATCCAACAAAATCCCAGAAAAATCCCACAAAATTCCCTAAATCTTCTCAAAACACGGCCAAAATCCACAAAAATCCCACCAAATCTCCACAAATTCCCACAGAATACATGAAAAATCCCTGATAATTCGTCCGTTCTATACAGAATCTCACCAAATTCCAGAAGAGTCCCTCAAAGTTCCACAAACATCCCACAAAATCTCCCCAGTATCCAACAAAATTCCAGGAAAAATCCCACAAAATTCCCTAAATCTTCTCAAAACACGACCAAATTCTAGAAAAATATCCCACCAAATCTCCACAAATTCCCACAAAATACATGAAAAATCCCTCAAGATCCCTAAATCGCCTCAATATCCCACAAAATCCCACAAAAATCACACAAAACCTCCACACGTTTCCACAAAATATAAAAAAAAATCCTCAAAATTCTTCAAGTCTCCTCAAAACCACGCAAAGTCCTTGAAAAGGCCCACCAAATTCCAGGAAAATCCCACAGAATCTACACAAATTCCCACAAAATCTAAAACAAATTCCTCAAAATTCTTCAAGTCTCCTCAAAACCACACAAAGTCCTTCAAAAAGGCCCACCAAATTCCAGAAAAAACTTACAGAATTCCCTAAACCTTGTCAAAACATGACCAAATTCTAGAAAAATATCACACCAAATCTCCACAAATTCCCACAGAATACATGAAAAATCCCTGATAATTCGTCAGTTCTCTACAGAATCTCACCAAATTCCAGAAGAGTCCGTCAAAGTTCCACAAACATCCCACAAAATCTCCCCAGAATCCAACAAAATTCCAGGAAAAATCCCACAAAATTCCCTAAATCTTCTTAAAACACGGCAAAATCCACAAAAATCACACCAAATCTCCACAAATTCCCTCAGAATACATGAAAAATCCCTGATAATTCGTCAGTTCTCTACAGAATCTCACCAAATTCCAGAAAAGTCCCTCAAAGTTCCACAAACATCCCACAAAATCTCCCCAGGATCCAACAAAATTCCAGGAAAAATCCCACAAAATTCCCTAAATCTTCTCAAAACTCTACCAAATTCCAGAAAAATATACCACCGAATCTCCACAAATTCCCACAGAATACATGAAAAATCCCTGATAATTCTTCAGTTCTCTACAGAATCTCACCAAATTCCAGAAAAGTCCCTCAAAGTTCCACAAAATCTACTCAATATCCAACAAAATTCAAGAAAAATCCCACAAAATTCCCTAAATCTTCACAAAACACGACCAAATTCTAGAAAAATATCCCACCAAATCTCCACAAATTCCCACAAAATACATGAAAAATCCCTCAAGATCCCTAAATCGCCTCAATATCCCACAAAATCCCACAAAAATCACACAAAACCTCCACAAGTTTCCACAAAATATAAAAAAAAATCCTCAAAATTCTTCAAGTCTCCTCAAAACCACACAAAGTCCTTGAAAAAAACCACCAAATTCCAGAAAAATCCCACAGAATCTACACAAATTCCCAAAAATCTAAAACAAATTCCTCAAAATTCTTCAAGTCTCCTCAGAATCCCACACAATTCCAGAAAAAAACCCACAAAATTCCAGAGAAGTCCCACAAAACTCCCTAAATCATTTCAAAACCCTACCAATTCACAGGAAAGTCCCACAAAATCTCTACCAATTCCCAGAACATCCCACAAAAATCTCACAAAAATCCCTAAATCTTCTGAAAACTCGACCAAATTCCAGAAACGCCCCATAAAATCAGCACAGTTTCCCAAAAAATTCAAGAAAAAACACCACAAAATTCCCAAAATCTTTTCAAAATACCACAAAATTCTTGAAAAGCCCCACCAAATTCCAGAAACATCCCACAAAATGTCCTCAATACCCAACAAAATCCCAGAAAAATCCCACAAAATTCCCTAAATCTTCTGAAAACTTGACGAAATTCCAGAAACGCCCCATAAAATCAGCACAGTATCCAACAAAATCCCAGAAAAATCACACAAAATTCCCTAAATCTTCTCAAAACACGGCCAAAATCCACAAAAATACCACCAAATCTCCACAAATTCCCACAGAATACATGAAAAATCCCTGATAATTCGTCCGTTCTCTACAGAATCTCACCAAATTCCAGAAGAGTCCCTCAAAGTTCCACAAACATCCCACAAAATCTCCCCAGTATCCAATAAAATTCCAGGAAAAATCCCACAAAATTCCCTAAATCTTCCCAAAACACGACCAAATTCTAGAAAAATATCCCACCAAATCTCCACAAATTCCCACAAAATACATGAAAAATCCCTCAAGATCCTTAAATCGCCTCAATATCCCACAAAATCCCACAAAAATCACACAAAACCTCCACAAGTTTCCACAAAGTATAAAAAAAAATCCTCAAAATTCTTCAAGTCTCCTCAAAACCACACAAAGTCCTTGAAAAGGCCCACCAAATTCCAGTAAAATCCCACAGAATCTCCACAAATTCCCACAAAATCTAAAACAAATTCCTCAAAATTCTTCAAGTCTCCTCAAAACCACACAAAGTCCTTCAAAAAGGCCCACCAAATTCCAGAAAAATCTTACAGAATTCCCTAAATCTTCTCAAAACATGACCAAATTCTAGAAAAATATCACACCGAATCTCCACAAATTCCCACAGAATACATGAAAAATCCCTGATAATTCGTCAGTTCTCTACAGAATCTCACCAAATTCCAGAAAAGTCCCTCAAAGTTCCACAAACATCCCACAAAATCTCCCCAGTATCCAACAAAATTCCAGGAAAAATCCCACAAAATTCCCTAAATCTTCTCAAAACATGACCAAATTCTAGAAAAATATACCACCGAATCTCCACAAATTCCCACAGAATACATGAAAAATCCCTGATAATTCGTCAGTTCTCTACAGAATCTCACCAAATTCCAGAAAAGTCCCTCAAAGTTCCACAAAATCTACTCAATATCCAACAAAATTCAAGAAAAATCCCACAAAATTCCCTAAATCTTCACAAAACACGACCAAATTCTAGAAAAATATCCCACCAAATCTCCACAAGTTTCCACAAAGTATAAAAAAAAATCCTCAAAATTCTTCAAGTCTCCTCAAAACCACACAAAGTCCTTGAAAAGGCCCACCAAATTCCAGTAAAATCCCACAGAATCTCCACAAATTCCCACAAAATCTAAAACAAATTCCTCAAAATTCTTCAAGTCTCCTCAAAACCACACAAAGTCCTTCAAAAAGGCCCACCAAATTCCAGAAAAATCTTACAGAATTCCCTAAATCTTCTCAAAACATGACCAAATTCTAGAAAAATATCACACCGAATCTCCACAAATTCCCACAGAATACATGAAAAATCCCTGATAATTCGTCAGTTCTCTACAGAATCTCACCAAATTCCAGAAAAGTCCCTCAAAGTTCCACAAACATCCCACAAAATCTCCCCAGTATCCAACAAAATTCCAGGAAAAATCCCACAAAATTCCCTAAATCTTCTCAAAACATGACCAAATTCTAGAAAAATATACCACCGAATCTCCACAAATTCCCACAGAATACATGAAAAATCCCGGATAATTCGTCAGTTCTCTACAGAATCTCACCAAATTCCAGAAAAGTCCCTCAAAGTTCCACAAAATCTACTCAATATCCAACAAAATTCAAGAAAAATCCCACAAAATTCCCTAAATCTTCACAAAACACGACCAAATTCTAGAAAAATATCCCACCAAATCTCCACAAATTCCCACAAAATACATGAAAAATCCCTCAAGATCCCTAAATCGCCTCAATATCCCACAAAATCCCACAAAAATCACACAAAACCTCCACAAGTTTCCACAAAATATAAAAAAAAATCCTCAAAATTCTTCAAGTCTCCTCAAAACCACACAAAGTCCTTCAAAAAGGCCCACCAAATTCCAGAAAAATCTTACAGAATTCCCTAAATCTTCTCAAAACATGACCAAATTCTAGAAAAATATCACACCAAATCTCCACAAATTCCCACAGAATACATGAAAAATCCCTGATAATTCTTCAGTTCTCTACAAAATCTCACCAAATTCCAGAAAAGTCCCTCAAAGTTCCACAAACATCCCACAAAATCTCCCCAGAATCCAACAAAATTCCAGGAAAAATCCCACAAAATTCCCTAAATCTTCTCAAAAGACGGCCAAAATCCACAAAAAACCCACCAAATCTCCACAAATTCCCACAGAATACATGAAAAATCCCTGATAATTCGTCAGTTCTCTACAGAATCTCACCAAATTCCAGAGAAGTCCCTCAAAGTTCCACAAACATCCCACAAAATCTCCCCAGTATCCAACAAAATTCCAGGAAAAATCCCACAAAATTCCCTAAATCTTCTCAAAACACGACCAAATTCTAGAAAAATATCCCACCAAATCTCCACAAATTCCCACAAAATACATGAAAAATCCCTCAAGATCCCTAAATCGCATCAATATCCCACAAAATCCCACAAAGATCACACAAAACCTCCACAAGTTTCCACAAAATCTAAGAAAATTTCCTCAAAATTCTTCAAGTCTCCTCAAAACCACACAAAGTCCTTGAAAAGGCCCACCAAATTCCAGAAAAATCCCACAGAATCTACACAAATTCCTACAAAATCTAAAACAAATTCCTCAAAATTCTTCAAGTCTCCTCAGAATCCCACACAATTCCAGAAAAAACCCACAAAATTCCAGAGAAGTCCCACAAAACTCCATAAATCATTTCAAAACCCTACCAATTCACAGGAATGTCCCACAAAATCTCCACCAATTCCCAGAACATCCCACAAAAATCTCACAAAAATCCCTAAATCTTCTGAAAACTCGACCAAATTCCAGAAACGCCCCATAAAATCAGCACAGTTTCCCTCAAAATTCAAGAAAAAACACCACAAAATTCCCAAAATCTTTTCAAAATACCACAAAATTCTTGAAAAGCCCCACCAAATTCCAGAAGCATCCCACAAAATGTCCTCAATACCCAACAAAATCCCAGAAAAATCACACAAAATTCCCTAAATCTTCTCAAAACACGGCCAAAATCCACAAAAATCCCACCAAATCTCCACAAATTCCCACAGAATACATGAAAAATCCCTGATAATTCGTCAGTTCTCTACAGAATCTCACCAAATTCCAGAAGAGTCCCTCAAAGTTCCACAAACATCCCACAAAATCTCCCCAGTATCCAATAAAATTCCAGGAAAAATCCCACAAAATTCCCTAAATCTTCCCAAAACACGACCAAATTCTACAAAAATATCCCACCAAATCTCCACAAATTCCCACAAAATACATGAAAAATCCCTCAAGATCCCTAAATCGCCTCAATATCCCACAAAATCCCACAAAAATCACACAAAACCTCCACAAGTTTCCACAAAATATAAAAAAAAATCCTCAAAATTCTTCAAGTCTCCTCAAAACCACACAAAGTCCTTGAAAAGGCCCACCAAATTCCAGTAAAATCCCACAGAATCTCCACAAATTCCCACAAAATCTAAAACAAATTCCTCAAAATTCTTCAAGTCTCCTCAAAACCACACAAAGTCCTTCAAAAAGGCCCACCAAATTCCAGAAAAATCTTACAGAATTCCCTAAATCTTCTCAAAACATGACCAAATTCTAGAAAAATATCACACCAAATCTCCACAAATTCCCACAGAATACATGAAAAATCCCTGATAATTCGTCAGTTCTCTACAGAATCTCACCAAATTCCAGAAAAGTCCCTCAAAGTTCCACAAACATCCCACAAAATCTCCCCAGTATCCAACAAAATTCCAGGAAAAATCCCACAAAATTCCCTAAATCTTCTCAAAACATGACCAAATTCCAGAAAAATATCCCACCGAATCTCCACAAATTCCCACAGAATACATGAAAAATGCCTGATAATTCGTCAGTTCTCTACAGAATCTCACCAAATTCCAGAAAAGTCCCTCAAAGTTCCACAAAACCTACTCAATATCCAACAGAATTCAAGAAAAATCCCACAAAATTCCCTAAATCTTCACAAAACACGACCAAATTCTAGAAAAATATCCCACCAAATCTCCACAAATTCCCACAAAATACATGAAAAATCCCTCAAGATCCCTAAATCGCCTCAATATCCCACAAAATCCCACAAAAATCACACAAAACCTCCACAAGTTTCCACAAAATATAAAAAAAAATCCTCAAAATTCTTCAAGTCTCCTCAAAACCACACAAAGTCTTTGAAAAAAACCACCAAATTCCAGAAAAATCCCACAGAATCTACACAAATTCCCAAAAATCTAAAACAAATTCCTCAAAATTCTTCAAGTCTCCTCAAAACCACACAAAGTCCTTCAAAAAGGCCCACCAAATTCCAGAAAAATCTTACAGAATTCCCTAAATCTTCTCAAAACATGACCAAATTCTAGAAAAATATCACACCAAATCTCCACAAATTCCCACAGAATACATGAAAAATCCCTGATAATTCTTCAGTTCTCTACAAAATCTCACCAAATTCCAAAAAAGTCCCTCAAAGTTCCACAAACATCCCACAAAATCTCCCCAGAATCCAACAAAATTCCAGGAAAAATCCCACAAAATTCCCTAAATCTTCTCAAAAGACGGCCAAAATCCACAAAAAACCCACCAAATCTCCACAAATTCCCACAGAATACATGAAAAATCCCTGATAATTCGTCAGTTCTCTACAGAATCTCACCAAATTCCAGAAAAGTCCCTCAAAGTTCCACAAGCATCCCACAAAATCTCCCCAGTATCCAATAAAATTCCAGGAAAAATCCCACAAAATTCCCTAAATCTTCTCAAAACACGACCAAATTCTAGAAAAATATCCCACCGAATCTCCACAAATTCCCACAAAATACATGAAAAATCCCTCAAGATCCCTAAATCGCCTCAATATCCCACAAAATCCCACAAAGATCACACAAAACCTCCACAAGTTTCCACAAAATCTAAGAAAATTTCCTCAAAATTCTTCAAGTCTCCTCAAAACCACACAAAGTCCTTGAAAAGGCCCACCAAATTCCAGAAAAATCCCACAGAATCTACACAAATTCCTACAAAATCTAAAACAAATTCCTCAAAATTCTTCAAGTCTCCTCAGAATCCCACACAATTCCAGAAAAAACCCACAAAATTCCAGAGAAGTCCCACAAAACTCCCTAAATCATTTCAAAACCCTACCAATTCACAGGAATGTCCCACAAAATCTCCACCAATTCCCAGAACATCCCACAAAAATCTCACAAAAATCCCTAAATCTTCTGAAAACTCGACCAAATTCCAGAAACGCCCCATAAAATCAGCACAGTTTCCCTCAAAATTCAAGAAAAAACACCACAAAATTCCCAAAATCTTTTCAAAATACCACAAAATTCTGAAAAGCCCCACCAAATTCCACAAACATTCCACAAAATCTCCCCAGTATCCAATAAAATTCCAGGAAAAATCCCACAAAATTCCCTAAATCTTCCCAAAACACGACCAAATTCTACAAAAATATCGCACCAAATCTCCACAAATTCCCACAAAATACATGAAAAATCCCTCAAGATCCCTAAATCGCCTCAATATCCCACAAAATCCCACAAAAATCACACAAAACCTCCACAAGTTTCCACAAAATATAAAAAAAAATCCTCAAAATTCTTCAAGTCTCCTCAAAACCACACAAAGTCCTTGAAAAGGCCCACCAAATTCCAGTAAAATCCCACAGAATCTCCACAAATTCCCACAAAATCTAAAACAAATTCCTCAAAATTCTTCAAGTCTCCTCAAAACCACACAAAGTCCTTCAAAAAGGCCCACCAAATTCCAGAAAAATCTTACAGAATTCCCTAAATCTTCTCAAAACATGACCAAATTCTAGAAAAATATCACACCAAATCTCCACAAATTCCCACAGAATACATGAAAAATATCTGATAATTCGTCAGTTCTCTACAGAATCTCACCAAATTCCAGAAAAGTCCCTCAAATTCCACAAACATCCCACAAAATCTCCCCAGTATCCAACAAAATTCCAGGAAAAATCCCACAAAATTCCCTAAATCTTCTCAAAACATGACCAAATTCCAGAAAAATATACCACCGAATCTCCACAAATTCCCACAGAATACATGAAAAATCCCTGATAATTCGTCAGTTCTCTACAGAATCTCACCAAATTCCAGAAAAGTCCCTCAAAGTTCCACAAAATCTACTCAATATCCAACAAAATTCAAGAAAAATCCCACAAAATTCCCTAAATCTTCACAAAACACGACCAAATTCTAGAAAAATATCCCACCAAATCTCCACAAATTCCCACAAAATACATGAAAAATCCCTCAAGATCCCTAAATCGCCGCAATATCCCACAAAATCCCACAAAAATCACACAAAACCTCCACAAGTTTCCACAAAATATAAAAAAAAATCCTCAAAATTCTTCAAGTCTCCTCAAAACCACACAAAGTCCTAAAAAAAACCACCAAATTCCAGAAAAATCCCACAGAATCTACACAAATTCCCAAAAATCTAAAACAAATTCCTCAAAATTCTTCAAGTCTCCTCAGAATCCCACACAATTCCAGAAAGAAACCCACAAATTCCAGAGAAGTCCCACAAAACTCCCTAAATCATTTCAAAACCCTACCAATTCACAGGAAAGTCCCACAAAATCTCTACCAATTCCCAGAACATCCCACAAAAATCTCACAAAAATCCATAAATCTTCTGAAAACTCGAACAAATTCCAGAAACGCCCCATAAAATCAGCACAGTTTCCCAAAAAATTCAAGAAACAACACCACAAAATTCCCAAAATCTTTTCAAAATACCACAAAATTCTTGAAAAGCCCCACCAAATTCCAGAAACATCCCACAAAATGTCCTCAATACCCAACAAAATCCCAGAAAAATCCCACAAAATTCCCTAAATCTTCTGAAAACTTGACGAAATTCCAGAAACGCCCCATAAAATCAGCACAGTATCCAACAAATCCCAGAAAAATCACACAAAATTCCCTAAATCTTCTCAAAACACGGCCAAAATCCACAAAAATCCCACCAAATCTCCACAAATTCCCACAGAATACATGAAAAATCCCTGATAATTCGTCCGTTCTCTACAGAATCTCACCAAATTCCAGAAGAGTCCCTCAAAGTTCCACAAACATCCCACAAAATCTCCCCAGTATCCAACAAAATTCCAGGAAAAATCCCACAAAATTCCCTAAATCTTCCCAAAACACGACCAAATTCTAGAAAAATATCCCACCAAATCTCCACAAATTCCCACAAAATACATGAAAAATCCCTCAAGATCCTTAAATCGCCTCAATATCCCACAAAATCCCACAAAAATAACACAAAACCTCCACAAGTTTCCACAAAATATAAAAAAAAATCCTCAAAATTCTTCAAGTCTCCTCAAAACCACACGAAGTCCTTGAAAAGGCCCACCAAATTCCAGTAAAATCCCACAGAATCTCCACAAATTCCCACAAAATCTAAAACAAATTCCTCAAAATTCTTCAAGTCTCCTCAAAACCACACAAAGTCCTTCAAAAAGGCCCACCAAATTCCAGAAAAATCTTACAGAATTCCCTAAATCTTCTCAAAACATTACCAAATTCTAGAAAAATATCACACCAAATCTCCACAAATTCCCACAGAATACATGAAAAATCCCTGATAATTCTTCAGTTCTCTACAAAATCTCACCAAATTCCAGAAAAGTCCCTCAAAGTTCCACAAACATCCCACAAAATCTCCCCAGTATCCAACAAAATTCCAGGAAAATCACACAAAATTCCCTAAATCTTCTCAAAACATGACCAAATTCTAGAAAAATATCCCACCAAATCTCCACAAAATCCCACAAAATACATGAAAAATCCCTCCAGATCCCTAAATCGCCTCAATATCCCACAAAATCCCACGAAAATCACACAAAACCTCCACAAGTTTCCGCAAAATATAAAAAAAATCCTCAAAATTCTTCAAGTCTCTTCAAAACCACACAAAGTCCTTGAAAAGGCCCACCAAATTCCAGTAAAATCCCACAGAATCTCCACAAATTCCCACAAAATCTAAAACAAATTCCTCAAAATTCTTCAAGTCTCCTCAGAATCCCACACAATTCCAGAAAAAACCCACAAAATTCCAGAGAAGTCCCACAAAACTCCCTAAATCATTTCAAAACCCTACCAATTCACAGGAATGTCCCACAAAATCTCCACCAATTCCCAGAACATCCCACAAAAATCTCACAAAAATTCCTAAATCTTCTGAAAACTCGACCAAATTCCAGAAACGCCCCATAAAATCAGCACAGTTTCCCAAAAAATTCAAGAAAAAACACCACAAAATTCCCAAAATCTTTTCAAAATACCACAAAATTCTTGAAAAGCCCCACCAAATTCCAGAAACATCCCACAAAATGTCCTCAATACCCAACAAAATCCCAGAAAAATCCCACAAAATTCCCTAAATCTTCTGAAAACTTGACGAAATTCCAGAAACGCCCCATAAAATCAGCACAGTATCCAACAAATCCCAGAAAAATCACACAAAATTCCCTAAATCTTCTCAAAACACGGCCAAAATCCACAAAAATCCCACCAAATCTCCACAAATTCCCACAGAATACATGAAAAATCCCTGATAATTCGTCCGTTCTCTACAGAATCTCACCAAATTCCAGAAGAGTCCCTCAAAGTTCCACAAACATCCCACAAAATCTCCCCAGTATCCAACAAAATTCCAGGAAAAATCCCACAAAATTCCCTAAATCTTCCCAAAACACGACCAAATTCTAGAAAAATATCCCACCAAATCTCCACAAATTCCCACAAAATACATGAAAAATCCCTCAAGATCCTTAAATCGCCTCAATATCCCACAAAATCCCACAAAAATAACACAAAACCTCCACAAGTTTCCACAAAATATAAAAAAAAATCCTCAAAATTCTTCAAGTCTCCTCAAAACCACACGAAGTCCTTGAAAAGGCCCACCAAATTCCAGTAAAATCCCACAGAATCTCCACAAATTCCCACAAAATCTAAAACAAATTCCTCAAAATTCTTCAAGTCTCCTCAAAACCACACAAAGTCCTTCAAAAAGGCCCACCAAATTCCAGAAAAATCTTACAGAATTCCCTAAATCTTCTCAAAACATTACCAAATTCTAGAAAAATATCACACCAAATCTCCACAAATTCCCACAGAATACATGAAAAATCCCTGATAATTCTTCAGTTCTCTACAAAATCTCACCAAATTCCAGAAAAGTCCCTCAAAGTTCCACAAACATCCCACAAAATCTCCCCAGTATCCAACAAAATTCCAGGAAAATCACACAAAATTCCCTAAATCTTCTCAAAACATGACCAAATTCTAGAAAAATATCCCACCAAATCTCCACAAAATCCCACAAAATACATGAAAAATCCCTCCAGATCCCTAAATCGCCTCAATATCCCACAAAATCCCACGAAAATCACACAAAACCTCCACAAGTTTCCGCAAAATATAAAAAAAATCCTCAAAATTCTTCAAGTCTCTTCAAAACCACACAAAGTCCTTGAAAAGGCCCACCAAATTCCAGTAAAATCCCACAGAATCTCCACAAATTCCCACAAAATCTAAAACAAATTCCTCAAAATTCTTCAAGTCTCCTCAGAATCCCACACAATTCCAGAAAAAACCCACAAAATTCCAGAGAAGTCCCACAAAACTCCCTAAATCATTTCAAAACCCTACCAATTCACAGGAATGTCCCACAAAATCTCCACCAATTCCCAGAACATCCCACAAAAATCTCACAAAAATCCCTAAATCTTCTGAAAACTCGACCAAATTCCAGAAACGCCCCATAAAATCAGCACAGTTTCCCACAAAATTCAAGAAAAAACACCACAAAATTCCCAAAATCTTTTCAAAATACCACAAAATTCTTGAAAAGCCCCACCAAATTCCAGAAACATCCCACAAAATGTCCTCAATACCCAACAAAATCCCAGAAAAATCCCACAAAATTCCCTAAATCTTCTGAAAACTTGAAGAAATTCCAGAAACGCCCCATAAAATCAGCACAGTATCCAACAAAATCCCAGAAAAATCACACAAAATTCCCTAAATCTTCTCAAAACACGGCCAAAATCCACAAAAATCCCACCAAATCTCCACAAATTCCCACAGAATACATGAAAAATCCCTGATAATTCGTCAGTTCTCTACAGAATCTCACCAAATTCCAGAAGAGTCCCTCAAAGTTCCACAAACATCCCACAAAATCTCCCCAGTATCCAATAAAATTCCAGGAAAAATCCCACAAAATTCCCTAAATCTTCTCAAAACATGACCAAATTCTACAAAAATATACCACCGAATCTCCACAAATTCCCACAGAATACATGAAAAATCCCTGATAATTCATCAGTTCTCTACAGAATCTCACCAAATTCCAGAAAAGTCCCTCAAAGTTCCACAAAATCTACTCAATATCCAACAGAATTCAAGAAAAATCCCACAAAATTCCCTAAATCTTCACAAAACACGACCAAATTCTAGAAAAATATCCCACCAAATCTCCACAAATTCCCACAAAATACATGAAAAATCCCTCAAGATCCCTAAATCGCCTCAATATCCCACAAAATCCCACAAAAATCACACAAAACCTCCACAAGTTTCCACAAAATATAAAAAAAAATCCTCAAAATTCTTCAAGTCTCCTCAAAACCACACAAAGTCCTTGAAAAGGCCCACCAAATTCCAGTAAAATCCCACAGAATCTACACAAATTCCCACAAAATCTAAAACAAATTCCTCAAAATTCTTCAAGTCTCCTCAAAACCACACAAAGTCCTTCAAAAAGGCCCACCAAATTCCAGAAAAATCTTACAGAATTCCCTAAATCTTCTCAAAACATGACCAAATTCTAGAAAAATATCACACCAAATCTCCACAAATTCCCACAGAATACATGAAAAATATCTGATAATTCGTCAGTTCTCTACAGAATCTCACCAAATTCCAGAAAAGTCCCTCAAATTCCACAAACATCCCACAAAATCTCCCCAGTATCCAACAAAATTCCAGGAAAAATCCCACAAAATTCCCTAAATCTTCTCAAAACATGACCAAATTCCAGAAAAATATACCACCGAATCTCCACAAATTCCCACAGAATACATGAAAAATCCCTGATAATTCGTCAGTTCTCTACAGAATCTCACCAAATTCCAGAAAAGTCCCTCAAAGTTCCACAAAATCTACTCAATATCCAACAAAATTCAAGAAAAATCCCACAAAATTCCCTAAATCTTCACAAAACACGACCAAATTCTAGAAAAATATCCCACCAAATCTCCACAAATTCCCACAAAATACATGAAAAATCCCTCAAGATCCCTAAATCGCCGCAATATCCCACAAAATCCCACAAAAATCACACAAAACCTCCACAAGTTTCCACAAAATATAAAAAAAAATCCTCAAAATTCTTCAAGTCTCCTCAAAACCACACAAAGTCCTAAAAAAAACCACCAAATTCCAGAAAAATCCCACAGAATCTACACAAATTCCCAAAAATCTAAAACAAATTCCTCAAAATTCTTCAAGTCTCCTCAGAATCCCACACAATTCCAGAAAGAAACCCACAAATTCCAGAGAAGTCCCACAAAACTCCCTAAATCATTTCAAAACCCTACCAATTCACAGGAAAGTCCCACAAAATCTCTACCAATTCCCAGAACATCCCACAAAAATCTCACAAAAATCCCTAAATCTTCTGAAAACTCGAACAAATTCCAGAAACGCCCCATAAAATCAGCACAGTTTCCCAAAAAATTCAAGAAAAAACACCACAAAATTCCCAAAATCTTTTCAAAATACCACAAAATTCTTGAAAAGGCCCACCAAATTCCAGAAACATCCCACAAAATGTCCTCAATACCCAACAAAATCCCAGAAAAATCCCACAAAATTCCCTAAATCTTCTGAAAACTTGACGAAATTCCAGAAACGCCCCATAAAATCAGCACAGTATCCAACAAATCCCAGAAAAATCCCACAAAATTCCCTAAATCTTCTCAAAACACGGCCAAAATCCACAAAAATCCCACCAAATCTCCACAAATTCCCACAGAATACATGAAAAATCCCTGATAATTCGTCCGTTCTCTACAGAATCTCACCAAATTCCAGAAGAGTCCCTCAAAGTTCCACAAACATCCCACAAAATCTCCCCAGTATCCAATAAAATTCCAGGAAAAATCCCACAAAATTCCCTAAATCTTCCCAAAACACGACCAAATTCTAGAAAAATATCCCACCAAATCTCCACAAATTCCCACAAAATACATGAAAAATCCCTCAAGATCCTTAAATCGCCTCAATATCCCACAAAATCCCACAAAAATCACACAAAACCTCCACAAGTTTCCACAAAGTATAAAAAAAAATCCTCAAAATTCTTCAAGTCTCCTCAAAACCACACAAAGTCCTTGAAAAGGCCCACCAAATTCCAGTAAAATCCCACAGAATCTCCACAAATTCCCACAAAATCTAAAACAAATTCCTCAAAATTCTTCAAGTCTCCTCAAAACCACACAAAGTCCTTCAAAAAGGCCCACCAAATTCCAGAAAAATCTTACAGAATTCCCTAAATCTTCTCAAAACATTACCAAATTCTAGAAAAATATCACACCAAATCTCCACAAATTCCCACAGAATACATGAAAAATCCCTGATAATTCTTCAGTTCTCTACAAAATCTCACCAAATTCCAGAAAAGTCCCTCAAAGTTCCACAAACATCCCACAAAATCTCCCCAGTATCCAACAAAATTCCAGGAAAATCACACAAAATTCCCTAAATCTTCTCAAAACATGACCAAATTCTAGAAAAATATCCCACCAAATCTCCACAAAATCCCACAAAATACATGAAAAATCCCTCCAGATCCCTAAATCGCCTCAATATCCCACAAAATCCCACGAAAATCACACAAAACCTCCACAAGTTTCCGCAAAATATAAAAAAAATCCTCAAAATTCTTCAAGTCTCTTCAAAACCACACAAAGTCCTTGAAAAGGCCCACCAAATTCCAGTAAAATCCCACAGAATCTCCACAAATTCCCACAAAATCTAAAACAAATTCCTCAAAATTCTTCAAGTCTCCTCAGAATCCCACACAATTCCAGAAAAAACCCACAAAATTCCAGAGAAGTCCCACAAAACTCCCTAAATCATTTCAAAACCCTACCAATTCACAGGAATGTCCCACAAAATCTCCACCAATTCCCAGAACATCCCACAAAAATCTCACAAAAATCCCTAAATCTTCTGAAAACTCGACCAAATTCCAGAAACGCCCCATAAAATCAGCACAGTTTCCCACAAAATTCAAGAAAAAACACCACAAAATTCCCAAAATCTTTTCAAAATACCACAAAATTCTTGAAAAGCCCCACCAAATTCCAGAAACATCCCACAAAATGTCCTCAATACCCAACAAAATCCCAGAAAAATCCCACAAAATTCCCTAAATCTTCTGAAAACTTGAAGAAATTCCAGAAACGCCCCATAAAATCAGCACAGTATCCAACAAAATCCCAGAAAAATCACACAAAATTCCCTAAATCTTCTCAAAACACGGCCAAAATCCACAAAAATCCCACCAAATCTCCACAAATTCCCACAGAATACATGAAAAATCCCTGATAATTCGTCAGTTCTCTACAGAATCTCACCAAATTCCAGAAGAGTCCCTCAAAGTTCCACAAACATCCCACAAAATCTCCCCAGTATCCAATAAAATTCCAGGAAAAATCCCACAAAATTCCCTAAATCTTCTCAAAACATGACCAAATTCTACAAAAATATACCACCGAATTCCACAAATTCCCACAGAATACATGAAAAATCCCTGATAATTCATCAGTTCTCTACAGAATCTCACCAAATTCCAGAAAAGTCCCTCAAAGTTCCACAAAATCTACTCAATATCCAACAGAATTCAAGAAAAATCCCACAAAATTCCCTAAATCTTCACAAAACACGACCAAATTCTAGAAAAATATCCCACCAAATCTCCACAAATTCCCACAAAATACATGAAAAATCCCTCAAGATCCCTAAATCGCCTCAATATCCCACAAAATCCCACAAAAATCACACAAAACCTCCACAAGTTTCCACAAAATATAAAAAAAAATCCTCAAAATTCTTCAAGTCTCCTCAAAACCACACAAAGTCCTTGAAAAGGCCCACCAAATTCCAGTAAAATCCCACAGAATCTACACAAATTCCCACAAAATCTAAAACAAATTCCTCAAAATTCTTCAAGTCTCCTCAAAACCACACAAAGTCCTTCAAAAAGGCCCACCAAATTCCAGAAAAATCTTACAGAATTCCCTAAATCTTCTCAAAACATGACCAAATTCTAGAAAAATATCACACCAAATCTCCACAAATTCCCACAGAATACATGAAAAATATCTGATAATTCGTCAGTTCTCTACAGAATCTCACCAAATTCCAGAAAAGTCCCTCAAATTCCACAAACATCCCACAAAATCTCCCCAGTATCCAACAAAATTCCAGGAAAAATCCCACAAAATTCCCTAAATCTTCTCAAAACATGACCAAATTCCAGAAAAATATACCACCGAATCTCCACAAATTCCCACAGAATACATGAAAAATCCCTGATAATTCGTCAGTTCTCTACAGAATCTCACCAAATTCCAGAAAAGTCCCTCAAAGTTCCACAAAATCTACTCAATATCCAACAAAATTCAAGAAAAATCCCACAAAATTCCCTAAATCTTCACAAAACACGACCAAATTCTAGAAAAATATCCCACCAAATCTCCACAAATTCCCACAAAATACATGAAAAATCCCTCAAGATCCCTAAATCGCCGCAATATCCCACAAAATCCCACAAAAATCACACAAAACCTCCACAAGTTTCCACAAAATATAAAAAAAAATCCTCAAAATTCTTCAAGTCTCCTCAAAACCACACGAAGTCCTTGAAAAGGCCCACCAAATTCCAGTAAAATCCCACAGAATCTCCACAAATTCCCACAAAATCTAAAACAAATTCCTCAAAATTCTTCAAGTCTCCTCAAAACCACACAAAGTCCTTCAAAAAGGCCCACCAAATTCCAGAAAAATCTTACAGAATTCCCTAAATCTTCTCAAAACATTACCAAATTCTAGAAAAATATCACACCAAATCTCCACAAATTCCCACAGAATACATGAAATATCCCTGATAATTCTTCAGTTCTCTACAAAATCTCACCAAATTCCAGAAAAGTCCCTCAAAGTTCCACAAACATCCCACAAAATCTCCCCAGTATCCAACAAAATTCCTCGAAAATCACACAAAATTCCCTAAATCTTCTCAAAACATGACCAAATTCTAGAAAAATATCCCACCAAATCTCCACAAAATCCCACAAAATACATGAAAAATCCCTCCAGATCCCTAAATCGCCTCAATATCCCACAAAATCCCACGAAAATCACACAAAACCTCCACAAGTTTCCGCAAAATATAAAAAAAATCCTCAAAATTCTTCAAGTCTCTTCAAAACCACACAAAGTCCTTGAAAAGGCCCACCAAATTCCAGTAAAATCCCACAGAATCTCCACAAATTCCCACAAAATCTAAAACAAATTCCTCAAAATTCTTCAAGTCTCCTCAGAATCCCACACAATTCCAGAAAAAACCCACAAAATTCCAGAGAAGTCCCACAAAACTCCCTAAATCATTTCAAAACCCTACCAATTCACAGGAATGTCCCACAAAATCTCCACCAATTCCCAGAACATCCCACAAAAATCTCACAAAAATCCCTAAATCTTCTGAAAACTCGACCAAATTCCAGAAACGCCCCATAAAATCAGCACAGTTTCCCACAAAATTCAAGAAAAAACACCACAAAATTCCCAAAATCTTTTCAAAATACCACAAAATTCTTGAAAAGCCCCACCAAATTCCAGAAACATCCCACAAAATGTCCTCAATACCCAACAAAATCCCAGAAAAATCCCACAAAATTCCCTAAATCTTCTGAAAACTTGAAGAAATTCCAGAAACGCCCCATAAAATCAGCACAGTATCCAACAAAATCCCAGAAAAATCACACAAAATTCCCTAAATCTTCTCAAAACACGGCCAAAATCCACAAAAATCCCACCAAATCTCCACAAATTCCCACAGAATACATGAAAAATCCCTGATAATTCGTCAGTTCTCTACAGAATCTCACCAAATTCCAGAAGAGTCCCTCAAAGTTCCACAAACATCCCACAAAATCTCCCCAGTATCCAATAAAATTCCAGGAAAAATCCCACAAAATTCCCTAAATCTTCTCAAAACATGACCAAATTCTACAAAAATATACCACCGAATTCCACAAATTCCCACAGAATACATGAAAAATCCCTGATAATTCATCAGTTCTCTACAGAATCTCACCAAATTCCAGAAAAGTCCCTCAAAGTTCCACAAAATCTACTCAATATCCAACAGAATTCAAGAAAAATCCCACAAAATTCCCTAAATCTTCACAAAACACGACCAAATTCTAGAAAAATATCCCACCAAATCTCCACAAATTCCCACAAAATACATGAAAAATCCCTCAAGATCCCTAAATCGCCTCAATATCCCACAAAATCCCACAAAAATCACACAAAACCTCCACAAGTTTCCACAAAATATAAAAAAAAATCCTCAAAATTCTTCAAGTCTCCTCAAAACCACACAAAGTCCTTGAAAAGGCCCACCAAATTCCAGTAAAATCCCACAGAATCTACACAAATTCCCACAAAATCTAAAACAAATTCCTCAAAATTCTTCAAGTCTCCTCAAAACCACACAAAGTCCTTCAAAAAGGCCCACCAAATTCCAGAAAAATCTTACAGAATTCCCTAAATCTTCTCAAAACATGACCAAATTCTAGAAAAATATCACACCAAATCTCCACAAATTCCCACAGAATACATGAAAAATATCTGATAATTCGTCAGTTCTCTACAGAATCTCACCAAATTCCAGAAAAGTCCCTCAAATTCCACAAACATCCCACAAAATCTCCCCAGTATCCAACAAAATTCCAGGAAAAATCCCACAAAATTCCCTAAATCTTCTCAAAACATGACCAAATTCCAGAAAAATATACCACCGAATCTCCACAAATTCCCACAGAATACATGAAAAATCCCTGATAATTCGTCAGTTCTCTACAGAATCTCACCAAATTCCAGAAAAGTCCCTCAAAGTTCCACAAAATCTACTCAATATCCAACAAAATTCAAGAAAAATCCCACAAAATTCCCTAAATCTTCACAAAACACGACCAAATTCTAGAAAAATATCCCACCAAATCTCCACAAATTCCCACAAAATACATGAAAAATCCCTCAAGATCCCTAAATCGCCGCAATATCCCACAAAATCCCACAAAAATCACACAAAACCTCCACAAGTTTCCACAAAATATAAAAAAAAATCCTCAAAATTCTTCAAGTCTCCTCAAAACCACACAAAGTCCTAAAAAAACCCACCAAATTCCAGAAAAATCCCACAGAATCTACACAAATTCCCAAAAATCTAAAACAAATTCCTCAAAATTCTTCAAGTCTCCTCAGAATCCCACACAATTCCAGAAAGAAACCCACAAATTCCAGAGAAGTCCCACAAAACTCCCTAAATCATTTCAAAACCCTACCAATTCACAGGAAAGTCCCACAAAATCTCTACCAATTCCCAGAACATCCCACAAAAATCTCACAAAAATCCCTAAATCTTCTGAAAACTCGACCAAATTCCAGAAACGCCCCATAAAATCAGCACAGTTTCCCAAAAAATTCAAGAAACAACACCACAAAATTCCCAAAATCTTTTCAAAATACCACAAAATTCTTGAAAAGGCCCACCAAATTCCAGAAACATCCCACAAAATGTCCTCAATACCCAACAAAATCCCAGAAAAATCCCACAAAATTCCCTAAATCTTCTGAAAACTTGACGAAATTCCAGAAACGCCCCATAAAATCAGCACAGTATCCAACAAATCCCAGAAAAATCACACAAAATTCCCTAAATCTTCTCAAAACACGGCCAAAATCCACAAAAATCCCACCAAATCTCCACAAATTCCCACAGAATACATGAAAAATCCCTGATAATTCGTCCGTTCTCTACAGAATCTCACCAAATTCCAGAAGAGTCCCTCAAAGTTCCACAAACATCCCACAAAATCTCCCCAGTATCCAACAAAATTCCAGGAAAAATCCCACAAAATTCCCTAAATCTTCCCAAAACACGACCAAATTCTAGAAAAATATCCCACCAAATCTCCACAAATTCCCACAAAATACATGAAAAATCCCTCAAGATCCTTAAATCGCCTCAATATCCCACAAAATCCCACAAAAATAACACAAAACCTCCACAAGTTTCCACAAAATATAAAAAAAAATCCTCAAAATTCTTCAAGTCTCCTCAAAACCACACGAAGTCCTTGAAAAGGCCCACCAAATTCCAGTAAAATCCCACAGAATCTCCACAAATTCCCACAAAATCTAAAACAAATTCCTCAAAATTCTTCAAGTCTCCTCAAAACCACACAAAGTCCTTCAAAAAGGCCCACCAAATTCCAGAAAAATCTTACAGAATTCCCTAAATCTTCTCAAAACATTACCAAATTCTAGAAAAATATCACACCAAATCTCCACAAATTCCCACAGAATACATGAAAAATCCCTGATAATTCTTCAGTTCTCTACAAAATCTCACCAAATTCCAGAAAAGTCCCTCAAAGTTCCACAAACATCCCACAAAATCTCCCCAGTATCCAACAAAATTCCAGGAAAATCACACAAAATTCCCTAAATCTTCTCAAAACATGACCAAATTCTAGAAAAATATCCCACCAAATCTCCACAAAATCCCATAAAATACATGAAAAATCCCTCCAGATCCCTAAATCGCCTCAATATCCCACAAAATCCCACGAAAATCACACAAAACCTCCACAAGTTTCCGCAAAATATAAAAAAAATCCTCAAAATTCTTCAAGTCTCTTCAAAACCACACAAAGTCCTTGAAAAGGCCCACCAAATTCCAGTAAAATCCCACAGAATCTCCACAAATTCCCACAAAATCTAAAACAAATTCCTCAAAATTCTTCAAGTCTCCTCAGAATCCCACACAATTCCAGAAAAAACCCACAAAATTCCAGAGAAGTCCCACAAAACTCCCTAAATCATTTCAAAACCCTACCAATTCACAGGAATGTCCCACAAAATCTCCACCAATTCCCAGAACATCCCACAAAAATCTCACAAAAATCCCTAAATCTTCTGAAAACTCGAACAAATTCCAGAAACGCCCCATAAAATCAGCACAGTTTCCCACAAAATTCAAGAAAAAACACCACAAAATTCCCAAAATCTTTTCAAAATACCACAAAATTCTTGAAAAGCCCCACCAAATTCCAGAAACATCCCACAAAATGTCCTCAATACCCAACAAAATCCAAGAAAACTCCCACAAAATTCCCTAAATCTTCTGAAAACTTGAAGAAATTCCAGAAACGCCCCATAAAATCAGCACAGTATCCAACAAAATCCCAGAAAAATCACACAAAATTCCCTAAATCTTCTCAAAACACGGCCAAAATCCACAAAAATCCCACCAAATCTCCACAAATTCCCACAGAATACATGAAAAATCCCTGATAATTCGTCAGTTCTCTACAGAATCTCACCAAATTCCAGAAGAGGCCCTCAAAGTTCCACAAACATCCCACAAAATCTCCCCAGTATCCAATAAAATTCCAGGAAAAATCCCACAAAATTCCCTAAATCTTCTCAAAACATGACCAAATTCTACAAAAATATACCACCGAATCTCCACAAATTCCCACAGAATACATGAAAAATCCCTGATAATTCATCAGTTCTCTACAGAATCTCACCAAATTCCAGAAAAGTCCCTCAAAGTTCCACAAAATCTACTCAATATCCAACAGAATTCAAGAAAAATCCCATAAAATTCCCTAAATCTTCACAAAACACGACCAAATTCTAGAAAAATATCCCACCAAATCTCCACAAATTCCCACAAAATACATGAAAAATCCCTCAAGATCCCTAAATCGCCTCAATATCCCACAAAATCCCACAAAAATCACACAAAACCTCCACAAGTTTCCACAAAATATAAAAAAAAATCCTCAAAATTCTTCAAGTCTCCTCAAAACCACACAAAGTCCTTGAAAAGGCCCACCAAATTCCAGTAAAATCCCACAGAATCTACACAAATTCCCACAAAATCTAAAACAAATTCCTCAAAATTCTTCAAGTCTCCTCAAAACCACACAAAGTCCTTCAAAAAGGCCCACCAAATTCCAGAAAAATCTTACAGAATTCCCTAAATCTTCTCAAAACATGACCAAATTCTAGAAAAATATCACACCAAATCTCCACAAATTCCCACAGAATACATGAAAAATCCCTGATAATTCGTCAGTTCTCTACAGAATCTCACCAAATTCCAGAAAACTCCCTCAAAGTTCCACAAACATCCCACAAAATCTCCCCAGTATCCAACAAAATTCCAGGAAAAATCCCACAAAATTCCCTAAATCTTCTCAAAACATGACCAAATTCCAGAAAAATATACCACCGAATCTCCACAAATTCCCACAGAATACATGAAAAATCCCTGATAATTCGTCAGTTCTCTACAGAATCTCACCAAATTCCAGAAAAGTCCCTCAAAGTTCCACAAAATCTACTCAATATCCAACAGAATTCAAGAAAAATCCCACAAAATTCCCTAAATCTTCACAAAACACGACCAAATTCTAGAAAAATATCCCACCAAATCTCCACAAATTCCCACAAAATACATGAAAAATCCCTCAAGATCCCTAAATCGCCTCAATATCCCACAAAATCCCACAAAAATCACACAAAACCTCCACAAGTTTCCACAAAATATAAAAAAAAATCCTCAAAATTCTTCAAGTCTCCTCAAAACCACACAAAGTCCTTCAAAGAGGCCCACCAAATTCCAGAAAAATCCCACAGAATCTACACAAATTCCCAAAAATCTAAAACAAATTCCTCAAAATTCTTCAAGTCTCCTCAGAATCCCACACAATTCCAGAAAAAAACCCACAAAATTCCAGAGAAGTCCCACAAAACTCCCTAAATCATTTCAAAACCCTACCAATTCACAGGAAAGTCCCACAAAATCTCTACCAATTCCCAGAACATCCCACAAAAATCTCACAAAAATCCCTAAATCTTCTGAAAACTCGAACAAATTCCAGAAACGCCCCATAAAATCAGCACAGTTTCCCAAAAAATTCAAGAAAAAACACCACAAAATTCCCAAAATCTTTTCAAAATACCACAAAATTCTTGAAAAGCCCCACCAAATTCCAGAAACATCCCACAAAATGTCCTCAATACCCAACAAAATCCCAGAAAAATCCCACAAAATTCCCTAAATCTTCTGAAAACTTGAAGAAATTCCAGAAACGCCCCATAAAATCAGCACAGTATCCAACAAAATCCCAGAAAAATCACACAAAATTCCCTAAATCTTCTCAAAACACGGCCAAAATCCACAAAAATCCCACCAAATCTCCACAAATTCCCACAGAATACATGAAAAATCCCTGATAATTCGTCAGTTCTCTACAGAATCTCACCAAATTCCAGAAGAGTCCCTCAAAGTTCCACAAACATCCCACAAAATCTCCCCAGTATCCAATAAAATTCCAGGAAAAATCCCACAAAATTCCCTAAATCTTCCCAAAACACGACCAAATTCTAGAAAAATATCCCACCAAATCTCCACAAATTCCCACAAAATACATGAAAAATCCCTCAAGATCCCTAAATCGCCTCAATATCCCACAAAATCCCACAAAAATCACACAAAACCTCCACAAGTTTCCACAAAAGCTAAGAAAAATCCCTGAAAATTCTTCAAGTCTCCTCAAAATCAAACAAAGTCCTTGAAAAGGACCACCAAATTCCAGAAAAATCCCACAGAATCTCCACAAATTCCCACAAAATCTAAAACAAATTCCTCAAAATTCTTCAAGTCTCCTCAAAACCACACAAAGTCCTTCAAAAAGGCCCACCAAATTCCAGAAAAATCTTACAGAATTCCCTAAATCTTCTCAAAACATGACCAAATTCTAGAAAAATATCCCACCAAATCTCCACAAATTCCCACAAAATACATGAAAAATCCCTCAAGATCCCTAAATCGCCTCAATATCCCACAAAATCCCACAAAAATCACACAAAACCTCCACAGGTTTGTACAAAATCTAAGAAAAAATCCTCAAAATTCTTCAAGTCTCCTCAAAACCACACAAAGTCCTTGAAAAGGCCCACCAAATTCCAGTAAAATCCCACAGAATCTCCACAAATTCCCACAAAATCTAAAACAAATTCCTCAAAATTCTTCAAGTCTCCTCAAAACCACACAAAGTCCTTCAAAAAGGCCCACCAAATTCCAGAAAAATCTTACAGAATTCCCTAAATCTTCTCAAAACATGACCAAATTCTAGAAAAATATCACACCAAATCTCCACAAATTCCCACAGAATACATGAAAAATCCCTGATAATTCGTCAGTTCTCTACAGAATCTCACCAAATTCCAGAAAACTCCCTCAAAGTTCCACAAACATCCCACAAAATCTCCCCAGAATCCAACAAAATTCCAGGAAAAATCCCACAAAATTCCCTAAATCTTCTCAAAACATGACCAAATTCCAGAAAAATATACCACCGAATCTCCACAAATTCCCACAGAATACATGAAAAATCCCTGATAATTCGTCAGTTCTCTACAGAATCTCACCAAATTCCAGAAAAGTCCCTCAAAGTTCCACAAAATCTACTCAATATCCAACAGAATTCAAGAAAAATCCCACAAAATTCCCTAAATCTTCACAAAACACGACCAAATTCTAGAAAAATATCCCACCAAATCTCCACAAATTCCCACAAAATACATGAAAAATCCCTCAAGATCCCTAAATCGCCTCAATATCCCACAAAATCCCACAAAAATCACACAAAACCTCCACAAGTTTCCACAAAATTTAAAAAAAAATCCTCAAAATTCTTCAAGTCTCCTCAAAACCACACAAAGTCCTTCAAAGAGGCCCACCAAATTCCAGAAAAATCCCACAGAATCTACACAAATTCCCAAAAATCTAAAACAAATTCCTCAAAATTCTTCAAGTCTCCTCAGAATCCCACACAATTCCAGAAAAAAACCCACAAAATTCCAGAGAAGTCCCACAAAACTCCCTAAATCATTTCAAAACCCTACCAATTCACAGGAAAGTCCCACAAAATCTCTACCAATTCCCAGAACATCCCACAAAAATCTCACAAAAATCCCTAAATCTTCTGAAAACTCGAACAAATTCCAGAAACGCCCCATAAAATCAGCACAGTTTCCCAAAAAATTCAAGAAAAAACACCACAAAATTCCCAAAATCTTTTCAAAATACCACAAAATTCTTGAAAAGCCCCACCAAATTCCAGAAACATCCCACAAAATGTCCTCAATACCCAACAAAATCCCAGAAAAATCCCACAAAATTCCCTAAATCTTCTGAAAACTTGAAGAAATTCCAGAAACGCCCCATAAAATCAGCACAGTATCGAACAAAATCCCAGAAAAATCACACAAAATTCCCTAAATCTTCTCAAAACACGGCCAAAATCCACAAAAATCCCACCAAATCTCCACAAATTCCCACAGAATACATGAAAAATCCCTGATAATTCGTCAGTTCTCTACAGAATCTCACCAAATTCCAGAAGAGTCCCTCAAAGTTCCACAAACATCCCACAAAATCTCCCCAGTATCCAATAAAATTCCAGGAAAAATCCCACAAAATTCCCTAAATCTTCACAAAACACGACCAAATTCTAGAAAAATATCCCACCAAATCTCCACAAATTCCCACAAAATACATGAAAAATCCCTCAAGATCCCTAAATCGCCTCAATATCCCACAAAATCCCACAAAAATCACACAAAACCTCCACAAGTTTCCACAAAATATAAAAAAAAATCCTCAAAATTCTTCAAGTCTCCTCAAAACCACACAAAGTCCTTCAAAGAGGCCCACCAAATTCCAGTAAAATCCCACAGAATCTCCACAAATTCCCACAAAATCTAAAACAAATTCCTCAAAATTCTTCAAGTCTCCTCAAAACCACACAAAGTCCTTCAAAAAGGCCCACCAAATTCCAGAAAAATCTTACAGAATTCCCTAAATCTTCTCAAAACATGACCAAATTCTAGAAAAATATCACACCAAATCTCCACAAATTCCCACAGAATACATGAAAAATCCCTGATAATTCGTCAGTTCTCTACAGAATCTCACCAAATTCCAGAAAACTCCCTCAAAGTTCCACAAACATCCCACAAAATCTCCCCAGTATCCAACAAAATTCCAGGAAAAATCCCACAAAATTCCCTAAATCTTCTCAAAACATGACCAAATTCCAGAAAAATATACCACCGAATCTCCACAAATTCCCACAGAATACATGAAAAATCCCTGATAATTCGTCAGTTCTCTACAGAATCTCACCAAATTCCAGAAAAGTCCCTCAAAGTTCCACAAAATCTACTCAATATCCAACAGAATTCAAGAAAAATCCCACAAAATTCCCTAAATCTTCACAAAACACGACCAAATTCTAGAAAAATATCCCACCAAATCTCCACAAATTCCCACAAAATACATGAAAAATCCCTCAAGATCCCTAAATCGCCTCAATATCCCACAAAATCCCACAAAAATCACACAAAACCTCCACAAGTTTCCACAAAATATAAAAAAAAATCCTCAAAATTCTTCAAGTCTCCTCAAAACCACACAAAGTCTTTGAAAAAAACCACCAAATTCCAGAAAAATCCCACAGAATCTACACAAATTCCCAAAAATCTAAAACAAATTCCTCAAAATTCTTCAAGTCTCCTCAGAATCCCACACAATTCCAGAAAAAAACCCACAAAATTCCAGAGAAGTCCCACAAAACTCCCTAAATCATTTCAAAACCCTACCAATTCACAGGAAAGTCCCACAAAATCTCCACCAATTCCCCGAACATCCCACAAAAATCTCACAAAAATCCCTAAATCTTCTGAAAACTCGAACAAATTCCAGAAACGCCCCATAAAATCAGCACAGTTTCCCAAAAAATTCAAGAAAAAACACCACAAAATTCCCAAAATCTTTTCAAAATACCACAAAATTCTTGAAAAGCCCCACCAAATTCCAGAAACATCCCACAAAATGTCCTCAATACCCAACAAAATCCCAGAAAAATCCCACAAAATTCCCTAAATCTTCTGAAAACTTGAAGAAATTCCAGAAACGCCCCATAAAATCAGCACAGTATCCAACAAAATCCCAGAAAAATCACACAAAATTCCCTAAATCTTCTCAAAACACGGCCAAAATCCACAAAAATCCCACCAAATCTCCACAAATTCCCACAGAATACATGAAAAATCCCTGATAATTCGTCAGTTCTCTACAGAATCTCACCAAATTCCAGAAGAGTCCCTCAAAGTTCCACAAACATCCCACAAAATCTCCCCAGTATCCAATAAAATTCCAGGAAAAATCCCACAAAATTCCCTAAATCTTCCCAAAACACGACCAAATTCTAGAAAAATATCCCACCAAATCTCCACAAATTCCCACAAAATACATGAAAAATCCCTCAAGATCCCTAAATCGCCTCAATATCCCACAAAATCCCACAAAAATCACACAAAACCTCCACAAGTTTCCACAAAAGCTAAGAAAAATCCCTGAAAATTCTTCAAGTCTCCTCAAAATCAAACAAAGTCCTTGAAAAGGACCACCAAATTCCAGAAAAATCCCACAGAATCTCCACAAATTCCCACAAAATCTAAAACAAATTCCTCAAAATTCTTCAAGTCTCCTCAAAACCACACAAAGTCCTTCAAAAAGGCCCACCAAATTCCAGAAAAATCTTACAGAATTCCCTAAATCTTCTCAAAACATGACCAAATTCTAGAAAAATATCACACCAAATCTCCACAAATTCCCACAGAATACATGAAAAATATCTGATAATTCGTCAGTTCTCTACAGAATATCACCAAATTCCAGAAAAGTCCCTCAAAGTTCCACAAACATCCCACAAAATCTCCCCAGAATCCAACAAAATTCCAGGAAAAATCCCACAAAATTCCCTAAATCTTCTCAAAACATGACCAAATTCCAGAAAAATATACCACCGAATCTCCACAAATTCCCACAGAATACATGAAAAATCCCTGATAATTCGTCAGTTCTCTACAGAATCTCACCAAATTCCAGAAAAGTCCCTCAAAGTTCCACAAAATCTACTCAATATCCAACAGAATTCAAGAAAAATCCCACAAAATTCCCTAAATCTTCACAAAACACGACCAAATTCTAGAAAAATATCCCACCAAATCTCCACAAATTCCCACAAAATACATGAAAAATCCCTCAAGATCCCTAAATCGCCTCAATATCCCACAAAATCCCACAAAAATCACACAAAACCTCCACAAGTTTCCACAAAATATAAAAAAAAATCCTCAAAATTCTTCAAGTCTCCTCAAAACCACACAAAGTCCTTGAAAAGGCCCACCAAATTCCAGGAAAATCCCACAGAATCTCCACAAATTCCCACAAAATCTAAAACAAATTCCTCAAAATTCTTCAAGTCTCCTCAAAACCACACAAAGTCCTTCAAAAAGGCCCACCAAATTCCAGAAAAATCTTACAGAATTCCCTAAATCTTCTCAAAACATGACCAAATTCTAGAAAAATATCACACCAAATCTCCACAAATTCCCACAGAATACATGAAAAATCCCTGATAATTCTTCAGTTCTCTACAGAATCTCACCAAATTCCAGAAAACTCCCTCAAAGTTCCACAAACATCCCACAAAATCTCCCCAGTATCCAACAAAATTCCAGGAAAAATCCCACAAAATTCCCTAAATCTTCTCAAAACATGACCAAATTCCAGAAAAATATACCACCGAATCTCCACAAATTCCCACAGAATACATGACAAATCCCTGATAATTCGTCAGTTCTCTACAGAATCTCACCAAATTCCAGAAAAGTCCCTCAAAGTTCCACAAAATCTACTCAATATCCAACAGAATTCAAGAAAAATCCCACAAAATTCCCTAAATCTTCACAAAACACGACCAAATTCTAGAAAAATATCCCACCAAATCTCCACAAATTCCCACAAAATACATGAAAAATCCCTCAAGATCCCTAAATCGCCTCAATATCCCACAAAATCCCACAAAAATCACACAAAACCTCCACAAGTTTCCACAAAATATAAAAAAAAATCCTCAAAATTCTTCAAGTCTCCTCAAAACCACACAAAGTCCTTCAAAGAGGCCCACCAAATTCCAGTAAAATCCCACAGAATCTCCACAAATTCCCACAAAATCTAAAACAAATTCCTCAAAATTCTTCAAGTCTCCTCAAAACCACACAAAGTCCTTCAAAAAGGCCCACCAAATTCCAGAAAAATCTTACAGAATTCCCTAAATCTTCTCAAAACATGACCAAATTCTAGAAAAATATCACACCAAATCTCCACAAATTCCCACAGAATACATGAAAAATCCCTGATAATTCGTCAGTTCTCTACAGAATCTCACCAAATTCCAGAAAACTCCCTCAAAGTTCCACAAACATCCCACAAAATCTCCCCAGTATCCAACAAAATTCCAGGAAAAATCCCACAAAATTCCCTAAATCTTCTCAAAACATGACCAAATTCCAGAAAAATATACCACCGAATCTCCACAAATTCCCACAGAATACATGAAAAATCCCTGATAATTCGTCAGTTCTCTACAGAATCTCACCAAATTCCAGAAAAGTCCCTCAAAGTTCCACAAAATCTACTCAATATCCAACAGAATTCAAGAAAAATCCCACAAAATTCCCTAAATCTTCACAAAACACGACCAAATTCTAGAAAAATATCCCACCAAATCTCCACAAATTCCCACAAAATACATGAAAAATCCCTCAAGATCCCTAAATCGCCTCAATATCCCACAAAATCCCACAAAAATCACACAAAACCTCCACAAGTTTCCACAAAATATAAAAAAAAATCCTCAAAATTCTTCAAGTCTCCTCAAAACCACACAAAGTCTTTGAAAAAAACCACCAAATTCCAGAAAAATCCCACAGAATCTACACAAATTCCCAAAAATCTAAAACAAATTCCTCAAAATTCTTCAAGTCTCCTCAGAATCCCACACAATTCCAGAAAAAAACCCACAAAATTCCAGAGAAGTCCCACAAAACTCCCTAAATCATTTCAAAACCCTACCAATTCACAGGAAAGTCCCACAAAATCTCCACCAATTCCCCGAACATCCCACAAAAATCTCACAAAAATCCCTAAATCTTCTGAAAACTCGAACAAATTCCAGAAACGCCCCATAAAATCAGCACAGTTTCCCAAAAAATTCAAGAAAAAACACCACAAAATTCCCAAAATCTTTTCAAAATACCACAAAATTCTTGAAAAGCCCCACCAAATTCCAGAAACATCCCACAAAATGTCCTCAATACCCAACAAAATCCCAGAAAAATCCCACAAAATTCCCTAAATCTTCTGAAAACTTGAAGAAATTCCAGAAACGCCCCATAAAATCAGCACAGTATCCAACAAAATCCCAGAAAAATCACACAAAATTCCCTAAATCTTCTCAAAACACGGCCAAAATCCACAAAAATCCCACCAAATCTCCACAAATTCCCACAGAATACATGAAAAATCCCTGATAATTCGTCAGTTCTCTACAGAATCTCACCAAATTCCAGAAGAGTCCCTCAAAGTTCCACAAACATCCCACAAAATCTCCCCAGTATCCAATAAAATTCCAGGAAAAATCCCACAAAATTCCCTAAATCTTCCCAAAACACGACCAAATTCTAGAAAAATATCCCACCAAATCTCCACAAATTCCCACAAAATACATGAAAAATCCCTCAAGATCCCTAAATCGCCTCAATATCCCACAAAATCCCACAAAAATCACACAAAACCTCCACAAGTTTCCACAAAAGCTAAGAAAAATCCCTGAAAATTCTTCAAGTCTCCTCAAAATCAAACAAAGTCCTTGAAAAGGACCACCAAATTCCAGAAAAATCCCACAGAATCTCCACAAATTCCCACAAAATCTAAAACAAATTCCTCAAAATTCTTCAAGTCTCCTCAAAACCACACAAAGTCCTTCAAAAAGGCCCACCAAATTCCAGAAAAATCTTACAGAATTCCCTAAATCTTCTCAAAACATGACCAAATTCTAGAAAAATATCACACCAAATCTCCACAAATTCCCACAGAATACATGAAAAATATCTGATAATTCGTCAGTTCTCTACAGAATATCACCAAATTCCAGAAAAGTCCCTCAAAGTTCCACAAACATCCCACAAAATCTCCCCAGAATCCAACAAAATTCCAGGAAAAATCCCACAAAATTCCCTAAATCTTCTCAAAACATGACCAAATTCCAGAAAAATATACCACCGAATCTCCACAAATTCCCACAGAATACATGAAAAATCCCTGATAATTCGTCAGTTCTCTACAGAATCTCACCAAATTCCAGAAAAGTCCCTCAAAGTTCCACAAAATCTACTCAATATCCAACAGAATTCAAGAAAAATCCCACAAAATTCCCTAAATCTTCACAAAACACGACCAAATTCTAGAAAAATATCCCACCAAATCTCCACAAATTCCCACAAAATACATGAAAAATCCCTCAAGATCCCTAAATCGCCTCAATATCCCACAAAATCCCACAAAAATCACACAAAACCTCCACAAGTTTCCACAAAATATAAAAAAAAATCCTCAAAATTCTTCAAGTCTCCTCAAAACCACACAAAGTCCTTGAAAAGGCCCACCAAATTCCAGGAAAATCCCACAGAATCTCCACAAATTCCCACAAAATCTAAAACAAATTCCTCAAAATTCTTCAAGTCTCCTCAAAACCACACAAAGTCCTTCAAAAAGGCCCACCAAATTCCAGAAAAATCTTACAGAATTCCCTAAATCTTCTCAAAACATGACCAAATTCTAGAAAAATATCACACCAAATCTCCACAAATTCCCACAGAATACATGAAAAATCCCTGATAATTCGTCAGTTCTCTACAGAATCTCACCAAATTCCAGAAAACTCCCTCAAAGTTCCACAAACATCCCACAAAATCTCCCCAGTATCCAACAAAATTCCAGGAAAAATCCCACAAAATTCCCTAAATCTTCTCAAAACATGACCAAATTCCAGAAAAATATACCACCGAATCTCCACAAATTCCCACAGAATACATGAAAAATCCCTGATAATTCGTCAGTTCTCTACAGAATCTCACCAAATTCCAGAAAAGTCCCTCAAAGTTCCACAAAATCTACTCAATATCCAACAGAATTCAAGAAAAATCCCACAAAATTCCCTAAATCTTCACAAAACACGACCAAATTCTAGAAAAATATCCCACCAAATCTCCACAAATTCCCACAAAATACATGAAAAATCCCTCAAGATCCCTAAATCGCCTCAATATCCCACAAAATCCCACAAAAATCACACAAAACCTCCACAAGTTTCCACAAAATATAAAAAAAAATCCTCAAAATTCTTCAAGTCTCCTCAAAACCACACAAAGTCCTTCAAAGAGGCCCACCAAATTCCAGAAAAATCCCACAGAATCTACACAAATTCCCAAAAATCTAAAACAAATTCCTCAAAATTCTTCAAGTCTCCTCAGAATCCCACACAATTCCAGAAAAAAACCCACAAAATTCCAGAGAAGTCCCACAAAACTCCCTAAATCATTTCAAAACCCTACCAATTCACAGGAAAGTCCCACAAAATCTCCACCAATTCCCCGAACATCCCACAAAAATCTCACAAAAATCCCTAAATCTTCTGAAAACTCGAACAAATTCCAGAAACGCCCCATAAAATCAGCACAGTTTCCCAAAAAATTCAAGAAAAAACACCACAAAATTCCCAAAATCTTTTCAAAATACCACAAAATTCTTGAAAAGCCCCACCAAATTCCAGAAACATCCCACAAAATGTCCTCAATACCCAACAAAATCCCAGAAAAATCCCACAAAATTCCCTAAATCTTCTGAAAACTTGAAGAAATTCCAGAAACGCCCCATAAAATCAGCACAGTATCCAACAAAATCCCAGAAAAATCACACAAAATTCCCTAAATCTTCTCAAAACACGGCCAAAATCCACAAAAATCCCACCAAATCTCCACAAATTCCCACAGAATACATGAAAAATCCCTGATAATTCGTCAGTTCTCTACAGAATCTCACCAAATTCCAGAAGAGTCCCTCAAAGTTCCACAAACATCCCACAAAATCTCCCCAGTATCCAATAAAATTCCAGGAAAAATCCCACAAAATTCCCTAAATCTTCCCAAAACACGACCAAATTCTAGAAAAATATCCCACCAAATCTCCACAAATTCCCACAAAATACATGAAAAATCCCTCAAGATCCCTAAATCGCCTCAATATCCCACAAAATCCCACAAAAATCACACAAAACCTCCACAAGTTTCCACAAAAGCTAAGAAAAATCCCTGAAAATTCTTCAAGTCTCCTCAAAATCAAACAAAGTCCTTGAAAAGGACCACCAAATTCCAGAAAAATCCCACAGAATCTCCACAAATTCCCACAAAATCTAAAACAAATTCCTCAAAATTCTTCAAGTCTCCTCAAAACCACACAAAGTCCTTCAAAAAGGCCCACCAAATTCCAGAAAAATCTTACAGAATTCCCTAAATCTTCTCAAAACATGACCAAATTCTAGAAAAATATCACACCAAATCTCCACAAATTCCCACAGAATACATGAAAAATATCTGATAATTCGTCAGTTCTCTACAGAATATCACCAAATTCCAGAAAAGTCCCTCAAAGTTCCACAAACATCCCACAAAATCTCCCCAGAATCCAACAAAATTCCAGGAAAAATCCCACAAAATTCCCTAAATCTTCTCAAAACATGACCAAATTCCAGAAAAATATACCACCGAATCTCCACAAATTCCCACAGAATACATGAAAAATCCCTGATAATTCGTCAGTTCTCTACAGAATCTCACCAAATTCCAGAAAAGTCCCTCAAAGTTCCACAAAATCTACTCAATATCCAACAGAATTCAAGAAAAATCCCACAAAATTCCCTAAATCTTCACAAAACACGACCAAATTCTAGAAAAATATCCCACCAAATCTCCACAAATTCCCACAAAATACATGAAAAATCCCTCAAGATCCCTAAATCGCCTCAATATCCCACAAAATCCCACAAAAATCACACAAAACCTCCACAAGTTTCCACAAAATATAAAAAAAAATCCTCAAAATTCTTCAAGTCTCCTCAAAACCACACAAAGTCCTTGAAAAGGCCCACCAAATTCCAGGAAAATCCCACAGAATCTCCACAAATTCCCACAAAATCTAAAACAAATTCCTCAAAATTCTTCAAGTCTCCTCAAAACCACACAAAGTCCTTCAAAAAGGCCCACCAAATTCCAGAAAAATCTTACAGAATTCCCTAAATCTTCTCAAAACATGACCAAATTCTAGAAAAATATCACACCAAATCTCCACAAATTCCCACAGAATACATGAAAAATCCCTGATAATTCGTCAGTTCTCTACAGAATCTCACCAAATTCCAGAAAACTCCCTCAAATTCCACAAACATCCCACAAAATCTCCCCAGTATCCAACAAAATTCCAGGAAAAATCCCACAAAATTCCCTAAATCTTCTCAAAACATGACCAAATTCCAGAAAAATATACCACCGAATCTCCACAAATTCCCACAGAATACATGAAAAATCCCTGATAATTCGTCAGTTCTCTACAGAATCTCCCCAAATTCCAGAAAAGTCCCTCAAAGTTCCACAAAATCTACTCAATATCCAACAAAATTCAAGAAAAATCCCACAAAATTCCCTAAATCTTCACAAAACACGACCAAATTCTAGAAAAATATCCCACCAAATCTCCACAAATTCCCACAAAATACATGAAAAATCCCTCAAGATCCCTAAATCGCCTCAATATCCCACAAAATCCCACAAAAATCACACAAAACCTCCACAAGTTTCCACAAAATATAAAAAAAAATCCTCAAAATTCTTCAAGTCTCCTCAAAACCACACAAAGTCTTTGAAAAAAACCACCAAATTCCAGAAAAATCCCACAGAATCTACACAAATTCCCAAAAATCTAAAACAAATTCCTCAAAATTCTTCAAGTCTCCTCAGAATCCCACACAATTCCAGAAAAAAACCCACAAAATTCCAGAGAAGTCCCACAAAACTCCCTAAATCATTTCAAAACCCTACCAATTCACAGGAAAGTCCCACAAAATCTCTACCAATTCCCAGAACATCCCACAAAAATCTCACAAAAATCCCTAAATCTTCTGAAAACTCGAACAAATTCCAGAAACGCCCCATAAAATCAGCACAGTTTCCCAAAAAATTCAAGAAAAAACACCACAAAATTCCCAAAATCTTTTCAAAATACCACAAAATTCTTGAAAAGCCCCACCAAATTCCAGAAACATCCCACAAAATGTCCTCAATACCCAACAAAATCCCAGAAAAATCCCACAAAATTCCCTAAATCTTCTGAAAACTTGAAGAAATTCCAGAAACGCCCCATAAAATCAGCACAGTATCCAACAAAATCCCAGAAAAATCACACAAAATTCCCTAAATCTTCTCAAAACACGGCCAAAATCCACAAAAATCCCACCAAATCTCCACAAATTCCCACAGAATACATGAAAAATCCCTGATAATTCGTCAGTTCTCTACAGAATCTCACCAAATTCCAGAAGAGTCCCTCAAAGTTCCACAAACATCCCACAAAATCTCCCCAGTATCCAATAAAATTCCAGGAAAAATCCCACAAAATTCCCTAAATCTTCCCAAAACACGACCAAATTCTAGAAAAATATCCCACCAAATCTCCACAAATTCCCACAAAATACATGAAAAATCCCTCAAGATCCCTAAATCGCCTCAATATCCCACAAAATCCCACAAAAATCACACAAAACCTCCACAAGTTTCCACAAAAGCTAAGAAAAATCCCTGAAAATTCTTCAAGTCTCCTCAAAATCAAACAAAGTCCTTGAAAAGGACCACCAAATTCCAGAAAAATCCCACAGAATCTCCACAAATTCCCACAAAATCTAAAACAAATTCCTCAAAATTCTTCAAGTCTCCTCAAAACCACACAAAGTCCTTCAAAAAGGCCCACCAAATTCCAGAAAAATCTTACAGAATTCCCTAAATCTTCTCAAAACATGACCAAATTCTAGAAAAATATCACACCAAATCTCCACAAATTCCCACAGAATACATGAAAAATATCTGATAATTCGTCAGTTCTCTACAGAATATCACCAAATTCCAGAAAAGTCCCTCAAAGTTCCACAAACATCCCACAAAATCTCCCCAGAATCCAACAAAATTCCAGGAAAAATCCCACAAAATTCCCTAAATCTTCTCAAAACATGACCAAATTCCAGAAAAATATACCACCGAATCTCCACAAATTCCCACAGAATACATGAAAAATCCCTGATAATTCATCAGTTCTCTACAGAATCTCACCAAATTCCAGAAAAGTCCCTCAAAGTTCCACAAAATCTACTCAATATCCAACAGAATTCAAGAAAAATCCCACAAAATTCCCTAAATCTTCACAAAACACGACCAAATTCTAGAAAAATATCCCACCAAATCTCCACAAATTCCCACAAAATACATGAAAAATCCCTCAAGATCCCTAAATCGCCTCAATATCCCACAAAATCCCACAAAAATCACACAAAACCTCCACAAGTTTCCACAAAAGCTAAGAAAAATCCCTGAAAATTCTTCAAGTCTCCTCAAAATCAAACAAAGTCCTTGAAAAGGACCACCAAATTCCAGAAAAATCCCACAGAATCTCCACAAATTCCCACAAAATCTAAAACAAATTCCTCAAAATTCTTCAAGTCTCCTCAAAACCACACAAAGTCCTTCAAAAAGGCCCACCAAATTCCAGAAAAATCTTACAGAATTCCCTAAATCTTCTCAAAACATGACGAAATTCTAGAAAAATATCACACCAAATCTCCACAAATTCCCACAGAATACATGAAAAATCCCTGATAATTCGTCAGTTCTCTACAGAATCTCACCAAATTCCAGAAAAGTCCCTCAAAGTTCCACAAACATCCCACAAAATCTCCCCAGAATCCAACAAAATTCCAGGAAAAATCCCACAAAATTCCCTAAATCTTCTCAAAACATGACCAAATTCCAGAAAAATATACCACCGAATCTCCACAAATTCCCACAGAATACATGAAAAATCCCTGATAATTCGTCCGTTCTATACAGAATCTCACCAAATTCCAGAAAAGTCCCTCCAAGTTCCACAAAATCTACTCAATATCCAACAGAATTCAAGAAAAATCCCACAAAATTCCCTAAATCTTCTCAAAACATGACCAAATTCCAGAAAAATATACCACCGAATCTCCACAAATTCCCACAGAATACATGAAAAATCCCTGATAATTCGTCCGTTCTATACAGAATCTCACCAAATTCCAGAAAAGTCCCTCCAAGTTCCACAAAATCTACTCAATATCCAACAGAATTCAAGAAAAATCCCACAAAATTCCCTAAATCTTCACAAAACACGACCAAATTCTAGAAAAATATCCCACCAAATCTCCACAAATTCCCACAAAATACATGAAAAATCCCTCAAGATCCCTAAATCGCCTCAATATCCCACAAAATCCCACAAAAATCACACAAAACCTCCACAAGTTTCCACAAAATATAAAAAAAAATCCTCAAAATTCTTCAAGTCTCCTCAAAACCACACAAAGTCCTTGAAAAGGCCCACCAAATTCCAGTAAAATCCCACAGAATCTCCACAAATTCCCACAAAATCTAAAACAAATTCCTCAAAATTCTTCAAGTCTCCTCAAAACCACACAAAGTCCTTCAAAAAGGCCCACCAAATTCCAGAAAAATCTTACAGAATTCCCTAAATCTTCTCAAAACATGACCAAATTCTAGAAAAATATCACACCAAATCTCCACAAATTCCCACAGAATACATGAAAAATCCCTGATAATTCGTCAGTTCTCTACAGAATCTCACCAAATTCCAGAAAAGTCCCTCAAAGTTCCACAAACATCCCACAAAATCTCCCCAGTATCCAACAAAATTCCAGGAAAAATCCCACAAAATTCCCTAAATCTTCTCAAAACATGACCAAATTCCAGAAAAATATACCACCGAATCTCCACAAATTCCCACAGAATACATGAAAAATCCCTGATAATTCGTCAGTTCTCTACAGAATCTCACCAAATTCCAGAAAAGTCCCTCAAAGTTCCACAAAATCTACTCAATATCCAACAGAATTCAAGAAAAATCCCACAAAATTCCCTAAATCTTCACAAAACACGACCAAATTCTAGAAAAATATCCCACCAAATCTCCACAAATTCCCACAAAATACATGAAAAATCCCTCAAGATCCCTAAATCGCCTCAATATCCCACAAAATCCCACAAAGATCACACAAACCCTCCACAAGTTTCCACAAAATATAAAAAAAAATCCTCAAAATTCTTCAAGTCTCCTCAAAACCACACAAAGTCCTTCAAAGAGGCCCACCAAATTCCAGTAAAATCCCACAGAATCTCCACAAATTCCCACAAAATCTAAAACAAATTCCTCAAAATTCTTCAAGTCTCCTCAAAACCACACAAAGTCCTTCAAAAAGGCCCACCAAATTCCAGAAAAATCTTACAGAATTCCCTAAATCTTCTCAAAACATGACCAAATTCTAGAAAAATATCACACCAAATCTCCACAAATTCCCACAGAATACATGAAAAATATCTGATAATTCGTCAGTTCTCTACAGAATATCACCAAATTCCAGAAAACTCCCTCAAAGTTCCACAAACATCCCACAAAATCTCCCCAGTATCCAACAAAATTCCAGGAAAAATCCCACAAAATTCCCTAAATCTTCTCAAAACATGACCAAATTCCAGAAAAATATACCACCGAATCTCCACAAATTCCCACAGAATACATGAAAAATCCCTGATAATTCGTCAGTTCTCTACAGAATCTCACCAAATTCCAGAAAAGTCCCTCAAAGTTCCACAAAATCTACTCAATATCCAACAGAATTCAAGAAAAATCCCACAAAATTCCCTAAATCTTCACAAAACACGACCAAATTCTAGAAAAATATCCCACCAAATCTCCACAAATTCCCACAAAATACATGAAAAATCCCTCAAGATCCCTAAATCGCCTCAATATCCCACAAAATCCCACAAAAATCACACAAAACCTCCACAAGTTTCCACAAAATATAAAAAAAAATCCTCAAAATTCTTCAAGTCTCCTCAAAACCACACAAAGTCTTTGAAAAAAACCACCAAATTCCAGAAAAATCCCACAGAATCTACACAAATTCCCAAAAATCTAAAACAAATTCCTCAAAATTCTTCAAGTCTCCTCAGAATCCCACACAATTCCAGAAAAAAACCCACAAAATTCCAGAGAAGTCCCACAAAACTCCCTAAATCATTTCAAAACCCTACCAATTCACAGGAAAGTCCCACAAAATCTCCACCAATTCCCCGAACATCCCACAAAAATCTCACAAAAATCCCTAAATCTTCTGAAAACTCGAACAAATTCCAGAAACGCCCCATAAAATCAGCACAGTTTCCCAAAAAATTCAAGAAAAAACACCACAAAATTCCCAAAATCTTTTCAAAATACCACAAAATTCTTGAAAAGCCCCACCAAATTCCAGAAACATCCCACAAAATGTCCTCAATACCCAACAAAATCCCAGAAAAATCCCACAAAATTCCCTAAATCTTCTGAAAACTTGAAGAAATTCCAGAAACGCCCCATAAAATCAGCACAGTATCCAACAAAATCCCAGAAAAATCACACAAAATTCCCTAAATCTTCTCAAAACACGGCCAAAATCCACAAAAATCCCACCAAATCTCCACAAATTCCCACAGAATACATGAAAAATCCCTGATAATTCGTCAGTTCTCTACAGAATCTCACCAAATTCCAGAAGAGTCCCTCAAAGTTCCACAAACATCCCACAAAATCTCCCCAGTATCCAATAAAATTCCAGGAAAAATCCCACAAAATTCCCTAAATCTTCCCAAAACACGACCAAATTCTAGAAAAATATCCCACCAAATCTCCACAAATTCCCACAAAATACATGAAAAATCCCTCAAGATCCCTAAATCGCCTCAATATCCCACAAAATCCCACAAAAATCACACAAAACCTCCACAAGTTTCCACAAAAGCTAAGAAAAATCCCTGAAAATTCTTCAAGTCTCCTCAAAATCAAACAAAGTCCTTGAAAAGGACCACCAAATTCCAGAAAAATCCCACAGAATCTCCACAAATTCCCACAAAATCTAAAACAAATTCCTCAAAATTCTTCAAGTCTCCTCAAAACCACACAAAGTCCTTCAAAAAGGCCCACCAAATTCCAGAAAAATCTTACAGAATTCCCTAAATCTTCTCAAAACATGACCAAATTCTAGAAAAATATCACACCAAATCTCCACAAATTCCCACAGAATACATGAAAAATATCTGATAATTCGTCAGTTCTCTACAGAATCTCACCAAATTCCAGAAAAGTCCCTCAAAGTTCCACAAACATCCCACAAAATCTCCCCAGAATCCAACAAAATTCCAGGAAAAATCCCACAAAATTCCCTAAATCTTCTCAAAACATGACCAAATTCCAGAAAAATATACCACCGAATCTCCACAAATTCCCACAGAATACATGAAAAATCCCTGATAATTCGTCAGTTCTCTACAGAATCTCACCAAATTCCAGAAAAGTCCCTCAAAGTTCCACAAAATCTACTCAATATCCAACAGAATTCAAGAAAAATCCCACAAAATTCCCTAAATCTTCACAAAACACGACCAAATTCTAGAAAAATATCCCACCAAATCTCCACAAATTCCCACAAAATACATGAAAAATCCCTCAAGATCCCTAAATCGCCTCAATATCCCACAAAATCCCACAAAAATCACACAAAACCTCCACAAGTTTCCACAAAATATAAAAAAAAATCCTCAAAATTCTTCAAGTCTCCTCAAAACCACACAAAGTCTTTGAAAAAAACCACCAAATTCCAGAAAAATCCCACAGAATCTCCACAAATTCCCACAAAATCTAAAACAAATTCCTCAAAATTCTTCAAGTCTCCTCAGAATCCCACACAATTCCAGAAAAAAACCCACAAAATTCCAGAGAAGTCCCACAAAACTCCCTAAATCATTTCAAAACCCTACCAATTCACAGGAAAGTCCCACAAAATCTCCACCAATTCCCCGAACATCCCACAAAAATCTCACAAAAATCCCTAAATCTTCTGAAAACTCGAACAAATTCCAGAAACGCCCCATAAAATCAGCACAGTTTCCCAAAAAATTCAAGAAAAAACACCACAAAATTCCCAAAATCTTTTCAAAATACCACAAAATTCTTGAAAAGCCCCACCAAATTCCAGAAACATCCCACAAAATGTCCTCAATACCCAACAAAATCCCAGAAAAATCCCACAAAATTCCCTAAATCTTCTGAAAACTTGAAGAAATTCCAGAAACGCCCCATAAAATCAGCACAGTATCCAACAAAATCCCAGAAAAATCACACAAAATTCCCTAAATCTTCTCAAAACACGGCCAAAATCCACAAAAATCCCACCAAATCTCCACAAATTCCCACAGAATACATGAAAAATCCCTGATAATTCGTCAGTTCTCTACAGAATCTCACCAAATTCCAGAAGAGTCCCTCAAAGTTCCACAAACATCCCACAAAATCTCCCCAGTATCCAATAAAATTCCAGGAAAAATCCCACAAAATTCCCTAAATCTTCCCAAAACACGACCAAATTCTAGAAAAATATCCCACCAAATCTCCACAAATTCCCACAAAATACATGAAAAATCCCTCAAGATCCCTAAATCGCCTCAATATCCCACAAAATCCCACAAAAATCACACAAAACCTCCACAAGTTTCCACAAAAGCTAAGAAAAATCCCTGAAAATTCTTCAAGTCTCCTCAAAATCAAACAAAGTCCTTGAAAAGGACCACCAAATTCCAGAAAAATCCCACAGAATCTCCACAAATTCCCACAAAATCTAAAACAAATTCCTCAAAATTCTTCAAGTCTCCTCAAAACCACACAAAGTCCTTCAAAAAGGCCCACCAAATTCCAGAAAAATCTTACAGAATTCCCTAAATCTTCTCAAAACATGACCAAATTCTAGAAAAATATCACACCAAATCTCCACAAATTCCCACAGAATACATGAAAAATATCTGATAATTCGTCAGTTCTCTACAGAATATCACCAAATTCCAGAAAAGTCCCTCAAAGTTCCACAAACATCCCACAAAATCTCCCCAGAATCCAACAAAATTCCAGGAAAAATCCCACAAAATTCCCTAAATCTTCTCAAAACATGACCAAATTCCAGAAAAATATACCACCGAATCTCCACAAATTCCCACAGAATACATGAAAAATCCCTGATAATTCGTCAGTTCTCTACAGAATCTCACCAAATTCCAGAAAAGTCCCTCAAAGTTCCACAAAATCTACTCAATATCCAACAGAATTCAAGAAAAATCCCACAAAATTCCCTAAATCTTCACAAAACACGACCAAATTCTAGAAAAATATCCCACCAAATCTCCACAAATTCCCACAAAATACATGAAAAATCCCTCAAGATCCCTAAATCGCCTCAATATCCCACAAAATCCCACAAAAATCACACAAAACCTCCACAAGTTTCCACAAAATATAAAAAAAAATCCTCAAAATTCTTCAAGTCTCCTCAAAACCACACAAAGTCCTTGAAAAGGCGAACCAAATTCCAGTAAAATCCCACAGAATCTCCACAAATTCCCACAAAATCTAAAACAAATTCCTCAAAATTCTTCAAGTCTCCTCAAAACCACACAAAGTCCTTCAAAAAGGCCCACCAAATTCCAGAAAAATCTTACAGAATTCCCTAAATCTTCTCAAAACATGACCAAATTCTAGAAAAATATCACACCAAATCTCCACAAATTCCCACAGAATACATGAAAAATCCCTGATAATTCGTCAGTTCTCTACAGAATCTCACCAAATTCCAGAAAACTCCCGCAAAGTTCCACAAACATCCCACAAAATCTCCCCAGTATCCAACAAAATTCCAGGAAAAATCCCACAAAATTCCCTAAATCTTCTCAGAACATGACCAAATTCCAGAAAAATATACCACCGAATCTCCACAAATTCCCACAGAATACATGAAAAATCCCTGATAATTCGTCAGTTCTCTACAGAATCTCACCAAATTCCAGAAAAGTCCCTCAAAGTTCCACAAAATCTACTCAATATCCAACAGAATTCAAGAAAAATCCCACAAAATTCCCTAAATCTTCACAAAACACGACCAAATTCTAGAAAAATATCCCACCAAATCTCCACAAATTCCCACAAAATACATGAAAAATCCCTCAAGATCCCTAAATCGCCTCAATATCCCACAAAATCCCACAAAAATCACACAAAACCTCCACAAGTTTCCACAAAATATAAAAAAAAATCCTCAAAATTCTTCAAGTCTCCTCAAAACCACACAAAGTCCATCAAAGAGGCCCACCAAATTCCAGAAAAATCCCACAGAATCTACACAAATTCCCAAAAATCTAAAACAAATTCCTCAAAATTCTTCAAGTCTCCTCAGAATCCCACACAATTCCAGAAAAAAACCCACAAAATTCCAGAGAAGTCCCACAAAACTCCCTAAATCATTTCAAAACCCTACCAATTCACAGGAAAGTCCCACAAAATCTCCACCAATTCCCCGAACATCCCACAAAAATCTCACAAAAATCCCTAAATCTTCTGAAAACTCGAACAAATTCCAGAAACGCCCCATAAAATCAGCACAGTTTCCCAAAAAATTCAAGAAAAAACACCACAAAATTCCCAAAATCTTTTCAAAATACCACAAAATTCTTGAAAAGCCCCACCAAATTCCAGAAACATCCCACAAAATGTCCTCAATACCCAACAAAATCCCAGAAAAATCCCACAAAATTCCCTAAATCTTCTGAAAACTTGAAGAAATTCCAGAAACGCCCCATAAAATCAGCACAGTATCCAACAAAATCCCAGAAAAATCACACAAAATTCCCTAAATCTTCTCAAAACACGGCCAAAATCCACAAAAATCCCACCAAATCTCCACAAATTCCCACAGAATACATGAAAAATCCCTGATAATTCGTCAGTTCTCTACAGAATCTCACCAAATTCCAGAAGAGTCCCTCAAAGTTCCACAAACATCCCACAAAATCTCCCCAGTATCCAATAAAATTCCAGGAAAAATCCCACAAAATTCCCTAAATCTTCCCAAAACATGACCAAATTCTAGAAAAATATCCCACCAAATCTCCACAAATTCCCACAAAATACATGAAAAATCCCTCAAGATCCCTAAATCGCCTCAATATCCCACAAAATCCCACAAAAATCACACAAAACCTCCACAAGTTTCCACAAAAGCTAAGAAAAATCCCTGAAAATTCTTCAAGTCTCCTCAAAATCAAACAAAGTCCTTGAAAAGGACCACCAAATTCCAGAAAAATCCCACAGAATCTCCACAAATTCCCACAAAATCTGAAACAAATTCCTCAAAATTCTTCAAGTCTCCTCAAAACCACACAAAGTCCTTCAAAAAGGCCCACCAAATTCCAGAAAAATCTTACAGAATTCCCTAAATCTTCTCAAAACATGACCAAATTCTAGAAAAATATCACACCAAATCTCCACAAATTCCCACAGAATACATGAAAAATATCTGATAATTCGTCAGTTCTCTACAGAATATCACCAAATTCCAGAAAAGTCCCTCAAAGTTCCACAAACATCCCACAAAATCTCCCCAGAATCCAACAAAATTCCAGGAAAAATCCCACAAAATTCCCTAAATCTTCTCAAAACATGACCAAATTCCAGAAAAATATACCACCGAATCTCCACAAATTCCCACAGAATACATGAAAAATCCCTGATAATTCGTCAGTTCTCTACAGAATCTCACCAAATTCCAGAAAAGTCCCTCCAAGTTCCACAAAATCTACTCAATATCCAACAGAATTCAAGAAAAATCCCACAAAATTCCCTAAATCTTCACAAAACACGACCAAATTCTAGAAAAATATCCCACCAAATCTCCACAAATTCCCACAAAATACATGAAAAATCCCTCAAGATCCCTAAATCGCCTCAATATCCCACAAAATCCCACAAAAATCACACAAAACCTCCACAAGTTTCCACAAAATATAAAAAAAAATCCTCAAAATTCTTCAAGTCTCCTCAAAACCACACAAAGTCCTTGAAAAGGCCCACCAAATTCCAGTAAAATCCCACAGAATCTCCACAAATTCCCACAAAATCTAAAACAAATTCCTCAAAATTCTTCAAGTCTCCTCAAAACCACACAAAGTCCTTCAAAAAGGCCCACCAAATTCCAGAAAAATCTTACAGAATTCCCTAAATCTTCTCAAAACATGACCAAATTCTAGAAAAATATCACACCAAATCTCCACAAATTCCCACAGAATACATGAAAAATCCCTGATAATTCGTCAGTTCTCTACAGAATCTCACCAAATTCCAGAAAAGTCCCTCAAAGTTCCACAAACATCCCACAAAATCTCCCCAGTATCCAACAAAATTCCAGGAAAAATCCCACAAAATTCCCTAAATCTTCTCAAAACATGACCAAATTCCAGAAAAATATACCACCGAATCTCCACAAATTCCCACAGAATACATGAAAAATCCCTGATAATTCGTCAGTTCTCTACAGAATCTCACCAAATTCCAGAAAAGTCCCTCAAAGTTCCACAAAATCTACTCAATATCCAACAAAATTCAAGAAAAATCCCACAAAATTCCCTAAATCTTCACAAAACACGACCAAATTCTAGAAAAATATCCCACCAAATCTCCACAAATTCCCACAAAATACATGAAAAATCCCTCAAGATCCCTAAATCGCCTCAATATCCCACAAAATCCCACAAAAATCACACAAAACCTCCACAAGTTTCCACAAAAGCTAAGAAAAATCCCTGAAAATTCTTCAAGTCTCCTCAAAATCAAACAAAGTCCTTGAAAAGGACCACCAAATTCCAGAAAAATCCCACAGAATCTCCACAAATTCCCACAAAATCTAAAACAAATTCCTCAAAATTCTTCAAGTCTCCTCAAAACCACACAAAGTCCTTCAAAAAGGCCCACCAAATTCCAGAAAAATCTTACAGAATTCCCTAAATCTTCTCAAAACATGACCAAATTCTAGAAAAATATCACACCAAATCTCCACAAATTCCCACAGAATACATGAAAAATATCTGATAATTCGTCAGTTCTCTACAGAATATCACCAAATTCCAGAAAAGTCCCTCAAAGTTCCACAAACATCCCACAAAATCTCCCCAGAATCCAACAAAATTCCAGGAAAAATCCCACAAAATTCCCTAAATCTTCTCAAAACATGACCAAATTCCAGAAAAATATCCCACCGAATCTCCACAAATTCCCACAGAATACATGAAAAATCCCTGATAATTCGTCAGTTCTCTACAGAATCTCACCAAATTCCAGAAAAGTCCCTCAAAGTTCCACAAAATCTACTCAATATCCAACAGAATTCAAGAAAAATCCCACAAAATTCCCTAAATCTTCACAAAACACGACCAAATTCTAGAAAAATATCCCACCAAATCTCCACAAATTCCCACAAAATACATGAAAAATCCCTCAAGATCCCTAAATCGCCTCAATATCCCACAAAATCCCACAAAAATCACACAAAACCTCCACAAGTTTCCACAAAAGCTAAGAAAAATCCCTGAAAATTCTTCAAGTCTCCTCAAAATCAAACAAAGTCCTTGAAAAGGACCACCAAATTCCAGAAAAATCCCACAGAATCTCCACAAATTCCCACAAAATCTAAAACAAATTCCTCAAAATTCTTCAAGTCTCCTCAAAACCACACAAAGTCCTTCAAAAAGGCCCACCAAATTCCAGAAAAATCTTACAGAATTCCCTAAATCTTCTCAAAACATGACCAAATTCTAGAAAAATATCACACCAAATCTCCACAAATTCCCACAGAATACATGAAAAATATCTGATAATTCGTCAGTTCTCTACAGAATATCACCAAATTCCAGAAAAGTCCCTCAAAGTTCCACAAACATCCCACAAAATCTCCCCAGAATCCAACAAAATTCCAGGAAAAATCCCACAAAATTCCCTAAATCTTCTCAAAACATGACCAAATTCCAGAAAAATATACCACCGAATCTCCACAAATTCCCACAGAATACATGAAAAATCCCTGATAATTCGTCAGTTCTCTACAGAATCTCACCAAATTCCAGAAAAGTCCCTCCAAGTTCCACAAAATCTACTCAATATCCAACAGAATTCAAGAAAAATCCCACAAAATTCCCTAAATCTTCACAAAACACGACCAAATTCTAGAAAAATATCCCACCAAATCTCCACAAATTCCCACAAAATACATGAAAAATCCCTCAAGATCCCTAAATCGCCTCAATATCCCACAAAATCCCACAAAAATCACACAAAACCTCCACAAGTTTCCACAAAATATAAAAAAAAATCCTCAAAATTCTTCAAGTCTCCTCAAAACCACACAAAGTCCTTGAAAAGGCCCACCAAATTCCAGTAAAATCCCACAGAATCTCCACAAATTCCCACAAAATCTAAAACAAATTCCTCAAAATTCTTCAAGTCTCCTCAAAACCACACAAAGTCCTTCAAAAAGGCCCACCAAATTCCAGAAAAATCTTACAGAATTCCCTAAATCTTCTCAAAACATGACCAAATTCTAGAAAAATATCACACCAAATCTCCACAAATTCCCACAGAATACATGAAAAATCCCTGATAATTCGTCAGTTCTCTACAGAATCTCACCAAATTCCAGAAAAGTCCCTCAAAGTTCCACAAACATCCCACAAAATCTCCCCAGTATCCAACAAAATTCCAGGAAAAATCCCACAAAATTCCCTAAATCTTCTCAAAACATGACCAAATTCCAGAAAAATATACCACCGAATCTCCACAAATTCCCACAGAATACATGAAAAATCCCTGATAATTCGTCAGTTCTCTACAGAATCTCACCAAATTCCAGAAAAGTCCCTCAAAGTTCCACAAAATCTACTCAATATCCAACAGAATTCAAGAAAAATCCCACAAAATTCCCTAAATCTTCACAAAACACGACCAAATTCTAGAAAAATATCCCACCAAATCTCCACAAATTCCCACAAAATACATGAAAAATCCCTCAAGATCCCTAAATCGCCTCAATATCCCACAAAATCCCACAAAAATCACACAAAACCTCCACAAGTTTCCACAAAATATAAAAAAAAATCCTCAAAATTCTTCAAGTCTCCTCAAAACCACACAAAGTCCTTCAAAGAGGCCCACCAAATTCCAGAAAAATCCCACAGAATCTACACAAATTCCCAAAAATCTAAAACAAATTCCTCAAAATTCTTCAAGTCTCCTCAGAATCCCACACAATTCCAGAAAAAAACCCACAAAATTCCAGAGAAGTCCCACAAAACTCCCTAAATCATTTCAAAACCCTACCAATTCACAGGAAAGTCCCACAAAATCTCAACCAATTCCCAGAACATCCCACAAAAATCTCACAAAAATCCCTAAATCTTCTGAAAACTCGAACAAATTCCAGAAACGCCCCATAAAATCAGCAGAGTTTCCCAAAAAATTCAAGAAAAAACACCACAAAATTCCCAAAATCTTTTCAAAATACCACAAAATTCTTGAAAAGCCCCACCAAATTCCAGAAACATCCCACAAAATGTCCTCAATACCCAACAAAATCCCAGAAAAATCACACATAATTCCCTAAATCTTCTCAAAACACGGCCAAAATCCCACCAAATCTCCACAAATTCCCACAGAATACATGAAAAATCCCTGATAATTCGTCAGTTCTCTACAGAATCTCACCAAATTCCAGAAGAGTCCCTCAAAGTTCCACAAACATCCCACAAAATCTCCCCAGTATCCAATAAAATTCCAGGAAAAATCCCACAAAATTCCCTAAATCTTCCCAAAACACGACCAAATTCTACAAAAATATCCCACCAAATCTCCACAAATTCCCACAAAATACATGAAAAATCCCTCAAGATCCCTAAATCGCCTCAATATCCCACAAAATCCCACAAAAATCACACAAAACCTCCACAAGTTTCCACAAAATATAAAAAAAAATCCTCAAAATTCTTCAAGTCTCCTCAAAACCACACAAAGTCCTTGAAAAGGCCCACCAAATTCCAGGAAAATCCCACAGAATCTCCACAAATTCCCACAAAATCTAAAACAAATTCCTCAAAATTCTTCAAGTCTCCTCAAAACCACACAAAGTCCTTCAAAAAGGCCCACCAAATTCCAGAAAAATCTTACAGAATTCCCTAAATCTTCTCAAAACATGACCAAATTCTAGAAAAATATCACACCAAATCTCCACAAATTCCCACAGAATACATGAAAAATCCCTGATAATTCTTCAGTTCTCTACAAAATCTCACCAAATTCCAGAAAAGTCCCTCAAAGTTCCACAAACATTCCACAAAATCTCCCCAGTATCCAACAAAATTCCAGGAAAAATCCCACAAAATTCCCTAAATCTTCTCAAAAGACGGCCAAAATCCACAAAAATCCCACCAAATCTCCACAAATTCCCACAGAATACATGAAAAATCCCTGATAATTCGTCAGTTCTCTACAGAATCTCACCAAATTCCAGAAAAGTCCCTCAAAGTTCCACAAAATCTCCCCAGTATCCAATAAAATTCCAGGAAAAATCCCACAAAATTCCCTAAATCTTCTCAAAACATGACCAAATTCTAGAAAAATATCCCACCAAATCTCCACAAATTCCCACAAAATACATGAAAAATCCCTCAAGATCCCTAAATCGCCTCAATATCCCACAAAATCCCACAAAAATCACACAAAACCTCCACAAGTTTCCACAAAATATAAAAAAAAATCCTCAAAATTCTTCAAGTCTCCTCAAAACCACACAAAGTCCTTGAAAAGGCGAACCAAATTCCAGTAAAATCCCACAGAATCTCCACAAATTCCCACAAAATCTAAAACAAATTCCTCAAAATTCTTCAAGTCTCCTCAAAACCACACAAAGTCCTTCAAAAAGGCCCACCAAATTCCAGAAAAATCTTACAGAATTCCCTAAATCTTCTCAAAACATGACCAAATTCTAGAAAAATATCACACCAAATCTCCACAAATTCCCACAGAATACATGAAAAATCCCTGATAATTCGTCAGTTCTCTACAGAATCTCACCAAATTCCAGAAAACTCCCGCAAAGTTCCACAAACATCCCACAAAATCTCCCCAGTATCCAACAAAATTCCAGGAAAAATCCCACAAAATTCCCTAAATCTTCTCAGAACATGACCAAATTCCAGAAAAATATACCACCGAATCTCCACAAATTCCCACAGAATACATGAAAAATCCCTGATAATTCGTCAGTTCTCTACAGAATCTCACCAAATTCCAGAAAAGTCCCTCAAAGTTCCACAAAATCTACTCAATATCCAACAGAATTCAAGAAAAATCCCACAAAATTCCCTAAATCTTCACAAAACACGACCAAATTCTAGAAAAATATCCCACCAAATCTCCACAAATTCCCACAAAATACATGAAAAATCCCTCAAGATCCCTAAATCGCCTCAATATCCCACAAAATCCCACAAAAATCACACAAAACCTCCACAAGTTTCCACAAAATATAAAAAAAAATCCTCAAAATTCTTCAAGTCTCCTCAAAACCACACAAAGTCCTTCAAAGAGGCCCACCAAATTCCAGAAAAATCCCACAGAATCTACACAAATTCCCAAAAATCTAAAACAAATTCCTCAAAATTCTTCAAGTCTCCTCAGAATCCCACACAATTCCAGAAAAAAACCCACAAAATTCCAGAGAAGTCCCACAAAACTCCCTAAATCATTTCAAAACCCTACCAATTCACAGGAAAGTCCCAGAAAATCTCTACCAATTCCCAGAACATCCCACAAAAATCTCACAAAAATCCCTAAATCTTCTGAAAACTCGAACAAATTCCAGAAACACCCCATAAAATCAGCACAGTTTCCCAAAAAATTCAAGAAAAAACACCACAAAATTCCCAAAATCTTTTCAAAATACCACAAAATTCTTGAAAAGCCCCACCAAATTCCAGAAACATCCCACAAAATGTCCTCAATACCCAACAAAATCCCAGAAAAATCCCACAAAATTCCCTAAATCTTCTGAAAACTTGACGAAATTCCAGAAACGCCCCATAAAATCAGCACAGTATCCAACAAAATCCCAGAAAAATCACACAAAATTCCCTAAATCTTCTCAAAACACGGCCAAAATCCACAAAAATCCCACCAAATCTCCACAAATTCCCACAGAATACATGAAAAATCCCTGATAATTCGTCAGTTCTCTACAGAATCTCACAAAATTCCAGAAGAGTCCCTCAAAGTTCCACAAACATCCCACAAAATCTCCCCAGTATCCAATAAAATTCCAGGAAAAATCCCACAAAATTCCCTAAATCTTCTCAAAACATGACCAAATTCCAGAAAAATATACCACCGAATCTCCACAAATTCCCACAGAATACATGAAAAATCCCTGATAATTCGTCAGTTCTCTACAGAATCTCACCAAATTCCAGAAAAGTCCCTCAAAGTTCCACAAAATCTACTCAATATCCAACAGAATTCAAGAAAAATCCCACAAAATTCCCTAAATCTTCACAAAACACGACCAAATTCTAGAAAAATATCCCACCAAATCTCCACAAATTCCCACAAAATACATGAAAAATCCCTCAAGATCCCTAAATCGCCTCAATATCCCACAAAATCCCACAAAAATCACACAAAACCTCCACAAGTTTCCACAAAATATAAAAAAAAATCCTCAAAATTCTTCAAGTCTCCTCAAAACCACACAAAGTCCTTGAAAAGGCCCACCAAATTCCAGGAAAATCCCACAGAATCTCCACAAATTCCCACAAAATCTAAAACAAATTCCTCAAAATTCTTCAAGTCTCCTCAAAACCACACAAAGTCCTTCAAAAAGGCCCACCAAATTCCAGAAAAATCTTACAGAATTCCCTAAATCTTCTCAAAACATGACCAAATTCTAGAAAAATATCACACCAAATCTCCACAAATTCCCACAGAATACATGAAAAATCCCTGATAATTCTTCAGTTCTCTACAAAATCTCACCAAATTCCAGAAAAGTCCCTCAAAGTTCCACAAACATCCCACAAAATCTCCCCAGTATCCAACAAAATTCCAGGAAAAATCCCACAAAATTTCCTAAATCTTCTCAAAAGACGGCCAAAATCCACAAAAATCCCACCAAATCTCCACAAATTCCCACAGAATACATGAAAAATCCCTGATAATTCGTCAGTTCTCTACAGAATCTCACCAAATTCCAGAAAAGTCCCTCAAAGTTCCACAAACATCCCACAAAATCTCCCCAGTATCCAATAAAATTCCAGGAAAAATCCCACAAAATTCCCTAAATCTTCTCAAAACACGACCAAATTCTAGAAAAATATCCCACCAAATCTCCACAAATTCCCACAAAATACATGAAAAATCCCTCAAGATCCCTAAATCGCCTCAATATCCCACAAAATCCCACAAAAATCACACAAAACCTCCACAAGTTTCCACAAAATCTAAGAAAATTTCCTCAAAATTCTTCAAGTCTCCTCAAAACCACACAAAGTCCTTGAAAAGGCCCACCAAATTCTAGAAAAATCCCACAGAATCTACACAAATTCCTACAAAATCTAAAACAAATTCCTCAAAATTCTTCAAGTCTCCTCAGAATCCCACACAATTCCAGAAAAAACCCACAAAATTCCAGAGAAGTCCCACAAAACTCCCTAAATCATTTCAAAACCCTACCAATTCACAGGAAAGTCCCACAAAATCTCCACCAATTCCCAGAACATCCCACAAAAATCTCACAAAAATCCCTAAATCTTCTGAAAACTCGAACAAATTCCAGAAACGCCCCATAAAATCAGCACAGTTTCCCAAAAAATTCAAGAAAAAACACCACAAAATTCCCAAAATCTTTTCAAAATACCACAAAATTCTTGAAAAGCCCCACCAAATTCCAGAAACATCCCACAAAATGTCCTCAATACCCAACAAAATCCCAGAAAAATCACACATAATTCCCTAAATCTTCTCAAAACACGGCCAAAATCCCACCAAATCTCCACAAATTCCCACAGAATACATGAAAAATCCCTGATAATTCGTCAGTTCTCTACAGAATCTCACAAAATTCCAGAAGAGTCCCTCAAAGTTCCACAAGCATCCCACAAAATCTCCCCAGTATCCAACAAAATTCCAGGAAAAATCCCACAAAATTCCCTAAATCTTCCCAAAACATGACCAAATTCTAGAAAAATATCCCACCAAATCTCCACAAATTCCCACAAAATACATGAAAAATCCCTCAAGATCCCTAAATCGCCTCAATATCCCACAAAATTCCACAAAAATCCCACAAAACCTCCACAAGTTTCCACAGAATCTAAGAAAAATTCCTCAAAATTCTTCAAGTCTCCTCAAAACCACAAAAAGTCCTTCAAAAAGGCCTACCAAATTCCAGAAATATCTTGCAGAATTCCCTAAATCTTCTCAAAACTCTACCAAATTCCAGAAAATCCCACCAAATCTCCACAAATTCCCACAGAATACATGAAAAATCCCTGATAATTCGTCAGTTCTCTACAGAATCTCACCAAGTTCCAGAAGAGTCCCTCAAAGTTCCACAAACATCCCACAAAATCTCCCCAGTATCCAATAAAATTCCAGGAAAAATCCCACAAAATTCCCTAAATCTTCTCAAAACATGACCAAATTCTAGAAAAATATCCCACCAAATCTCCACAAATTCCCACAAAATACATGAAAAATCCCTCAAGATCCCTAAATCGCCTCAATATCCCACAAAATCCCACAAAGATCACACAAAACCTCCACAAGTTTCCACAAAATCTAAGAAAATTTCCTCAAAATTCTTCAAGTCTCCTCAAAACCACACAAAGTCCTTGAAAAGGCCCACCAAATTCCAGAAAAATCCCACAGAATCTACACAAATTCCTACAAAATCTAAAACAAATTCCTCAAAATTCTTCAAGTCTCCTCAGAATCCCACACAATTCCAGAAAAAACCCACAAAATTCCAGAGAAGTCCCACAAAACTCCCTAAATCATTTCAAAACCCTACCAATTCACAGGAATGTCCCACAAAATCTCCACCAATTCCCAGAACATCCCACAAAAATCTCACAAAAATCCCTAAATCTTCTGAAAACTCGAACAAATTCCAGAAACGCCCCATAAAATCAGCACAGTTTCCCAAAAAATTCAAGAAAAAACACCACAAAATTCCCAAAATCTTTTCAAAATACCACAAAATTCTTGAAAAGCCCCACCAAATTCCAGAAACATCCCACAAAATGTCCTCAATACCCAACAAAATCCCAGAAAAATCACACATAATTCCCTAAATCTTCTCAAAACACGGCCAAAATCCCACCAAATCTCCACAAATTCCCACAGAATACATGAAAAATCCCTGATAATTCGTCAGTTCTCTACAGAATCTCACAAAATTCCAGAAGAGTCCCTCAAAGTTCCACAAGCATCCCACAAAATCTCCCCAGTATCCAACAAAATTCCAGGAAAAATCCCACAAAATTCCCTAAATCTTCCCAAAACATGACTAAATTCTAGAAAAATATCCCACCAAATCTCCACAAATTCCCACAAAATACATGAAAAATCACTCAAGATCCCTATATCGCCTCAATATCCCACAAAATTCCACAAAAATCCCACAAAACCTCCACAAGTTTCCACAGAATCTAAGAAAAATTCCTCAAAATTCTTCAAGTCTCCTCAAAACCACAAAAAGTCCTTCAAAAAGGCCTACCAAATTCCAGAAATATCTTGCAGAATTCCCTAAATCTTCTCAAAACTCTACCAAATTCCAGAAAATCCCACCAAATCTCCACAAATTCCCACAGAATACATGAAAAATCCCTGATAATTCGTCAGTTCTCTACAGAATCTCACCAAGTTCCAGAAGAGTCCCTCAAAGTTCCACAAACATCCCACAAAATCTCCCCAGTATCCAATAAAATTCCAGGAAAAATCCCACAAAATTCCCTAAATCTTCTCAAAACATGACCAAATTCTAGAAAAATATCCCACCAAATCTCCACAAATTCCCACAAAATACATGAAAAATCCCTCAAGATCCCTAAATCGCCTCAATATCCCACAAAATCCCACAAAGATCACACAAAACCTCCACAAGTTTCCACAAAATATAAAAAAAAATCCTCAAAATTCTTCAAGTCTCCTCAAAACCACACAAAGTCCTTCAAAAAGGCCCACCAAATTCCAGAAAAATCCCACAGAATCTACACAAATTCCCAAAAATCTAAAACAAATTCCTCAAAATTCTTCAAGTCTCCTCAGAATCCCACACAATTCCAGAAAAAAACCCACAAAATTCCAGAGAAGTCCCACAAAACTCCCTAAATCATTTCAAAACCCTACCAATTCACAGGAAAGTCCCACAAAATCTCCACCAATTCCCAGAACATCCCACAAAAATCTCACAAAAATCCCTAAATCTTCTGAAAACTCGACCAAATTCCAGAAACGCCCCATAAAATCAGCACAGTTTCCCACAAAATTCAAGAAAAAACATCACAAAATTCCCTAAATCTTTTCAAAATAACACAAAATTCTTGAAAAGCCCCACCAAATTCCAGAAACATCCCACAAAATGTCCTCAATACCCAACAAAATCCCAGAAAAATCACACAAAATTCCCTAAATCTTCTCAAAACACGGCCAAAATCCACAAAAATCCCACCAAATCTCCACAAATTCCCACAGAATACATGAAAAATCCCTGATAATTCGTCAGTTCTCTACAGAATCTCACCAAATTCCAGAAAAGTCCCTCAAAGTTCCACAAACATTCCACAAAATCTCCCCAGTATCCAATAAAATTCCAGGAAAAATCCCACAAAATTCCCTAAATCTTCCCAAAACACGACCAAATTCTAGAAAAATATCCCACCAAATCTCCACAAATTCCCACAAAATACATGAAAAATCCCTCAAGATCCCTAAATCGCCTCAGTATCCCACAAAATTCCACAAAAATCCCACCAAACCTCCACAAGTTACCACAGAATCTAAGAAAAATTCCTCAAAATTCTTCAAGTCTCCTCAAAACCACAAAAAATCCTTAAAATGGCCTACCAAATTACAGAAAGATCTTGCAGAATTCCCTAAATCTTCTCAAAACACGGCCAAAATCCACAAAAATCCCACCAAATCTCCACAAATTCCCACAGAATACATGAAAAATCCCTGATAATTCGTCAGTTCTCTACAGAATCTCACAAAATTCCAGAAAAGTCCCTCAAAGTTCCACAAACATTCCACAAAATTTCCTCAATATCCAACTAAGTTTTTCTTAGATCTTGTGGAAACTTGTGGAGGTTTTGTGGGATTTTTGTGGGATTTTGTGGGATATTGAGGTGATTTAGGGATCTTGAGGGATTTTTCATGTATTTTGTGGGAATTTGTGGAGATTTGGTGGGATATTTTTCTAGAATTTGGTCGTGTTTTGAGAAGATTTAGGGAATTTTGTGGGATTTTTCCTGGAATTTTATTGGATACTGGGGAGATTTTGTGGGATGTTTGTGGAACTTTGAGGGACTCTTCTGGAATCTGTTGAGATTCTGTAGAGAACTGACGAATTATCAGGGATTTTTCATGTATTCTGTGGGAATTTGTGGAGATTTGGTGGGATTTTTGTGGATTTTGTCCGTGTTTTGAGAAGATTTAGGGAATTTTGTGTGATTTTTCTGGGATTTTGTTGGATACTGTGCTGATTTTATGGGGCGTTTCTGGAATTTCGTCAAGTTTTCAGAAGATTTAGGGAATTTTGTGGGATTTTTCTGGGATTTTGTTGGGTATTTAGGACATTTTGTGGGATGTTTCTGGAATTTGGTGGGGCTTTTCAAGAATTTTGTGGTATTTTGAAAAGATTTTGGGAATTTTGTGGTGTTTTTTCTTGAATTTTGTGGGAAACTGCTGATTTTATGGGGCATTTCTGGAATTTGGTCGAGTTTTCAGAAGATTTAGGGATTTTTGTGAGATTTTTGTGGGATGTTCTGGGAATTGGTGGAGATTTTGTGGGACATTCCTGTGAATTGGTAGGGTTTTGAAATGATTTAGGGAGTTTTGTGGGACTTCTCTGGAATTTTGTGGGTTTTTTCTGGAATTGTGTGGGATTCTGAGGAGACTTGAAGAATTTTGAGGAATTTGTTTTAGATTTTGTGGGAATTGTTGGAGATTCTGTGGGATTTAACTGGAATTTGGTGGGCCTTTTCAAGGACTTTGTGTGGTTTTGAGGAGACTTGAAGAATTTTGAGGATTTTTTCTTAGATTTTGTACAAACCTGTGGAGGTTTTGTGTGATTTTTGTGGGATTTTGTGGGATATTGAGGCGATTTAGGGATCTTGAGGGATTTTTCATGTATTTTGTGGGAATTTGTGGAGATTTGGTGGGATATTTTTCTAGAATTTGGTCGTGTTTTGAGAAGATTTAGGGAATTTTGTAGGATTTTTCCTGGAATTTTGTTGGATACTGGGGAGATTTTGTGGGATGTTTGTGGAACTTGGAGGGACTTTTCTGGAATTTGGTGAGATTCTGTAGAGAACTGACGAATTATCAGGGATTTTTCATGTATTCTGTGGGAATTTGTGGAGATTCGGTGGGATATTTTTCTAGAATTTTGTCATGTTTTGAGAAGATTTATGGAATTTTGTGAGATTTTTCCTGGAATTTTGTTGGATACTGGGGAGATTTTGTGGGATGTTTGTGGAACTTTGAGGGACTTTTCTGGAATTTGGTGAGATTCTGTAGAGAACTGAAGAATTATCAGGGATTTTTCATGTATTCTGTGGGTATTTGTGGAGATTTGGTGTGATATTTTTCTAGAATTTGGTCATGTTTTGAGAAGATTTAGGGAATTCTGTAAGATTTTTCTGGAATTTGGTGGGCCTTTTTGAAGGACTTTGTGTGGTTTTGAGGAGACTTGAAGAATTTTGAGGAATTTGTTTTAGATTTTGTGGGAATTTGTGGAGATTCTGTGGGATTTTACTGGAATTTGGTTCGCCTTTTCAAGGACTTTGTGTGGTTTTGAGGAGACTTGAAGAATTTTGAGGATTTTTTTTTATATTTTGTGGAAACGTGTGGAGGTTTTGTGTGATTTTTGTGGGATTTTGTGACATATTGAGGCGATTTAGGGATCTTGAGTGATTTTTCATGTATTTTGTGGGAATTTGTGGAGATTTGGTGGGATATTTTTCTAGAATTTGGTCGTGTTTTGAGAAGATTTAGGGAATTTGGTGGGATTTTTCCTGGAATTTTATTGGATCCTGGGGAGATTTTGTGGGATGTTTGTGGAACTTTGAGGGACTTTTCTGGAATTTGGTGAGATTCTGTAGAGAACTGACGAATTATCAGGGATTTTTCATGTATTCTGTGGGAATATGTGGAGATTTGGTGGGATTTTTGTGGATTTTGGCCGTGTTTTGAGAAGATTTAGGGAATTTTGTGTGATTTTTCTGGGATTTTGTTGGATACTGTGCTGATTTTATGGGGCATTTCTGGAATTTCGTCAAGTTTTCAGAAGATTTAGGGAATTTTGTGGGATTTTTCTGGGATTTTGTTGGGTATTGAGGACATTTTGTGGGATGTTTCTGGAATTTGGTGGGGCTTTTCAAGAATTTTGTGGTATTTTGAAAAGATTTTGGGAATTTTGTGGTGTTTTTTCTTGAATTTTTTGGGAAACTGTGCTGATTTTATGGGGCGTTTCTGGAATTTGTTCGAGTTTTCAGAAGATTTAGGGATTTTTGTGAGATTTTTGTGGGATGTTCTGGGAATTGGTTGAGATTTTGTGGGACTTTCCTGTGAATTGGTAGGGTTTTGAAATGATTTAGGGAGTTTTGTGGGACTTCTCTGGAATTTTGTGGGTTTTTTTCTGGAATTGTGTGGGATTCTGAGGAGACTTGAAGAATTTTGAGGAATTTGTTTTAGATTTTTGGGAATTTGTGTAGATTCTGTGGGATTTTTCTGGAATTTGGTGGTTTTTTTCAAGGACTTTGTGTGGTTTTGAGGAGACTTGAAGAATTTTGAGGATTTTTTTTTATATTTTGTGGAAACTTGTGGAGGTTTTGTGTGATTTTTGTGTGATTTTGTGGGATATTGAGGCGATTTAGGGATCTTGAGGGATTTTTCATGTATTTTGTGGGAATTTGCGGAGATTTGGTGGGATTTTTGTGGATTTTGGCCGGGCTTTGAGAAGATTTAGGGAATTTTGTGAGATTTTTCCTGGAATTTTGTTGGATATTGGGAGATTTTGTGGGATGTTTGTGGAACTTTGAGGGACTTTTCTGGAATTTGGTGAGATTTTGTAGAGAACTGACGAATTATCAGGGATTTTTCATGTATTCTGTGGGAATTTGTGGAGATTTGGTGGGATTTTTGTGGAATTTGGTCGAGTTTTGAGAAGATTTAGGGAATTTTGTGGAGTTTTTTCTTGAATTTTGTGGGAAACTGTGCTGATTTTATGGGGCGTTTCTGGAATTTGGTCAAGTTTTCAGAAGATTTAGGGAATTTTGTGAGATTTTTCCTGGAATTTTGTTGGATATTAGGGAGATTTTGTGGGATGCTTGTGGAACTTTGAGGGACTTTTCTGGAATTTGGTGAGATTCTGTAGAGAACTGACGAATTATCAGGGATTTTTCATGTATTCTGTGGGAATTTGTGGAGATTTGGTGGGATTTTTGTGGAATTTGGTCGAGTTTTGAGAAGATTTAGGGAATTTTGTGGAGTTTTTTCTTGAATTTTGTGGGAAACTCTGCTGATTTTATGGGGCGTTTCTGGAATTTGGTCAAGTTTTCAGAAGATTTAGGGAATTTTGTGAGATTTTTCCTGGAATTTTGTTGGATATTAGGGAGATTTTGTGGGATGCTTGTGGAACTTTGAGGGACTTTTCTGGAATTTGGTGAGATTCTGTAGAGAACTGACGAATTATCAGGGATTTTTCATGTATTCTGTGGGAATTTGTGGAGATTTGGTGGGATTTTTGTGGAATTTGGTCGAGTTTTGAGAAGATTTAGGGAATTTTGTGGAGTTTTTTCTTGAATTTTGTGGGAAACTGTGCTGATTTTATGGGGCGTTTCTGGAATTTGGTCAAGTTTTCAGAAGATTTAGGGAATTTTGTGAGATTTTTCCTGGAATTTTGTTGGATATTAGGGAGATTTTGTGGGATGCTTGTGGAACTTTGAGGGACTTTTCTGGAATTTGGTGAGATTCTGTAGAGAACTGACGAATTATCAGGGATTTTTCATGTATTCTGTGGGAATTTGTGGAGATTTGGTGGGATTTTTGTGGATTTTGTCCGTGTTTTGAGAAGATTTAGGGAATTTTGTGTGATTTTTCTGGGATTTTGTTGGGTATTGAGGACATTTTGTGGGATGTTTCTGGAATTTGGTGGGGCTTTTCAAGAATTTTGTGGTATTTTGAAAAGATTTTGGGAATTTTGTGGTGTTTTTTCTTGAATTTTGTGGGAAACTGTGCTGTTTTTATGGGGCGTTTCTGGAATTTGGTCGAGTTTTCAGAAGATTTAGGGATTTTTGTGAGATTTTTGTGGGATGTTCTGGGAATTGGTGGAGATTTTGTGGGACATTCCTTTGAATTGGTGGGGTTTTGAAATGATTTAGGGAGTTTTGTGGGACTTCTCTGGAATTTTGTGGGTTTTTTCTGGAATTGTGTGGGATTCTGAGGAGACTTGAAGAATTTTGAGGAATTTGTTTTAGATTTTGTGGGAATTTGTGTAGATTCTGTGGGATTTTTCTGGAATTTGGTGGTCCTTTTCAAGGACTTTGTTTGGTTTTGAGGAGACTTGAAGAATTTTGAGGGATTTTTCTTAGATTTTGTGGAAACTTGTGGAGGTTTTGTGTGATTTTTGTGTGATTTTGTGGGATATTGAGGCGATTTAGGGATCTTGAGGGATTTTTCATGTATTTTGTGGGAATTTGTGGAGATTTGGTGGGATATTTTTCTAGAATTTGGTCGTGTTTTGAGAAGATTTAGGGAATTTGGTGGGATTTTTCCTGGAATTTTATTGGATCCTGGGGAGATTTTGTGGGATGTTTGTGGAACTTTGAGGGACTTTTCTGGAATTTGGTGAGATTCTGTAGAGAACTGACGAATTATCAGGGATTTTTCATGTATTCTGTGGGAATATGTGGAGATTTGGTGGGATTTTTGTGGATTTTGGCCGTGTTTTGAGAAGATTTAGGGAATTTTGTGTGATTTTTCTGGGATTTTGTTGGATACTGTGCTGATTTTATGGGGCATTTCTGGAATTTCGTCAAGTTTTCAGAAGATTTAGGGAATTTTGTGGGATTTTTCTGGGATTTTGTTGGGTATTGAGGACATTTTGTGGGATGTTTCTGGAATTTGGTGGGGCTTTTCAAGAATTTTGTGGTATTTTGAAAAGATTTTGGGAATTTTGTGGTGTTTTTTCTTGAATTTTTTGGGAAACTGTGCTGATTTTATGGGGCGTTTCTGGAATTTGTTCGAGTTTTCAGAAGATTTAGGGATTTTTGTGAGATTTTTGTGGGATGTTCTGGGAATTGGTTGAGATTTTGTGGGACTTTCCTGTGAATTGGTAGGGTTTTGAAATGATTTAGGGAGTTTTGTGGGACTTCTCTGGAATTTTGTGGGTTTTTTTCTGGAATTGTGTGGGATTCTGAGGAGACTTGAAGAATTTTGAGGAATTTGTTTTAGATTTTTGGGAATTTGTGTAGATTCTGTGGGATTTTTCTGGAATTTGGTGGTTTTTTTCAAGGACTTTGTGTGGTTTTGAGGAGACTTGAAGAATTTTGAGGATTTTTTTTTATATTTTGTGGAAACTTGTGGAGGTTTTGTGTGATTTTTGTGGGATTTTGTGGGATATTGAGGCGATTTAGGGATCTTGAGGGATTTTTCATGTATTTTGTGGGAATTTGTGGAGATTTGGTGGGATATTTTTCTAGAATTTGGTCGTGTTTTGTGAAGATTTAGGGAATTTTGTGGGATTTTTCTTGAATTTTGTTGGATATTGAGTAGATTTTGTAGAACTTTGAGGGACTTTTCTGGAATTTGGGGAGATTCTGTAGAGAACTGACGAATTATCAGGGATTTTTCATGTATTCTGTGGGAATTTGTGGAGATTCGGTGGTATATTTTTCTGGAATTTGGTCATGTTTTGAGAAGATTTAGGGAATTTTGTGGGATTTTTCCTGGAATTTTGTTGGATACTGCGGAGATTTTGTGGGATGTTTGTGGAACTTTGAGGGACTTCTCTGGAATTTGGTGAGATTCTGTAGAGACCTGACGAATTATCAGATATTTTTCATGTATTCTGTGGGAATTTGTGGAGATTTGGTGTGATTTTTGTGGATTTTGCCGTATTTTAAGAAGATCTAGGGAATTTTGTGTGATTTTTCCTGGAATTTTGTTGGATACTGGGGAGATTTTGTGGGATGTTTGTGGAACTTTGAGGGAGTTTTCTGGAATTTGGTGAGATTTTGTAGAGAACTGAAGAATTATCAGGGATTTTTCATGTATTCTGTGGGAATTTGTGGAGATTTGGTGTGATATTTTTCTAGAATTTGGTCATGTTTTGAGAAGATTTAGGGAATTCTGTAAGATTTTTCTGGAATTTGGTGGGCCTTTTTGAAGGACTTTGTGTGGTTTTGAGGAGACTTGAAGAATTTTGAGGAATTTGTTTTAGATTTTGTGGGAATTTGTGGAGATTCTGTGGGATTTTACTGGAATTTGGTGGGCCTTTTCAAGGACTTTGTGTGGTTTTGAGGAGACTTGAAGAATTTTGAGGATTTTTTTTTATATTTTGTGGAAACGTGTGGAGGTTCTGTGTGATCTTTTTGGGATTTTGTGGGATATTGAGGCGATTTAGGGATCTTGAGTGATTTTTCATGTATTTTGTGGGAATTTGTGGAGATTTGGTGGGATATTTTTCTAGAATTTGGTCGTGTTTTGAGAAGATTTAGGGAATTTGGTGGGATTTTTCTTGGAATTTTATTGGATCCTGGGGAGATTTTGTGGGGTGTTTGTGGAACTTTGAGGGACTCTTCTGGAATTTGGTGAGATTCTGTAGAGAACTGACGAATTATCAGGGATTTTTCATGTATTCTGTGGGAATTTGTGGAGATTTGGTGGGATTTTTGTGGATTTTGGCCGTGTTTTGAGAAGATTTAGGGAATTTTGTGTGATTTTTCTGGGATTTTGTTGGATACTGTGCTGATTTTATGGGGCGTTTCTGGAATTTCGTCAAGTTTTCAGAAGATTTAGGGAATTTTGTGGGATTTTTCTGGGATTTTGTTGGGTATTGAGGACATTTTGTGGGATGTTTCTGGAATTTGGTGGGGCTTTTCAAGAATTTTGTGGTATTTTGTAAAGATTTTGGGAATTTTGTGGTGTTTTTTCTTGAATTTTTTGGGAAACTGTGCTGATTTTATGGGGCATTTCTGGAATTTGGTCGAGTTTTCAGAAGATTTAGGGATTTTTGTGAGATTTTTGTGGGATGTTCTGGGAATTGGTGGAGATTTTGTGGGACATTCCTGTGAATTGGTAGGGTTTTGAAATGATTTAGGGAGTTTTGTGGGACTTCTCTGGAATTTTGTGGGTTTTTTCTGGAATTGTGTGGGATTCTGAGGAGACTTGAAGAATTTTGAGGAATTTGTTTTAGATTTTGTGGGAATTTGTGTAGATTCTGTGGGATTTTTCTGGAATTTGGTGGGCCTTTTCAAGGACTTTGTGTGGTTTTGAGGAGACTTGAAGAATTTTGAGGAAATTTTCTTAGATTTTGTACAAACCTGTGGAGGTTTTGTGTGATTTTTGTGGGATTTTGTGGGATATTGAGGCGATTTAGGGATTTTGAGGGATTTTTCATGTATTTTGTGGGAATTTGTGGAGATTTGGTGGGATATTTTTCTAGAATATGGTCGTGTTTTGAGAAGATTTAGGGAATTTTGTAGGATTTTTCCTGGAATTTTGTTGGATACTGGGGAGATTTTGTGGGATGTTTGTGGAACTTGGAGGGACTTTTCTGGAATTTGGTGAGATTCTGTAGAGAACTGACGAATTATCAGGGATTTTTCATGTATTCTGTGGGAATTTGTGGAGATTCGGTGGGATATTTTTCTAGAATTTTGTCATGTTTTGAGAAGATTTATGGAATTTTGTGAGATTTTTCCTGGAATTTTGTTGGATACTGGGGAGATTTTGTGGGATGTTTGTGGAACTTTGAGGGACTTTTCTGGAATTTGGTGAGATTCTGTAGAGAACTGAAGAATTATCAGGGATTTTTCATGTATTCTGTGGGTATTTGTGGAGATTTGGTGTGATATTTTTCTAGAATTTGGTCATGTTTTGAGAAGATTTAGGGAATTCTGTAAGATTTTTCTGGAATTTGGTGGGCCTTTTCAAGGACTTTGTGTGGTTTTGAGGAGACTTGAAGAATTTTGAGGAATTTGTTTTAGATTTTGTGGGAATTTGTGGAGATTCTGTGGGATTTTACTGGAATTTGGTTCGCCTTTTCAAGGACTTTGTGTGGTTTTGAGGAGACTTGAAGAATTTTGAGGATTTTTTTTTATATTTTGTGGAAACGTGTGGAGGTTTTGTGTGATTTTTGTGGGATTTTGTGACATATTGAGGCGATTTAGGGATCTTGAGTGATTTTTCATGTATTTTGTGGGAATTTGTGGAGATTTGGTGGGATATTTTTCTAGAATTTGGTCGTGTTTTGAGAAGATTTAGGGAATTTGGTGGGATTTTTCCTGGAATTTTATTGGATCCTGGGGAGATTTTGTGGGATGTTTGTGGAACTTTGAGGGACTTTTCTGGAATTTGGTGAGATTCTGTAGAGAACTGACGAATTATCAGGGATTTTTCATGTATTCTGTGGGAATATGTGGAGATTTGGTGGGATTTTTGTGGATTTTGGCCGTGTTTTGAGAAGATTTAGGGAATTTTGTGTGATTTTTCTGGGATTTTGTTGGATACTGTGCTGATTTTATGGGGCATTTCTGGAATTTCGTCAAGTTTTCAGAAGATTTAGGGAATTTTGTGGGATTTTTCTGGGATTTTGTTGGGTATTGAGGACATTTTGTGGGATGTTTCTGGAATTTGGTGGGGCTTTTCAAGAATTTTGTGGTATTTTGAAAAGATTTTGGGAATTTTGTGGTGTTTTTTCTTGAATTTTTTGGGAAACTGTGCTGATTTTATGGGGCGTTTCTGGAATTTGTTCGAGTTTTCAGAAGATTTAGGGATTTTTGTGAGATTTTTGTGGGATGTTCTGGGAATTGGTTGAGATTTTGTGGGACTTTCCTGTGAATTGGTAGGGTTTTGAAATGATTTAGGGAGTTTTGTGGGACTTCTCTGGAATTTTGTGGGTTTTTTTCTGGAATTGTGTGGGATTCTGAGGAGACTTGAAGAATTTTGAGGAATTTGTTTTAGATTTTTGGGAATTTGTGTAGATTCTGTGGGATTTTTCTGGAATTTGGTGGTTTTTTTCAAGGACTTTGTGTGGTTTTGAGGAGACTTGAAGAATTTTGAGGATTTTTTTTTATATTTTGTGGAAACTTGTGGAGGTTTTGTGTGATTTTTGTGGGATTTTGTGGGATATTGAGGCGATTTAGGGATCTTGAGGGATTTTTCATGTATTTTGTGGGAATTTGTGGAGATTTGGTGGGATATTTTTCTAGAATTTGGTCGTGTTTTGTGAAGATTTAGGGAATTTTGTGGGATTTTTCTTGAATTTTGTTGGATATTGAGTAGATTTTGTAGAACTTTGAGGGACTTTTCTGGAATTTGGGGAGATTCTGTAGAGAACTGACGAATTATCAGGGATTTTTCATGTATTCTGTGGGAATTTGTGGAGATTCGGTGGTATATTTTTCTGGAATTTGGTCATGTTTTGAGAAGATTTAGGGAATTTTGTGGGATTTTTCCTGGAATTTTGTTGGATACTGCGGAGATTTTGTGGGATGTTTGTGGAACTTTGAGGGACTTCTCTGGAATTTGGTGAGATTCTGTAGAGACCTGACGAATTATCAGATATTTTTCATGTATTCTGTGGGAATTTGTGGAGATTTGGTGTGATTTTTGTGGATTTTGCCGTATTTTAAGAAGATCTAGGGAATTTTGTGTGATTTTTCCTGGAATTTTGTTGGATACTGGGGAGATTTTGTGGGATGTTTGTGGAACTTTGAGGGAGTTTTCTGGAATTTGGTGAGATTTTGTAGAGAACTGAAGAATTATCAGGGATTTTTCATGTATTCTGTGGGAATTTGTGGAGATTTGGTGTGATATTTTTCTAGAATTTGGTCATGTTTTGAGAAGATTTAGGGAATTCTGTAAGATTTTTCTGGAATTTGGTGGGCCTTTTTGAAGGACTTTGTGTGGTTTTGAGGAGACTTGAAGAATTTTGAGGAATTTGTTTTAGATTTTGTGGGAATTTGTGGAGATTCTGTGGGATTTTACTGGAATTTGGTGGGCCTTTTCAAGGACTTTGTGTGGTTTTGAGGAGACTTGAAGAATTTTGAGGATTTTTTTTTATATTTTGTGGAAACGTGTGGAGGTTCTGTGTGATCTTTTTGGGATTTTGTGGGATATTGAGGCGATTTAGGGATCTTGAGTGATTTTTCATGTATTTTGTGGGAATTTGTGGAGATTTGGTGGGATATTTTTCTAGAATTTGGTCGTGTTTTGAGAAGATTTAGGGAATTTGGTGGGATTTTTCTTGGAATTTTATTGGATCCTGGGGAGATTTTGTGGGGTGTTTGTGGAACTTTGAGGGACTCTTCTGGAATTTGGTGAGATTCTGTAGAGAACTGACGAATTATCAGGGATTTTTCATGTATTCTGTGGGAATTTGTGGAGATTTGGTGGGATTTTTGTGGATTTTGGCCGTGTTTTGAGAAGATTTAGGGAATTTTGTGTGATTTTTCTGGGATTTTGTTGGATACTGTGCTGATTTTATGGGGCGTTTCTGGAATTTCGTCAAGTTTTCAGAAGATTTAGGGAATTTTGTGGGATTTTTCTGGGATTTTGTTGGGTATTGAGGACATTTTGTGGGATGTTTCTGGAATTTGGTGGGGCTTTTCAAGAATTTTGTGGTATTTTGTAAAGATTTTGGGAATTTTGTGGTGTTTTTTCTTGAATTTTTTGGGAAACTGTGCTGATTTTATGGGGCATTTCTGGAATTTGGTCGAGTTTTCAGAAGATTTAGGGATTTTTGTGAGATTTTTGTGGGATGTTCTGGGAATTGGTGGAGATTTTGTGGGACATTCCTGTGAATTGGTAGGGTTTTGAAATGATTTAGGGAGTTTTGTGGGACTTCTCTGGAATTTTGTGGGTTTTTTCTGGAATTGTGTGGGATTCTGAGGAGACTTGAAGAATTTTGAGGAATTTGTTTTAGATTTTGTGGGAATTTGTGTAGATTCTGTGGGATTTTTCTGGAATTTGGTGGGCCTTTTCAAGGACTTTGTGTGGTTTTGAGGAGACTTGAAGAATTTTGAGGAAATTTTCTTAGATTTTGTACAAACCTGTGGAGGTTTTGTGTGATTTTTGTGGGATTTTGTGGGATATTGAGGCGATTTAGGGATTTTGAGGGATTTTTCATGTATTTTGTGGGAATTTGTGGAGATTTGGTGGGATATTTTTCTAGAATATGGTCGTGTTTTGAGAAGATTTAGGGAATTTTGTAGGATTTTTCCTGGAATTTTGTTGGATACTGGGGAGATTTTGTGGGATGTTTGTGGAACTTTGAAAGACTTTTCTGGAATTTGGTGAGATTCTGTAGAGAACTGACGAATTATCAGGGATTTTTCATGTATTCTGTGGGAATTTGTGGAGATTTGGTGGGATATTTTTCTAGAATTTGGTCATGTTTTGAGAAGATTTAGGGAATTTTGTGGGATTTTTCTGGGATTTTGTTGGGTATTGAGGACATTTTGTGGGATGTTTCTGGAATTTGGTGGGGCTTTTCAAGAATTTTGTGGTATTTTGAAAAGATTTAGGGAATTTTGTGGTGTTTTTTCTTGAATTTTGAGGGAAACTGTGCTGATTTTATGGAGCGTTTCTGGAATTTGGTCGAGTTTTCAGAAGATTTAGGGATTTTTGTGAGATTTTTGTGGGATGTTCTGGGAATTGGTGGAGATTTTGTGGGACATTCCTGTGAATTGGTAGGGTTTTGAAATGATTTAGGGAGTTTTGTGGGACTTCTCTGGAATTTTGTGGGTTTTTTCTGGAATTGTGTGGGATTCTGAGGAGACTTGAAGAATTTTGAGGAATTTGTTTTAGATTTTGTGGGAATTGTTGGAGATTCTGTGGGATTTTACTGGAATTTGGTGGGCCTTTTCAAGGACTTTGTGTGGTTTTGAGGAGACTTGAAGAATTTTGAGGATTTTTTCTTAGATTTTGTACAAACCTGTGGAGGTTTTGTGTGATTTTTGTGGGATTTTGTGGGATATTGAGGCGATTTAGGGATCTTGAGGGATTTTTCATGTATTTTGTGGGAATTTGTGGAGATTTGGTGGGATATTTTTCTAGAATTTGGTCGTGTTTTGTGAAGATTTAGGGAATTTTGTGGGATTTTTCTTGAATTCTGTTGGATATTGAGTAGATTTTGTGGAACTTTGAGGGACTTTTCTGGAATTTGGTGAGATTCTGTAGAGAACTGAAGAATTATCAGGGATTTTTCATGTATTCTGTGGGAATTTGTGGAGATTTGGTGGGATTTTTCTGGAATTTGGTAGAGTTTTGAGAAGATTTAGGGAATTTTGTGGGATTTTTCCTGGAATTTTGTTGGATATTGAGGAGATTTTGTGGGGTGTTTGTGGAACTTTGAGGGACTCTTCTGGAATTTGGTGAGATTCTGTAGAGAACTGACGAATTATCAGGGATTTTTCATGTATTCTGTGGGAATTTGTGGAGATTCGGTGGGATATTTTTCTAGAATTTGGTCGTGTTTTGAGAAGATTTAGGGAATTTGGTGGGATTTTTCCTGGAATTTTATTGGATACTGGGAGATTTTGTGGGATGTTTGTGGAACTTTGAGGGACTCTTCTGGAATTTTGTGAGATTCTGTAGAGAACTGACGAATTATCAGGGATTTTTCATGTATTCTGTGGGAATTTGTGGAGATTTGGTGGGATTTTTGTGGATTTTGGCCGTGTTTTGAGAAGATTTAGGGAATTTTGTGTGATTTTTCTGGGATTTTGTTCGGTATTGAGGACATTTTGTGGGATGTTTCTGGAATTTGGTGGGGCTTTTCAAGAATTTTGTGGTATTTTGAAAAGATTTTGGGAATTTTGTGGTGTTTTTTCTTGAATTTTTTGGGAAACTGTGCTGATTTTATGGGGCGTTTCTGGAATTTGGTCGAGTTTTCAGAAGATTTAGGGATTTTTGTGAGATTTTTGTGGGATGTTCTGGGAATTGGTAGAGATTTTGTGGGACATTCCTGTGAATTGGTAGGGTTTTGAAATGATTTAGGGAGTTTTGTGGGACTTCTCTGGAATTTTGTGGGTTTTTTTCTGGAATTGTGTGGGATTCTGAGGAGACTTGAAGAATTTTGAGGAATTTGTTTTAGATTTTGTGGGAATTTGTGTAGATTCTGTGGGATTTTTCTGGAATTTGGTGGTTTTTTTCAAAAACTTTGTGTGGTTTTGAGGAGACTTGAAGAATTTTGAGGATTTTTTTTTATATTTTGTGGAAACTTGTGGAGGTTTTGTGTGATTTTTGTGGGATTTTGTGGGATATTGAGGCGATTTAGGGATCTTGAGGGATTTTTCATGTATTTTGTGGGAATTTGTGGAGATTTGGTGGGATATTTTTCTAGAATTTGGTCGTGTTTTGTGAAGATTTAGGGAATTTTGTGGGATTTTTCTTGAATTTTGTTGGATATTGAGTAGATTTTGTGGAACTTTGAGGGACTTTTCTGGAATTTGGTGAGATTCTGTAGAGAACTGAAGAATTATCAGGGATTTTTCATGTATTCTGTGGGAATTTGTGGAGATTTGGTGGGATTTTTCTGGAATTTGGTAGAGTTTTGAGAAGATTTAGGGAATTTTGTGGGATTTTTCCTGGAATTTTGTTGGATATTGAGGAGATTTTGTGGGGTGTTTGTGGAACTTTGAGGGACTCTTCTGGAATTTGGTGAGATTCTGTAGAGAACTGACGAATTATCAGGGATTTTTCATGTATTCTGTGGGAATTTGTGGAGATTTGGTGGGATTTTTCTGGAATTTGGTAGAGTTTTGAGAAGATTTAGGGAATTTTGTGGGATTTTTCCTGGAATTTTGTTGGATATTGAGGAGATTTTGTGGGGTGTTTGTGGAACTTTGAGGGACTCTTCTGGAATTTGGTGAGATTCTGTAGAGAACTGACGAATTATCAGGGATTTTTCATGTATTCTGTGGGAATTTGTGGAGATTTGGTGGGATTTTTCTGGAATTTGGTAGAGTTTTGAGAAGATTTAGGGAATTCTGTAAGATTTTTCTGGAATTTGCTGGGCCTCTTTGAAGGACTTTGTGTGGTTTTGAGGAGACTTGAAGAATTTTGAGGAATTTTTCTTAGATTCTGTGGAAACTTGTGGAGGTTTTGTGGGATTTTTGTGGAATTTTGTGGGATATTGAGGCGATTTAGGGATCTTGAGGGATTTTTCATATATTTTGTGGGAATTTGTGGAGGTTCGGTGGGATATTTTTCTAGAATTTTGTCATGTTTTGAGAAGATTTATGGAATTTTGTGGGATTTTTCCTGGAATTTTGTTGGATACTGGGGAGATTTTGTGGGATGCTTGTGGAACTTTGAGGGACTCTTCTGGAATTTTGTGAGATTCTGTAGAGAACTGACGAATTATCAGGGATTTTTCACGTATTCTGTGGGAATTTGTGGAGATTTGGTGGGATTTTTGTGGATTTTGGCCGTGTTTTGAGAAGATTTAGGGAATTTTGTGTGATTTTTCTGGGATTTTGTTGGGTATTGAGGACATTTTGTGGGATGTTTCTGGAATTTGGTGGGGCTTTTCAAGAATTTTGTGGTATTTTGAAAAGATTTAGGGAATTTTGTGGTGTTTTTTCTTGAATTTTGAGGGAAACTGTGCTGATTTTATGGAGCGTTTCTGGAATTTGGTCGAGTTTTCAGAAGATTTAGGGATTTTTGTGAGATTTTTGTGGGATGTTCTGGGAATTGGTGGAGATTTTGTGGGACATTCCTGTGAATTGGTAGGGTTTTGAAATGATTTAGGGAGTTTTGTGGGACTTCTCTGGAATTTTGTGGGTTTTTTCTGGAATTGTGTGGGATTCTGAGGAGACTTGAAGAATTTTGAGGAATTTGTTTTAGATTTTGTGGGAATTGTTGGAGATTCTGTGGGATTTTACTGGAATTTGGTGGGCCTTTTCAAGGACTTTGTGTGGTTTTGAGGAGACTTGAAGAATTTTGAGGATTTTTTCTTAGATTTTGTACAAACCTGTGGAGGTTTTGTGTGATTTTTGTGGGATTTTGTGGGATATTGAGGCGATTTAGGGATCTTGAGGGATTTTTCATGTATTTTGTGGGAATTTGTGGAGATTTGGTGGGATATTTTTCTAGAATTTGGTCGTGTTTTGAGAAGATTTAGGGAATTTTGTGGGATTTTTCCTGGAATTTTGTTGGATACTGGGGAGATTTTGTGGGATGCTTGTGGAACTTGGAGGGACTTTTCTGGAATTTTGTGAGATTCTGTAGAGAACTGAAGAATTATCAGGGATTTTTCATGTATTCTGTGGGAATTTGTGGAGATTCGGTGGGATATTTTTCTAGAATTTGGTCATGTTTTGAGAAGATTTAGGGAATTTTGTGGGATTTTTCCTGGAATTTTATTGGATACTGGGGAGATTTTGTGGGATGTTTGTGGAACTTTGAGGGACTCTTCTGGAATTTGGTGAGATTCTGTAGAGAACTGACAAATTATCAGGGATTTTTCATGTATTCTGTGGGAATTTGTGGAGATTTGGTGGGATTTTTCTGGAATTTGGTAGAGTTTTGAGAAGATTTAGGGAATTTTGTGGGATTTTTCCTGGAATTTTGTTGGATATTGAGGAGATTTTGTGGGGTGTTTGTGGAACTTTGAGGGACTCTTCTGGAATTTGGTGAGATTCTGTAGAGAACTGACGAATTATCAGGGATTTTTCATGTATTCTGTGGGAATTTGTGGAGATTCGGTGGGATATTTTTCTAGAATTTGGTCATGTTTTGAGAAGATTTAGGGAATTTTGTGGGATTTTTCCTGGAATTTTATTGGATACTGGGGAGATTTTGTGGGATGTTTGTGGAACTTTGAGGGACTCTTCTGGAATTTGGTGAGATTCTGTAGAGAACTGACAAATTATCAGGGATTTTTCATGTATTCTGTGGGAATTTGTGGAGATTTGGTGGGATTTTTCTGGAATTTGGTAGAGTTTTGAGAAGATTTAGGGAATTCTGTAAGATTTTTCTGGAATTTGCTGGGCCTCTTTGAAGGACTTTGTGTGGTTTTGAGGAGACTTGAAGAATTTTGAGGAATTTTTCTTAGATTCTGTGGAAACTTGTGGAGGTTTTGTGGGATTTTTGTGGAATTTTGTGGGATATTGAGGCGATTTAGGGATCTTGAGGGATTTTTCATATATTTTGTGGGAATTTGTGGAGATTCGGTGGGATATTTTTCTAGAATTTTGTCATGTTTTGAGAAGATTTATGGAATTTTGTGGGATTTTTCCTGGAATTTTGTTGGATACTGGGGAGATTTTGTGGGATGCTTGTGGAACTTTGAGGGACTCTTCTGGAATTTTGTGAGATTCTGTAGAGAACTGAAGAATTATCAGGGATTTTTCATGTATTCTGTGGGAATTTGTGGAGATTTGGTGGGATTTTTGTGGATTTTGGCCGTGTTTTGAGAAGATTTAGGGAATTTTGTGGGATTTTTCTGGGATTTTGTTGGGTATTGAGGACATTTTGTGGGATGTTTCTGGAATTTGGTGGGGCTTTTCAAGAATTTTGTGGTATTTTGAAAAGATTTAGGGAATTTTGTGGTGTTTTTTCTTGAATTTTGAGGGAAACTGTGCTGTTTTTATGGGGCGTTTCTGGAATTTGGTCGAGTTTTCAGAAGATTTAGGGATTTTTGTGAGATTTTTGTGGGATGTTCTGGGAATTGGTAGAGATTTTGTGGGACATTCCTGTGAATTGGTAGGGTTTTGAAATGATTTAGGGAGTTTTGTGGGACTTCTCTGGAATTTTGTGGGTTTTTTCTGGAATTGTGTGGGATTCTGAGGAGACTTGAAGAATTTTGAGGAATTTGTTTTAGATTTTGTGGGAATTGTTGGAGATTCTGTGGGATTTTACTGGAATTTGGTGGGCCTTTTCAAGGACTTTGTGTGGTTTTGAGGAGACTTGAAGAATTTTGAGGATTTTTTCTTAGATTTTGTACAAACCTGTGGAGGTTTTGTGTGATTTTTGTGGGATTTTGTGGGATATTGAGGCGATTTAGGGATCTTGAGGGATTTTTCATGTATTTTGTGGGAATTTGTGGAGATTTGGTGGGATATTTTTCTAGAATTTGGTCGTGTTTTGAGAAGATTTAGGGAATTTTGTGGGATTTTTCCTGGAATTTTGTTGGATACTGGGGAGATTTTGTGGGATGCTTGTGGAACTTGGAGGGACTTTTCTGGAATTTTGTGAGATTCTGTAGAGAACTGAAGAATTATCAGGGATTTTTCATGTATTCTGTGGGAATTTGTGGAGATTCGGTGGGATATTTTTCTAGAATTTGGTCATGTTTTGAGAAGATTTAGGGAATTTTGTGGGATTTTTCCTGGAATTTTGTTGGATACTGGGGAGATTTTGTGGAATGTTTGTGGAACTTTGAGGGACTCTTCTGGAATTTGGTGAGATTCTGTAGAGAACTGACGAATTATCAGGGATTTTTCATGTATTCTGTGGGAATTTGTGGAGATTTGGTGGGATTTTTGTGGATTTTGGCCGTGTTTTGAGAAGATTTAGGGAATTTTGTGTGATTTTTCTGGGATTTTGTTGGATACTGTGCTGATTTTATGGGGCGTTTCTGGAATTTCGTCAAGTTTTCAGAAGATTTAGGGAATTTTGTGGGATTTTTCTGGGATTTTGTTGGGTATTGAGGACATTTTGTGGGATGTTTCTGGAATTTGGTGGGGCTTTTCAAGAATTTTGTGGTATTTTGAAAAGATTTTGGGAATTTTGTGGTGTTTTTTCTTGAATTTTTTGGGAAACTGTGCTGATTTTATGGGGTGTTTCTGGAATTTGGTCGAGTTTTCAGAAGATTTAGGGATTTTTGTGAGATTTTTGTGGGATGTTCTGGGAATTGGTAGAGATTTTGTGGGACATTCCTGTGAATTGGTAGGGTTTTGAAATGATTTAGGGAGTTTTGTGGGACTTCTCTGGAATTTTCTGGGTTTTTTTCTGGAATTGTGTGGGATTCTGAGGAGACTTGAAGAATTTTGAGGAATTTGTTTTAGATTTTGTGGGAATTGTTGGAGATTCTGTGGGATTTTACTGGAATTTGGTGGTTTTTTTCAAGGACTTTGTGTGGTTTTGAGGAGACTTGAAGAATTTTGAGGATTTTTTTTTATATTTTGTGGAAACTTGTGGAGGTTTTGTGTGATTTTTGTGGGATTTTGTGGGATATTGAGGCGATTTAGGGATCTTGAGGGATTTTTCATGTATTTTGTGGGAATTTGTGGAGATTTGGTGGGATATTTTTCTAGAATTTGGTCGTGTTTTGTGAAGATTTAGGGAATTTTGTGGGATTTTTCTTGAATTTTGTTGGATATTGAGTAGATTTTGTGGAACTTTGAGGGACTTTTCTGGAATTTGGTGAGATTCTGTAGAGAACTGAAGAATTATCAGGGATTTTTCATGTATTCTGTGGGAATTTGTGGAGATTTGGTGGGATTTTTCTGGAATTTGGTAGAGTTTTGAGAAGATTTAGGGAATTCTGTAAGATTTTTCTGGAATTTGGTGGGCCTCTTTGAAGGACTTTGTGTGGTTTTGAGGAGACTTGAACAATTTTGAAAAATTTTTCTTAGATTCTGTGGAAACTTGTGGAGGTTTTGTGGGATTTTTGTGGAATTTTGTGGGATATTGAGGCGATTTAGGGATCTTGAGGGATTTTTCATATATTTTGTGGGAATTTGTGGAGATTCGGTGGGATATTTTTCTAGAATTTTGTCATGTTTTGAGAAGATTTAGGGAATTTTGTGGGATTTTTCCTGGAATTTTGTTGGATACTGGGGAGATTTTGTGGGATGCTTGTGGAACTTTGAGGGACTCTTCTGGAATTTGGTGAGATTCTGTAGAGAACTGACGAATTATCAGGGATTTTTCATGTATTCTGTGGGAATTTGTGGAGATTTGGTGGGATTTTTGTGGATTTTGGCCGTGTTTTGAGAAGATTTAGGGAATTTTGTGGGATTTTTCTGGGATTTTGTTGGGTATTGAGGACATTTTGTGGGATGTTTCTGGAATTTCGTCAAGTTTTCAGAAGATTTAGGGAATTTTGTGGGATTTTTCTGGGATTTTGTTGGGTATTGAGGACATTTTGTGGGATGTTTCTGGAATTTGGTGGGGCTTTTCAAGAATTTTGTGGTATTTTGAAAAGATTTTGGGAATTTTGTGGTGTTTTTTCTTGAATTTTTTGGGAAACTGTGCTGATTTTATGGAGCGTTTCTGGAATTTGGTCGAGTTTTCAGAAGATTTAGGGATTTTTGTGAGATTTTTGTGGGATGTTCTGGGAATTGGTAGAGATTTTGTGGGACATTCCTGTGAATTGGTAGGGTTTTGAAATGATTTAGGGAGTTTTGTGGGACTTCTCTGGAATTTTGTGGGTTTTTTTCTGGAATTGTGTGGGATTCTGAGGAGACTTGAAGAATTTTGAGGAATTTGTTTTAGATTTTGTGGGAATTGTTGGAGATTCTGTGGGATTTTACTGGAATTTGGTGGGCCTTTTCAAGGACTTTGTGTGGTTTTGAGGAGACTTGAAGAATTTTGAGGATTTTTTTTTATATTTTGTGGAAACTTGTGGAGGTTTTGTGTGATTTTTGTGGGATTTTGTGGGATATTGAGGCGATTTAGGGATCTTGAGGGATTTTTCATGTATTTTGTGGGAATTTGTGGAGATTTGTTGGGATATTTTTCTAGAATTTGGTCGTGTTTTGTGAAGATTTAGGGAATTTTGTGGGATTTTTCTTGAATTTTGTTGGATACTGGGGAGATTTTGTGGGATGCTTGTGGAACTTGGAGGGACTTTTCTGGAATTTTGTGAGATTCTGTAGAGAACTGACGAATTATCAGGGATTTTTCATGTATTCTGTGGGAATTTGTGGAGATTCGGTGGGATATTTTTCTAGAATTTGGTCGTGTTTTGAGAAGATTTAGGGAATTTGGTGGGATTTTTCCTGGAATTTTATTGGATACTGGGGAGATTTTGTGGGATGTTTGTGGAACTTTGAGGGACTCTTCTGGAATTTGGTGAGATTCTGTAGAGAACTGACGAATTATCAGGGATTTTTCATGTATTCTGTGGGAATTTGTGGAGATTTGGTGGGATTTTTGTGGATTTTGGCCGTGTTTTGAGAAGATTTAGGGAATTTTGTGGGATTTTTCTGGGATTTTGTTGGATACTGTGCTGATTTTATGGGGCGTTTCTGGAATTTCGTCAAGTTTTCAGAAGATTTAGGGAATTTTGTGGGATTTTTCTGGGATTTTGTTGGGTATTGAGGACATTTTGTGGGATGTTTCTGGAATTTGGTGGGGCTTTTCAAGAATTTTGTGGTATTTTGAAAAGATTTTGGGAATTTTGTGGTGTTTTTTCTTGAATTTTTTGGGAAACTGTGCTGATTTTATGGGGCGTTTCTGGAATTTGGTCGAGTTTTCAGAAGATTTAGGGATTTTTGTGAGATTTTTGTGGGATGTTCTGGGAATTGGTAGAGATTTTGTGGGACATTCCTGTGAATTGGTAGGGTTTTGAGAAGATTTAGGGAGTTTTGTGGGACTTCTCTGGAATTTTGTGGGTTTTTTTCTGGAATTGTGTGGGATTCTGAGGAGACTTGAAGAATTTTGAGGAATTTGTTTTAGATTTTGTGGGAATTTGTGTATATTCTGTGGGATTTTTCTGGAATTTGGTGGTTTTTTTCAAGGACTTTGTGTGGTTTTGAGGAGACTTGAAGAATTTTGAGGATTTTTTTTTAGATTTTGTGGAAACTTGTGGAGGTTTTGTGTGATTTTTGTGTGATTTTGTGGGATATTGAGGCGATTTAGGGATCTTGAGGGATTTTTCATGTATTTTGTGGGAATTTGTGGAGATTTGGTGGGATATTTTTCTAGAATTTGGTCGTGTTTTGTGAAGATTTAGGGAATTTTGTGGGATTTTTCTTGAATTTTGTTGGATATTGAGTAGATTTTGTGGAACTTTGAGGGACTTTTCTGGAATTTGGTGAGATTCTGTAGAGAACTGAAGAATTATCAGGGATTTTTCATGTATTCTGTGGGAATTTGTGGAGATTTGGTGGGATTTTTCTGGAATTTGGTAGAGTTTTGAGAAGATTTAGGGAATTTTGTGGGATTTTTCCTGGAATTTTGTTGGATATTGAGGAGATTTTGTGGGGTGTTTGTGGAACTTTGAGGGACTCTTCTGGAATTTGGTGAGATTCTGTAGAGAACTGACGAATTATCAGGGATTTTTCATGTATTCTGTGGGAATTTGTGGAGATTCGGTGGGATATTTTTCTAGAATTTGGTCGTGTTTTGAGAAGATTTAGGGAATTTGGTGGGATTTTTCCTGGAATTTTATTGGATACTGGGGAGATTTTGTGGGATGTTTGTGGAACTTTGAGGGACTCTTCTGGAATTTGGTGAGATTCTGTAGAGAACTGACGAATTATCAGGGATTTTTCATGTATTCTGTGGGAATTTGTGGAGATTTGGTGGGATTTTTGTGGATTTTGGCCGTGTTTTGAGAAGATTTAGGGAATTTTGTGTGATTTTTCTGGGATTTTGTTCGGTATTGAGGACATTTTGTGGGATGTTTCTGGAATTTGGTGGGGCTTTTCAAGAATTTTGTGGTATTTTGAAAAGATTTTGGGAATTTTGTGGTGTTTTTTCTTGAATTTTTTGGGAAACTGTGCTGTTTTTATGGGGCGTTTCTGGAATTTGGTCGAGTTTTCAGAAGATTTAGGGATTTTTGTGAGATTTTTGTGGGATGTTCTGGGAATTGGTAGAGATTTTGTGGGACATTCCTGTGAATTGGTAGGGTTTTGAAATGATTTAGGGAGTTTTGTGGGACTTCTCTGGAATTTTGTGGGTTTTTTTCTGGAATTGTGTGGGATTCTGAGGAGACTTGAAGAATTTTGAGGAATTTGTTTTAGATTTTGTGGGAATTTGTGTAGATTCTGTGGGATTTTTCTGGAATTTGGTGGTTTTTTTCAAGGACTTTGTGTGGTTTTGAGGAGACTTGAAGAATTTTGAGGATTTTTTTTTATATTTTGTGGAAACTTTTGGAGGTTTTGTGTGATTTTTGTGGGATTTTGTGGGATATTGAGGCGATTTAGGGATCTTGAGGGATTTTTCATGTATTTTGTGGGAATTTGTGGAGATTTGGTGGGATATTTTTCTAGAATTTGGTCGTGTTTTGTGAAGATTTAGGGAATTTTGTGGGATTTTTCTTGAATTTTGTTGGATATTGAGTAGATTTTGTGGAACTTTGAGGGACTTTTCTGGAATTTGGTGAGATTCTGTAGAGAACTGAAGAATTATCAGGGATTTTTCATGTATTCTGTGGGAATTTGTGGAGATTTGGTGGGATTTTTCTGGAATTTGGTAGAGTTTTGAGAAGATTTAGGGAATTTTGTGGGATTTTTCCTGGAATTTTGTTGGATATTGAGGAGATTTTGTGGGGTGTTTGTGGAACTTTGAGGGACTCTTCTGGAATTTGGTGAGATTCTGTAGAGAACTGACGAATTATCAGGGATTTTTCATGTATTCTGTGGGAATTTGTGGAGATTTGGTGGGATTTTTCTGGAATTTGGTAGAGTTTTGAGAAGATTTAGGGAATTTTGTGGGATTTTTCCTGGAATTTTGTTGGATATTGAGGAGATTTTGTGGGGTGTTTGTGGAACTTTGAGGGACTCTTCTGGAATTTGGTGAGATTCTGTAGAGAACTGACGAATTATCAGGGATTTTTCATGTATTCTGTGGGAATTTGTGGAGATTTGGTGGGATTTTTCTGGAATTTGGTAGAGTTTTGAGAAGATTTAGGGAATTCTGTAAGATTTTTCTGGAATTTGCTGGGCCTCTTTGAAGGACTTTGTGTGGTTTTGAGGAGACTTGAAGAATTTTGAGGAATTTTTCTTAGATTCTGTGGAAACTTGTGGAGGTTTTGTGGGATTTTTGTGGAATTTTGTGGGATATTGAGGCGATTTAGGGATCTTGAGGGATTTTTCATATATTTTGTGGGAATTTGTGGAGATTCGGTGGGATATTTTTCTAGAATTTTGTCATGTTTTGAGAAGATTTATGGAATTTTGTGGGATTTTTCCTGGAATTTTGTTGGATACTGGGGAGATTTTGTGGGATGCTTGTGGAACTTTGAGGGACTCTTCTGGAATTTTGTGAGATTCTGTAGAGAACTGACGAATTATCAGGGATTTTTCATGTATTCTGTGGGAATTTGTGGAGATTTGGTGGGATTTTTGTGGATTTTGGCCGTGTTTTGAGAAGATTTAGGGAATTTTGTGTGATTTTTCTGGGATTTTGTTGGGTATTGAGGACATTTTGTGGGATGTTTCTGGAATTTGGTGGGGCTTTTCAAGAATTTTGTGGTATTTTGAAAAGATTTAGGGAATTTTGTGGTGTTTTTTCTTGAATTTTGAGGGAAACTGTGCAGATTTTATGGAGCGTTTCTGGAATTTGGTCGAGTTTTCAGAAGATTTAGGGATTTTTGTGAGATTTTTGTGGGATGTTCTGGGAATTGGTGGAGATTTTGTGGGACATTCCTGTGAATTGGTAGGGTTTTGAAATGATTTAGGGAGTTTTGTGGGACTTCTCTGGAATTTTGTGGGTTTTTTCTGGAATTGTGTGGGATTCTGAGGAGACTTGAAGAATTTTGAGGAATTTGTTTTAGATTTTGTGGGAATTGTTGGAGATTCTGTGGGATTTTACTGGAATTTGGTGGGCCTTTTCAAGGACTTTGTGTGGTTTTGAGGAGACTTGAAGAATTTTGAGGATTTTTTCTTAGATTTTGTACAAACCTGTGGAGGTTTTGTGTGATTTTTGTGGGATTTTGTGGGATATTGAGGCGATTTAGGGATCTTGAGGGATTTTTCATGTATTTTGTGGGAATTTGTGGAGATTTGGTGGGATATTTTTCTAGAATTTGGTCGTGTTTTGAGAAGATTTAGGGAATTTTGTGGGATTTTTCCTGGAATTTTGTTGGATACTGGGGAGATTTTGTGGGATGCTTGTGGAACTTGGAGGGACTTTTCTGGAATTTTGTGAGATTCTGTAGAGAACTGAAGAATTATCAGGGATTTTTCATGTATTCTGTGGGAATTTGTGGAGATTCGGTGGGATATTTTTCTAGAATTTGGTCATGTTTTGAGAAGATTTAGGGAATTTTGTGGGATTTTTCCTGGAATTTTATTGGATACTGGGGAGATTTTGTGGGATGTTTGTGGAACTTTGAGGGACTCTTCTGGAATTTGGTGAGATTCTGTAGAGAACTGACGAATTATCAGGGATTTTTCATGTATTCTGTGGGAATTTGTGGAGATTTGGTGGGATTTTTGTGGATTTTGGCCGTGTTTTGAGAAGATTTAGGGAATTTTGTGTGATTTTTCTGGGATTTTGTTGGGTATTGAGGACATTTTGTGGGATGTTTCTGGAATTTCGTCAAGTTTTCAGAAGATTTAGGGAATTTTGTGGGATTTTTCTGGGATTTTGTTGGGTATTGAGGACATTTTGTGGGATGTTTCTGGAATTTGGTGGGGCTTTTCAAGAATTTTGTGGTATTTTGAAAAGATTTTGGGAATTTTGTGGTGTTTTTTCTTGAATTTTTTGGGAAACTGTGCTGATTTTATGGAGCGTTTCTGGAATTTGGTCGAGTTTTCAGAAGATTTAGGGATTTTTGTGAGATTTTTGTGGGATGTTCTGGGAATTGGTAGAGATTTTGTGGGACATTCCTGTGAATTGGTAGGGTTTTGAAATGATTTAGGGAGTTTTGTGGGACTTCTCTGGAATTTTGTGGGTTTTTTTCTGGAATTGTGTGGGATTCTGAGGAGACTTGAAGAATTTTGAGGAATTTGTTTTAGATTTTGTGGGAATTGTTGGAGATTCTGTGGGATTTTACTGGAATTTGGTGGTTTTTTTCAAGGACTTTGTGTGGTTTTGAGGAGACTTGAAGAATTTTGAGGATTTTTTTTTATATTTTGTGGAAACTTGTGGAGGTTTTGTGTGATTTTTGTGGGATTTTGTGGGATATTGAGGCGATTTAGGGATCTTGAGGGATTTTTCATGTATTTTGTGGGAATTTGTGGAGATTTGGTGGGATATTTTTCTAGAATTTGGTCGTGTTTTGTGAAGATTTAGGGAATTTTGTGGGATTTTTCTTGAATTTTGTTGGATATTGAGTAGATTTTGTGGAACTTTGAGGGACTTTTCTGGAATTTGGTGAGATTCTGTAGAGAACTGAAGAATTATCAGGGATTTTTCATGTATTCTGTGGGAATTTGTGGAGATTTGGTGGGATTTTTCTGGAATTTGGTAGAGTTTTGAGAAGATTTAGGGAATTCTGTAAGATTTTTCTGGAATTTGGTGGGCCTCTTTGAAGGACTTTGTGTGGTTTTGAGGAGACTTGAAGAATTTTGAGGAATTTTTCTTAGATTCTGTGGAAACTTGTGGAGGTTTTGTGGGATTTTTGTGGAATTTTGTGGGATATTGAGGCGATTTAGGGATCTTGAGGGATTTTTCATATATTTTGTGGGAATTTGTGGAGATTCGGTGGGATATTTTTCTAGAATTTTGTCATGTTTTGAGAAGATTTATGGAATTTTGTGGGATTTTTCCTGGAATTTTGTTGGATACTGGGGAGATTTTGTGGGATGCTTGTGGAACTTTGAGGGACTCTTCTGGAATTTTGTGAGATTCTGTAGAGAACTGACGAATTATCAGGGATTTTTCATGTATTCTGTGGGAATTTGTGGAGATTTGGTGGGATTTTTGTGGATTTTGGCCGTGTTTTGAGAAGATTTAGGGAATTTTGTGTGATTTTTCTGGGATTTTGTTGGGTATTGAGGACATTTTGTGGGATGTTTCTGGAATTTCGTCAAGTTTTCAGAAGATTTAGGGAATTTTGTGGGATTTTTCTGGGATTTTGTTGGGTATTGAGGACATTTTGTGGGATGTTTCTGGAATTTGGTGGGGCTTTTCAAGAATTTTGTGGTATTTTGAAAAGATTTTGGGAATTTTGTGGTGTTTTTTCTTGAATTTTTTGGGAAACTGTGCTGATTTTATGGAGCGTTTCTGGAATTTGGTCGAGTTTTCAGAAGATTTAGGGATTTTTGTGAGATTTTTGTGGGATGTTCTGGGAATTGGTAGAGATTTTGTGGGACATTCCTGTGAATTGGTAGGGTTTTGAAATGATTTAGGGAGTTTTGTGGGACTTCTCTGGAATTTTGTGGGTTTTTTTCTGGAATTGTGTGGGATTCTGAGGAGACTTGAAGAATTTTGAGGAATTTGTTTTAGATTTTGTGGGAATTGTTGGAGATTCTGTGGGATTTTACTGGAATTTGGTGGTTTTTTTCAAGGACTTTGTGTGGTTTTGAGGAGACTTGAAGAATTTTGAGGATTTTTTTTTATATTTTGTGGAAACTTGTGGAGGTTTTGTGTGATTTTTGTGGGATTTTGTGGGATATTGAGGCGATTTAGGGATCTTGAGGGATTTTTCATGTATTTTGTGGGAATTTGTGGAGATTTGTTGGGATATTTTTCTAGAATTTGGTCGTGTTTTGTGAAGATTTAGGGAATTTTGTGGGATTTTTCTTGAATTTTGTTGGATATTGAGTAGATTTTGTGGAACTTTGAGGGACTTTTCTGGAATTTGGTGAGATTCTGTAGAGAACTGAAGAATTATCAGGGATTTTTCATGTATTCTGTGGGAATTTGTGGAGATTTGGTGGGATTTTTCTGGAATTTGGTAGAGTTTTGAGAAGATTTAGGGAATTTTGTGGGATTTTTCCTGGAATTTTGTTGGATATTGAGGAGATTTTGTGGGGTGTTTGTGGAACTTTGAGGGACTCTTCTGGAATTTGGTGAGATTCTGTAGAGAACTGACGAATTATCAGGGATTTTTCATGTATTCTGTGGGAATTTGTGGAGATTTGGTGGGATTTTTGTGGATTTTGGCCGTGTTTTGAGAAGATTTAGGGAATTTTGTGGGATTTTTCTGAGATTTTGTTGGGTATTGAGGACATTTTGTGGGATGTTTCTGGAATTTGGTGGGGCTTTTCAAGAATTTTGTGGTATTTTGAAAAGATTTTGGGAATTTTGTGGTGTTTATTCATGAATTTTGTGGGAATCTGTGCTGATTTTATGGGGCGTTTCTGGAATTCGGTCGAGTTTTCAGAAGATTACGGATTTTTGTGAGATTTTTGTGGGATGTTCTGGGAATTGGTGGAGATTTTGTGGGACATTCCTGTGAATTGGTAGGGTTTTGAAATGATTTAGGGAGTTCTGTGGGACTTCTCTGGAATTTTGTGGGTTTTTTCTGGAATTGTGTGGGATTCTGAGGAGACTTGAAAAATTTTGAGGAATTTGTTTTAGATTTTGTGGGAATTTGTGTAGATTCTGTGGGATTTTTCTGGAATTTGGTGGGCCTTTTCAAGGACTTTGTGAGGTTTTGAGGAGACTTGAAGAATTTTGAGGATTTTTTCTTAGATTTTGTGGAAACTTGTGGAGGTTTTGTGTGATTTTTGTGTGATTTTGTGGGATATTGAGGCGATTTAGGGATCTTGAGGGATTTTTCATGTATTTTGTGGGAATTTGTGGAGATTTGGTGGGATATTTTTCTAGAATTTGGTCATGTTTTGAGAAGATTTAGGGAATTTTGTGGGATTTTACTGGAATTTTGTTGGATACTGGGGAGATTTTGTGGGATGCTTCTGGAACTTTGAGGGACTTTTCTGGAATTTGGTGAGATTCTGTAGAGAACTGACGAATTATCAGGGATTTTTCATGTATTCTGTGGGAATTTGTGGAGATTCGGTGGGATATTTTTCTAGAATTTTGTCATGTTTTGAGAAGATTTAGGGAATTTTGTGGGATTTTTCCTGGAATTTTGTTGGATACTGGGGAGATTTTGTGGGATGTTTGTGGAACTTTGAGGGTCTCTTCTGGAATTTGGTGAGATTCTGTAGAGAACTGACGAATTATCAGGGATTTTTCATGTATTCTGTGGGAATTTGTGGAGATTTGGTGGGATTTTTCTGGAATTTGGTAGAGTTTTGAGAAGATTTAGGGAATTCTGTAAGATTTTTCTGGAATTTGGTGGGCCTCTTTGAAGGACTTTGTGTGGTTTTGAGGAGACTTGAAGAATTTTGAGGAATTTTTCTTAGATTCTGTGGGAACTTGTGTAAGTTTTTGGGATTTTTGTTGAATTTTGCCGGATATTGTGGCGATTTAGGGATCTTGAGGGATTTTTCATGTATTTTGTGGGAATTTGTGGAGATTTGGTGGGAGATTTTTCTAGAATTTGGTCGTGTTTTGGGAAGATTTAGGGAATTTTGTGGGATTTTTCCTGGAATTTCATTGGATACTGGGGAGTTTTTGTGGAATGTTTGTGGAACTTTGATGGACTCTTCTGGAATTTGGTGAGATTCTGTAGAGAACTGAAGAATTATCAGGGATTTTTCATGTATTCTGTGGGAACTTGTGGAGATTTGGTGGGATTTTTGTGGAATTTGGCCGTGTTTTGAGAAGATTTAGGGAATTTTGTGGGATTTTTCTGGGATTTTGTTGGATATTGAGGACATTTTGTGGAACTTTGAGGGACTTTTCTGGAATTTGGTGAGATTCTGTAGAGAACTGACGAATTATCAGGGATTTTTCAGGTAGTCTGTGGGAATTTGTGGAGATTCGGTGGGATTTTTGTGGAATTTGGTAGAGTTTTGAGAAGATTTATGGAATTTTGTGGGATTTTTCCTGGAATTTTGTTGGATACTGGGGAGATTTTGTGGGATGCTTGTGGAACTTTGAGGGACTCTTCTGGAATTTGGTGAGATTCTGTAGAGAACTGACAAATTATCAGGGATTTTTCATGTATTCTGTGGGAATTTGTGGAGATTTGGTGGGATTTTTCTGGAATTTGGTAGAGTTTTGAGAAGATTTAGGGAATTTTGTGGGATTTTTCCTGGAATTTTGTTGGATATTGAGGAGATTTTGTGGGGTGTTTGTGGAACTTTGAGGGACTCTTCTGGAATTTGGTGAGATTCTGTAGAGAACTGACGAATTATCAGGGATTTTTCATGTATTCTGTGGGAATTTGTGGAGATTTGGTGGGATTTTTCTGGAATTTGGTAGAGTTTTGAGAAGATTTAGGGAATTCTGTAAGATTTTTCTGGAATTTGGTGGGCCTCTTTGAAGGACTTTCCGTGGTTTTGAGGAGACTTGAAGAATTTTGAGGAATTTTTCTTAGATTCTCTGGAAACTTGTGGAGGTTTTGTGGGATTTTTGTGGAATTTTGTGGGATATTGAGGCGATTTAGGGATCTTGAGGGATTTTTCATATATTTTGTGGGAATTTGTGGAGATTTGGTGGGATATTTTTCTAGAATTTGGTCATGTTTTGAGAAGATTTATGGAATTTTGTGGGATTTTTCCGGGAATTTTGTTGGATACTGGGGAGATTTTGTGGAATGTTTGTGGAACTTTGAGGGACTCTTCTGGAATTTTGTGAGATTCTGTAGAGAACTGACGAATTATCAGGGATTTTTCATGTATTCTGTGGGAATTTGTGGAGATTCGGTGGGATATTTTTCTAGAATTTTGTCATGTTTTGAGAAGATTTAGGGAATTTTGTGGGATTTTTCCTGGAATTTTGTTGGATACTGGGGAGATTTTGTGGGATGCTTGTGGAACTTTGAGGGACTCTTCTGGAATTTGGTGAGATTCTGTAGAGAACTGACGAATTATCAGGGATTTTTCATGTATTCTGTGGGAATTTGTGGAGATTTGGTGGGATTTTTGTGGATTTTGGCCGTGTTTTGAGAAGATTTAGGGAATTTTGTGGGATTTTTCTGGGATTTTGTTGGATACTGTGCTGATTTTATGGGGCGTTTCTGGAATTTCGTCAAGTTTTCAGAAGATTTAGGGAATTTTGTGGGATTTTTCTGGGATTTTGTTGGGTATTGAGGACATTTTGTGGGATGTTTCTGGAATTTGGTGGGGCTTTTCAAGAATTTTGTGGTATTTTGAAAAGATTTTGGGAATTTTGTGGTGTTTTTTCTTGAATTTTTTGGGAAACTGTGCTGATTTTATGGGGCGTTTCTGGAATTTGGTCGAGTTTTCAGAAGATTTAGGGATTTTTGTGAGATTTTTGTGGGATGTTCTGGGAATTGGTAGAGATTTTGTGGGACATTCCTGTGAATTGGTAGGGTTTTGAAATGATTTAGGGAGTTTTGTGGGACTTCTCTGGAATTTTGTGGGTTTTTTCTGGAATTGTGTGGGATTCTGAGGAGACTTGAAGAATTTTGAGGAATTTGTTTTAGATTTTGTGGGAATTTTTGGAGATTCTGTGGGATTTTACTGGAATTTGGTGGTTTTTTTCAAGGACTTTGTGTGGTTTTGAGGAGACTTGAAGAATTTTGAGGATTTTTTTTTATATTTTGTGGAAACTTGTGGAGGTTTTGTGTGATTTTTGTGGGATTTTGTGGGATATTGAGGCGATTTAGGGATCTTGAGGGATTTTCCATGTATTTTGTGGGAATTTGTGGAGATTTGGTGGGATATTTTTCTAGAATTTGGTCGTGTTTTGTGAAGATTTAGGGAATTTTGTGGGATTTTTCTTGAATTTTGTTGGATATTGAGTAGATTTTGTGGAACTTTGAGGGACTTTTCTGGAATTTGGTGAGATTCTGTAGAGAACTGAAGAATTATCAGGGATTTTTCATGTATTCTGTGGGAATTTGTGGAGATTTGGTGGGATTTTTCTGGAATTTGGTAGAGTTTTGAGAAGATTTAGGGAATTTTGTGGGATTTTTCCTGGAATTTTGTTGGATATTGAGGAGATTTTGTGGGGTGTTTGTGGAACTTTGAGGGACTCTTCTGGAATTTGGTGAGATTCTGTAGAGAACTGAAGAATTATCAGGGATTTTTCATGTATTCTGTGGGAATTTGTGGAGATTTGGTGGGATTTTTCTGGAATTTGGTAGAGTTTTGAGAAGATTTAGGGAATTTTGTGGGATTTTTCCTGGAATTTTGTTGGATATTGAGGAGATTTTGTGGGGTGTTTGTGGAACTTTGAGGGACTCTTCTGGAATTTGGTGAGATTCTGTAGAGAACTGACGAATTATCAGGGATTTTTCATGTATTCTGTGGGAATTTGTGGAGATTTGGTGGGATTTTTCTGGAATTTGGTAGAGTTTTGAGAAGATTTAGGGAATTCTGTAAGATTTTTCTGGAATTTGGTGGGCCTCTTTGAAGGACTTTCCGTGGTTTTGAGGAGACTTGAAGAATTTTGAGGAATTTTTCTTAGATTCTGTGGAAACTTGTGGAGGTTTTGTGGGATTTTTGTGGAATTTTGTGGGATATTGAGGCGATTTAGGGATCTTGAGGGATTTTTCATATATTTTGTGGGAATTTGTGGAGATTCGGTGGGATATTTTTCTAGAATTTTGTCATGTTTTGAGAAGATTTATGGAATTTTGTGGGATTTTTCCTGGAATTTTGTTGGATACTGGGGAGATTTTGTGGGATGCTTGTGGAACTTTGAGGGACTCTTCTGGAATTTTGTGAGATTCTGTAGAGAACTGACGAATTATCAGGGATTTTTCATGTATTCTGTGGGAATTTGTGGAGATTTGGTGGGATTTTTGTGGATTTTGGCCGTGTTTTGAGAAGATTTAGGGAATTTTGTGTGATTTTTCTGGGATTTTGTTGGGTATTGAGGACATTTTGTGGGATGTTTCTGGAATTTGGTGGGGCTTTTCAAGAATTTTGTGGTATTTTGAAAAGATTTAGGGAATTTTGTGGTGTTTTTTCTTGAATTTTGAGGGAAACTGTGCTGATTTTAGGGAGCGTTTCTGGAATTTGGTCGAGTTTTCAGAAGATTTAGGGATTTTTGTGAGATTTTTGTGGGATGTTCTGGGAATTGGTGGAGATTTTGTGGGACATTCCTGTGAATTGGTAGGGTTTTGAAATGATTTAGGGAGTTTTGTGGGACTTCTCTGGAATTTTGTGGGTTTTTTCTGGAATTGTGTGGGATTCTGAGGAGACTTGAAGAATTTTGAGGAATTTGTTTTAGATTTTGTGGGAATTGTTGGAGATTCTGTGGGATTTTACTGGAATTTGGTGGGCCTTTTCAAGGACTTTGTGTGGTTTTGAGGAGACTTGAAGAATTTTGAGGATTTTTTCTTAGATTTTGTACAAACCTGTGGAGGTTTTGTGTGATTTTTGTGGGATTTTGTGGGATATTGAGGCGATTTAGGGATCTTGAGGGATTTTTCATGTATTTTGTGGGAATTTGTGGAGATTTGGTGGGATATTTTTCTAGAATTTGGTCGTGTTTTGAGAAGATTTAGGGAATTTGGTGGGATTTTTCCTGGAATTTTATTGGATACTGGGGAGATTTTGTGGGATGTTTGTGGAACTTTGAGGGACTCTTCTGGAATTTGGTGAGATTCTGTAGAGAACTGACGAATTATCAGGGATTTTTCATGTATTCTGTGGGAATTTGTGGAGATTTAGTGGGATTTTTGTGGATGTTGGCCGTGTTTTGAGAAGATTTAGGGAATTTTGTGTGATTTTTCTGGGATTTTGTTGGATACTGTGCTGATTTTATGGGGCGTTTCTGGAATTTCGTCAAGTTTTCAGAAGATTTAGGGAATTTTGTGGGTTTTTTCTGGGATTTTGTTGGGTATTGAGGACATTTTGTGGGATGTTTCTGGAATTTGGTGGGGCTTTTCAAGAATTTTGTGGTATTTTGAAAAGATTTTGGGAATTTTGTGGTGTTTTTTCTTGAATTTTTTGGGAAACTGTGCTGATTTTATGGGGCGTTTCTGGAATTTGGTCGAGTTTTCAGAAGATTTAGGGATTTTTGTGAGATTTTTGTGGGATGTTCTGGGAATTGGTAGAGATTTTGTGGGACATTCCTGTGAATTGGTAGGGTTTTGAAATGATTTAGGGAGTTTTGTGGGACTTCTCTGGAATTTTGTGGGTTTTTTTCTGGAATTGTGTGGGATTCTGAGGAGACTTGAAGAATTTTGAGGAATTTGTTTTAGATTTTGTGGGAATTGTTGGAGATTCTGTGGGATTTTACTGGAATTTGGTGGTTTTTTTCAAGGACTTTGTGTGGTTTTGAGGAGACTTGAAGAATTTTGAGGATTTTTTTTTATATTTTGTGGAAACTTGTGGAGGTTTTGTGTGATTTTTGTGGGATTTTGTGGGATATTGAGGCGATTTAGGGATCTTGAGGGATTTTTCATGTATTTTGTGGGAATTTGTGGAGATTTGGTGGGATATTTTTCTAGAATTTGGTCGTGTTTTGTGAAGATTTAGGGAATTTTGTGGGATTTTTCTTGAATTTTGTTGGATATTGGGAGATTTTGTGGGATGTTTGTGGAACTTTGAGGGACTTTTCTGGAATTTGGTGAGATTTTGTAGAGAACTGACGAATTATCAGGGATTTTTCATGTATTCTGTGGGAATTTGTGGAGATTTGGTGGGATTTTTGTGGATTTTGGCCGTGTTTTGAGAAGATTTAGGGAATTTTGTGTGATTTTTCTGGGATTTAGTGGGCCTTTTTGAAGGACTTTGTGTGGTTTTGAGGAGACTTGAAAAATTGTGAGGAATTTTTCTTAGATTTTGTGGAAACTTGTGGAGGTTTTGTGTGATTTTTGTGGAATTTTGTGGGATATTGAGGCAATTTAGGGATCTTGAGGGATTTTTCATGTATTCTGTGGGAATTTGGTGAGATTTGGTGGGATATTTTTCTAGAATTTGGTCGTGTTTTGAGAAGATTTAGGGAATTTTGTGGGATTTTTCCTGGAATTTTGTTGGATATTAGGAAGATTTTGTGGGATGCTTGTGGAACTTTGAGGGAATTTTCTGGAATTTGGTGAGATTCTGTAGAGAACTGACGAATTATCAGGGATTTTTCATGTATTCTGTGGGAATTTGTGGAGATTTGGTGGGATTTTTCTGGAATTTGTTGGAGTTTTGAGAAGATTTAGGGAATTTTGTGGAGTTTTTTCTTGAATTTTGTGGGAAACTGTGCTGATTTTATGGGGCGTTTCTGGAATTTGGTCAAGTTTTCAGAAGATTTAGGGAATTTTGTGAGATTTTTCCTGGAATTTTGTTGGATATTAGGGAGATTTTGTGGGATGCTTGTGGAACTTTGAGGGACTTTTCTGGAATTTGGTGAGATTCTGTAGAGAACTGACGAATTATCAGGGATTTTTCATGTATTCTGTGGGAATTTGTGGAGATTTGGTGGGATTTTTGTGGATTTTGGCCGTGTTTTGAGAAGATTTAGGGAATTTTGTGGGATTTTTCTGGGATTTTGTTGGGTATTGAGGACATTTTGTGGGATGTTTCTGGAATTTGGTGGGGCTTTTCAAGAATTTTGTGGTATTTTGAAAAGATTTAGGGAATTTTGTGGTGATTTTTCTTGAATTTTGTGGGAAACTGTGCTGATTTTATGGGGCGTTTCTGGAATTTGGTCGAGTTTTCAGAAGATTTAGGGATTTTTGTGAGATTTTTGTGGGATGTTCTGGGAATTGGTGGAGATTTTGTGGGACATTCCTGTGAATTGGTAGGGTTTTGAAATGATTTAGGGAGTTTTGTGGGACTTCTCTGGAATTTTGTGGGTTTTTTCTGGAATTGTGTGGGATTCTGAGGAGACTTGAAGAATTTTGAGGAATTTGTTTTAGATTTTGTGGGAATTTGTGTAGATTCTGTGGGATTTTTCTGGAATTTGGTGGTCCTTTTCAAGGACTTTGTTTGATTTTGAGGAGACTTGAAGAATTTTCAGGGATTTTTCTTAGATTTTGTGGAAACTTGTGGAGGTTTGGTGTGATTTTTGTGGGATTTTGTGGGATATTGAGGCGATTTAGGGATCTTGAGGGATTTTTCATGTATATTGTGGGAATTTGTGGAGATTTGGTGGGATATTTTTCTAGAATTTGGTCGTGTTTTGAGAAGATTTAGGGAATTTTGTGGGATTTTCCTGGAATTTTTTTGGATATTAGGGAGATTTTGTGGGATGTTTGTGGAACTTTGAGGGACTTTTCTGGAATTTTGTGAGATTCTGTAGAGAACTGAAGAATTATCAGGGATTTTTCATGTATTCTGTGGGAATTTGTGGAGATTTGGTGGGATTTTTGTGGATTTTGGCCATGTTTTGAGAAGATTTAGGGAATTTTGTGTGATTTTTCTGTGATTTTGTTGGGTATTGAGGACATTTTGTGGGATGTTTCTGGAATTTGGTGGGGCTTTTCAAGAATTTTGTGGTATTTTGAAAAGATTTTGGGAATTTTGTGGTGTTTTTTCTTCAATTTTGTGGGAAACTGTGCTGTTTTTATGGGGCGTTTCTGGAATTTGGTCGAGTTTTCAGAAGATTTAGGGATTTTTGTGAGATTTTTGTGGGATGTTCTGGGAATTGGTGGAGATTTTGTGGGACATTCCTGTGAATTGGTAGGGTTTTGAGAAGATTTAGGGAGTTTTGTGGGACTTCTCTGGAATTTTGTGGGTTTTTTCTGGAATTGTGTGGGATTCTGAGGAGACTTGAAGAATTTTGAGGAATTTGTTTTAGATTTTGTGGGAATTTGTGTAGATTCTGTGGGATTTTTCTGGAATTTGGTGGTCCTTTTCAAGGACTTTGTTTGATTTTGAGGAGACTTGAAGAATTTTCAGGGATTTTTCTTAGATTTTGTGGAGACTTGTGGAGGTTTTGTGTGATTTTTGTGGGATTTTGTGGGATATTGAGGCGATTTAGGGATCTTGAGGGATTTTTCATGTATTTTGTGGGAATTTGTGGAGATTTGGTGGGATATTTTTCTGGAATTTGGTCGTGTTTTGAGAAGATTTAGGGAATTTTGTGGGATTTTCCTGGAATTTTTTTGGATATTAGGGAGATTTTGTGGGATGTTTGTGGAACTTTGAGGGACTTTTCTGGAATTTGGTGAGATTCTGTAGAGAACTGAAGAATTATCAGGGATTTTTCATGTATTCTGTGGGAATTTGTGGAGATTTGGTGGGATTTTTGTGGATTTTGTCCGTGTTTTGAGAAGATTTAGGGAATTTTGTGTGATTTTTCTGGGATTTTGTTGGGTATTGAGGACATTTTGTGGGATGTTTCTGGAATTTGGTGGGGCTTTTCAAGAATTTTGTGGTATTTTGAAAAGATTTTGGGAATTTTGTGGTGTTTTTTCTTGAATTTTGTGGGAAACTGTGCTGTTTTTATGGGGCGTTTCTGGAATTTGGTCGAGTTTTCAGAAGATTTAGGGATTTTTGTGAGATTTTTGTGGGATGTTCTGGGAATTGGTGGAGATTTTGTGGGACATTCCTGTGAATTGGTAGGGTTTTGAAATGATTTAGGGAGTTTTGTGGGACTTCTCTGGAATTTTGTGGGTTTTTTCTGGAATTGTGTGGGATTCTGAGGAGACTTGAAGAATTTTGAGGAATTTGTTTTAGATTTTGTGGGAATTTGTGTAGATTCTGTGGGATTTTTCTGGAATTTGGTGGTCCTTTTCAAGGACTTTGTTTGATTTTGAGGAGACTTGAAGAATTTTCAGGGATTTTTCTTAGATTTTGTGGAAACTTGTGGAGGTTTTGTGTGATTTTTGTGTGATTTTGTGGGATATTGAGGCGATTTAGGGATCTTGAGGGATTTTTCATGTATTTTGTGGGAATTTGTGGAGATTTGGTGGGATATTTTTCTAGAATTTGGTCGTGTTTTGAGAAGATTTAGGGAATTTTGTGGGATTTTCCTGGAATTTTGTTGGATATTAGGGAGATTTTGTGGGATGTTTGTGGAACTTTGAGGGACTTTTCTGGAATTTTGTGAGATTCTGTAGAGAACTGAAGAATTATCAGGGATTTTTCATGTATTCTGTGGGAATTTGTGGAGATTTGGTGGGATTTTTGTGGATTTTGGCCATGTTTTGAGAAGATTTAGGGAATTTTGTGTGATTTTTCTGGGATTTTGTTGGATACTGTGCTGATTTTATGGGGCGTTTCTGGAATTTCGTCAAGTTTTCAGAAGATTTAGGGAATTTTGTGGGTTTTTTCTGGGATTTTGTTGGGTATTGAGGACATTTTGTGGGATGTTTCTGGAATTTGGTGGGGCTTTTCAAGAATTTTGTGGTATTTTGAAAAGATTTTGGGAATTTTGTGGTGTTTTTTCTTGAATTTTTTGGGAAACTGTGCTGATTTTATGGGGCGTTTCTGGAATTTGGTCGAGTTTTCAGAAGATTTAGGGATTTTTGTGAGATTTTTGTGGGATGTTCTGGGAATTGGTAGAGATTTTGTGGGACATTCCTGTGAATTGGTAGGGTTTTGAAATGATTTAGGGAGTTTTGTGGGACTTCTCTGGAATTTTGTGGGTTTTTTTCTGGAATTGTGTGGGATTCTGAGGAGACTTGAAGAATTTTGAGGAATTTGTTTTAGATTTTGTGGGAATTGTTGGAGATTCTGTGGGATTTTACTGGAATTTGGTGGTTTTTTTCAAGGACTTTGTGTGGTTTTGAGGAGACTTGAAGAATTTTGAGGGATTTTTTTTTATATTTTGTGGAAACTTGTGGAGGTTTTGTGTGATTTTTGTGGGATTTTGTGGGATATTGAGGCGATTTAGGGATCTTGAGGGATTTTTCATGTATTTTGTGGGAATTTGTGGAGATTTGGTGGGATATTTTTCTAGAATTTGGTCGTGTTTTGTGAAGATTTAGGGAATTTTGTGGGATTTTTCTTGAATTTTGTTGGATATTGGGAGATTTTGTGGGATGTTTGTGGAACTTTGAGGAACTTTTCTGGAATTTGGTGAGATTTTGTAGAGAACTGACGAATTATCAGGGATTTTTCATGTATTCTGTGGGAATTTGTGGAGATTTGGTGGGATTTTTGTGGATTTTGGCCGTGTTTTGAGAAGATTTAGGGAATTTTGTGTGATTTTTCTGGGATTTAGTGGGCCTTTTTGAAGGACTTTGTGTGGTTTTGAGGAGACTTGAAAAATTGTGAGGAATTTTTCTTAGATTTTGTGGAAACTTGTGGAGGTTTTGTGTGATTTTTGTGGAATTTTGTGGGATATTGAGGCAATTTAGGGATCTTGAGGGATTTTTCATGTATTCTGTGGGAATTTGGTGAGATTTGGTGGGATATTTTTCTAGAATTTGGTCGTGTTTTGAGAAGATTTAGGGAATTTTGTGGGATTTTTCCTGGAATTTTGTTGGATATTAGGAAGATTTTGTGGGATGCTTGTGGAACTTTGAGGGAATTTTCTGGAATTTGGTGAGATTCTGTAGAGAACTGACGAATTATCAGGGATTTTTCATGTATTCTGTGGGAATTTGTGGAGATTTGGTGGGATTTTTCTGGAATTTGTTGGAGTTTTGAGAAGATTTAGGGAATTTTGTGGAGTTTTTTCTTGAATTTTGTGGGAAACTGTGCTGATTTTATGGGGCGTTTCTGGAATTTGGTCAAGTTTTCAGAAGATTTAGGGAATTTTGTGAGATTTTTCCTGGAATTTTGTTGGATATTAGGGAGATTTTGTGGGATGCTTGTGGAACTTTGAGGGACTTTTCTGGAATTTGGTGAGATTCTGTAGAGAACTGACGAATTATCAGGGATTTTTCATGTATTCTGTGGGAATTTGTGGAGATTTGGTGGGATTTTTGTGGATTTTGGCCGTGTTTTGAGAAGATTTAGGGAATTTTGTGTGATTTTTCTGGGATTTTGTTGGGTATTGAGGACATTTTGTGGGATGTTTCTGGAATTTGGTGGGGCTTTTCAAGAATTTTGTGGTATTTTGAAAAGATTTAGGGAATTTTGTGGTGATTTTTCTTGAATTTTGTGGGAAACTGTGCTGATTTTATGGGGCGTTTCTGGAATTTGGTCGAGTTTTCAGAAGATTTAGGGATTTTTGTGAGATTTTTGTGGGATGTTCTGGGAATTGGTGGAGATTTTGTGGGACATTCCTGTGAATTGGTAGGGTTTTGAAATGATTTAGGGAGTTTTGTGGGACTTCTCTGGAATTTTGTGGGTTTTTTCTGGAATTGTGTGGGATTCTGAGGAGACTTGAAGAATTTTGAGGAATTTGTTTTAGATTTTGTGGAAATTTGTGTAGATTCTGTGGGATTTTTCTGGAATTTGGTGGTCCTTTTCAAGGACTTTGTTTGATTTTGAGGAGACTTGAAGAATTTTCAGGGATTTTTCTTAGATTTTGTGGAAACTTGTGGAGGTTTGGTGTGATTTTTGTGGGATTTTGTGGGATATTGAGGCGATTTAGGGATCTTGAGGGATTTTTCATGTATTTTGTGGGAATTTGTGGAGATTTGGTGGGATATTTTTCTGGAATTTGGTCGTGTTTTGAGAAGATTTAGGGAATTTTGTGGGATTTTCCTGGAATTTTTTTGGATATTAGGGAGATTTTGTGGGATGTTTGTGGAACTTTGAGGGACTTTTCTGGAATTTGGTGAGATTCTGTAGAGAACTGAAGAATTATCAGGGATTTTTCATGTATTCTGTGGGAATTTGTGGAGATTTGGTGGGATTTTTGTGGATTTTGTCCGTGTTTTGAGAAGATTTAGGGAATTTTGTGTGATTTTTCTGTGATTTTGTTGGGTATTGAGGACATTTTGTGGGATGTTTCTGGAATTTGGTGGGGCTTTTCAAGAATTTTGTGGTATTTTGAAAAGATTTTGGGAATTTTGTGGTGTTTTTTCTTGAATTTTGTGGGAAACTGTGCTGTTTTTATGGGGCGTTTCTGGAATTTGGTCGAGTTTTCAGAAGATTTAGGGATTTTTGTGAGATTTTTGTGGGATGTTCTGGGAATTGGTGGAGATTTTGTGGGACATTCCTGTGAATTGGTAGGGTTTTGAAATGATTTAGGGAGTTTTGTGGGACTTCTCTGGAATTTTGTGGGTTTTTTCTGGAATTGTGTGGGATTCTGAGGAGACTTGAAGAATTTTGAGGAATTTGTTTTAGATTTTGTGGGAATTTGTGTAGATTCTGTGGGATTTTTCTGGAATTTGGTGGTCCTTTTCAAGGACTTTGTTTGATTTTGAGGAGACTTGAAGAATTTTCAGGGATTTTTCTTAGATTTTGTGGAAACTTGTGGAGGTTTTGTGTGATTTTTGTGTGATTTTGTGGGATATTGAGGCGATTTAGGGATCTTGAGGGATTTTTCATGTATTTTGTGGGAATTTGTGGAGATTTGGTGGGATATTTTTCTAGAATTTGGTCGTGTTTTGAGAAGATTTAGGGAATTTTGTGGGATTTTCCTGGAATTTTGTTGGATATTAGGGAGATTTTGTGGGATGTTTGTGGAACTTTGAGGGACTTTTCTGGAATTTTGTGAGATTCTGTAGAGAACTGAAGAATTATCAGGGATTTTTCATGTATTCTGTGGGAATTTGTGGAGATTTGGTGGGATTTTTGTGGATTTTGGCCATGTTTTGAGAAGATTTAGGGAATTTTGTGTGATTTTTCTGGGATTTAGTGGGCCTTTTTGAAGGACTTTGTGTGGTTTTGAGGAGACTTGAAGAATTGTGAGGAATTTTTCTTAGATTTTGTGGAAACTTGTGGAGGTTTTGTGTGATTTTTGTGGAATTTTGTGGGATATTGAGGCAATTTAGGGATCTTGAGGGATTTTTCATGTATTTTGTGGGAATTTGTGGAGATTTGGTGGGATATTTTTCTAGAATTTGGCCGTGTTTTGAGAAGATTTAGGGAATTTTGTGGGATTTTTCCTGGAATTTTTTTGGATATTGGGAGATTTTGTGGGATGCTTGTGGAACTTTGAGGGACTTTTCTGGAATTTGGTGAGATTTTGTAGAGAACTGACGAATTATCAGGGATTTTTCATGTATTCTGTGGGAATTTGTGGAGATTTGGTGGGATTTTTCTGGAATTTGTTGGAGTTTTGAGAAGATTTAGGGAATTTTGTGGAGTTTTTTCTTGAATTTTGTGGGAAACTGTGCTGATTTTATGGGGCGTTTCTGGAATTTGGTCAAGTTTTCAGAAGATTTAGGGAATTTTGTGTGATTTTTCCTGGAATTTTGTTGGATATTAGGGAGATTTTGTGGGATGCTTGTGGAACTTTGAGGGACTTTTCTGGAATTTGGTGAGATTCTGTAGAGAACTGACGAATTATCAGGGATTTTTCATGTATTCTGTGGGAATTTGTGGAGATTTGGTGGGATTTTTGTGGATTTTGTCCGTGTTTTGAGAAGATTTAGGGAATTTTGTGTGATTTTTCTGGGATTTTGTTGGGTATTGAGGACATTTTGTGGGATGTTTCTGGAATTTGGTGGGGCTTTTCAAGAATTTTGTGGTATTTTGAAAAGATTTTGGGAATTTTGTGGTGTTTTTTCTTGAATTTTGTGGGAAACTGTGCTGATTTTATGGGGCGTTTCTGGAATTTGGTCGAGTTTTCAGAAGATTTAGGGATTTTTGTGAGATTTTTGTGGGATGTTCTGGGAATTGGTGGAGATTTTGTGGGACATTCCTTTGAATTGGTAGGGTTTTGAAATTATTTAGGGAGTTTTGTGGGACTTCTCTGGAATTTTGTGGGTTTTTTCTGGAATTGTGTGGGATTCTGAGGAGACTTGAAGAATTTTGAGGAATTTGTTTTAGATTTTGTGGGAATTTGTGTAGATTCTGTGGGATTTTTCTGGAATTTGGTGGTCCTTTTCAAGGACTTTGTTTGGTTTTGAGGAGACGTGAAGAATTTTGAGGGATTTTTCTTAGATTTTGTGGAAACTTGTGGAGGTTTTGTGTGATTTTTGTGTGATTTTGAGGGATATTGAGGCGATTTAGGGATCTTGAGGGATTTTTCATGTATTTTGTGGGAATTTGTGGAGATTTGGTGGGATATTTTTCTAGAATTTGGTCGTGTTTTGAGAAGATTTAGGGAATTTTGTGGGATTTTTCCTGGAATTTTGTTGGATATTGGGAGATTTTGTGGGATGTTTGTGGAACTTTGAGGGACTTTTCTGGAATTTGGTGAGATTTTGTAGAGAACTGACGAATTATCAGGGATTTTTCATGTATTCTGTGGGAATTTGTGGAGATTTGGTGGGATTTTTGTGGATTTTGGCCGTGTTTTGAGAAGATTTAGGGAATTTTGTGTGATTTTTCTGGGATTTAGTGGGCCTTTTTGAAGGACTTTGTGTGGTTTTGACGAGACTTGAAAAATTGTGAGGAATTTTTCTTAGATTTTGTGGAAACTTGTGGAGGTTTTGTGTGATTTTTGTGGAATTTTGTGGGATATTGTGGCAATTTAGGGATCTTGAGGGATTTTTCATGTATTCTGTGGGAATTTGGTGAGATTTGGTGGGATATTTTTCTAGAATTTGGTCGTGTTTTGAGAAGATTTAGGGAATTTTGTGGGATTTTTCCTGGAATTTTGTTGGATATTAGGAAGATTTTGTGGGATGCTTGTGGAACTTTGAGGGAATTTTCTGGAATTTGGTGAGATTCTGTAGAGAACTGACGAATTATCAGGGATTTTTCATGTATTCTGTGGGAATTTGTGGAGATTTGGTGGGATTTTTCTGGAATTTGTTGGAGTTTTGAGAAGATTTAGGGAATTTTGTGGAGTTTTTTCTTGAATTTTGTGGGAAACTGTGCTGATTTTATGGGGCGTTTCTGGAATTTGGTCAAGTTTTCAGAAGATTTAGGGAATTTTGTGAGATTTTTCCTGGAATTTTGTTGGATATTAGGGAGATTTTGTGGGATGCTTGTGGAACTTTGAGGGACTTTTCTGGAATTTGGTGAGATTCTGTAGAGAACTGACGAATTATCAGGGATTTTTCATGTATTCTGTGGGAATTTGTGGAGATTTGGTGGGATTTTTGTGGATTTTGGCCGTGTTTTGAGAAGATTTAGGGAATTTTGTGTGATTTTTCTGGGATTTTGTTGGGTATTGAGGACATTTTGTGGGATGTTTCTGGAATTTGGTGGGGCTTTTCAAGAATTTTGTGGTATTTTGAAAAGATTTAGGGAATTTTGTGGTGATTTTTCTTGAATTTTGTGGGAAACTGTGCTGATTTTATGGGGCGTTTCTGGAATTTGGTCGAGTTTTCAGAAGATTTAGGGATTTTTGTGAGATTTTTGTGGGATGTTCTGGGAATTGGTGGAGATTTTGTGGGACATTCCTGTGAATTGGTAGGGTTTTGAAATGATTTAGGGAGTTTTGTGGGACTTCTCTGGAATTTTGTGGGTTTTTTCTGGAATTGTGTGGGATTCTGAGGAGACTTGAAGAATTTTGAGGAATTTGTTTTAGATTTTGTGGGAATTTGTGTAGATTCTGTGGGATTTTTCTGGAATTTGGTGGTCCTTTTCAAGGACTTTGTTTGATTTTGAGGAGACTTGAAGAATTTTCAGGGATTTTTCTTAGATTTTGTGGAAACTTGTGGAGGTTTGGTGTGATTTTTGTGGGATTTTGTGGGATATTGAGGCGATTTAGGGATCTTGAGGGATTTTTCATGTATTTTGTGGGAATTTGTGGAGATTTGGTGGGATATTTTTCTAGAATTTGGTCGTGTTTTGAGAAGATTTAGGGAATTTTGTGGGATTTTCCTGGAATTTTGTTGGATATTAGGGAGATTTTGTGGGATGTTTGTGGAACTTTGAGGGACTTTTCTGGAATTTTGTGAGATTCTGTAGAGAACTGAAGAATTATCAGGGATTTTTCATGTATTCTGTGGGAATTTGTGGAGATTTGGTGGGATTTTTGTGGATTTTGGCCATGTTTTGAGAAGATTTAGGGAATTTTGTGTGATTTTTCTGGGATTTAGTGGGCCTTTTTGAAGGACTTTGTGTGGTTTTGAGGAGACTTGAAGAATTGTGAGGAATTTTTCTTAGATTTTGTGGAAACTTGTGGAGGTTTTGTGTGATTTTTGTGGAATTTTGTGGGATATTGAGGCAATTTAGGGATCTTGAGGGATTTTTCATGTATTTTGTGGGAATTTGTGGAGATTTGGTGGGATATTTTTCTAGAATTTGGCCGTGTTTTGAGAAGATTTAGGGAATTTTGTGGGATTTTTCCTGGAATTTTTTTGGATATTGGGAGATTTTGTGGGATGCTTGTGGAACTTTGAGGGACTTTTCTGGAATTTGGTGAGATTTTGTAGAGAACTGACGAATTATCAGGGATTTTTCATGTATTCTGTGGGAATTTGTGGAGATTTGGTGGGATTTTTCTGGAATTTGTTGGAGTTTTGAGAAGATTTAGGGAATTTTGTGGAGTTTTCTCTTGAATTTTGTGGGAAACTGTGCTGATTTTATGGGGCGTTTCTGGAATTTGGTCAAGTTTTCAGAAGATTTAGGGAATTTTGTGGGATTTTTCCTGGAATTTTGTTGGATATTAGGGAGATTTTGTGGGATGCTTGTGGAACTTTGAGGGACTCTTCTGGAATTTTGTGAGATTCTGTAGAGAACTGACGAATTATCAGGGATTTTTCATGTATTCTGTGGGAATTTGTGGAGATTTGGTGGGATTTTTGTGGATTTTGGCCGTGTTTTGAGAAGATTTAGGGAATTTTGTGTGATTTTTCTGGGATTTTGTTGGGTATTGAGGACATTTTGTGGGATGTTTCTGGAATTTGGTGGGGCTTTTCAAGAATTTTGTGGTATTTTGAAAAGATTTTGGGAATTTTGTGGTGTTTTTTCTTGAATTTTGTGGGAAACTGTGCTGTTTTTATGGGGCGTTTCTGGAATTTGGTCGAGTTTTCAGAAGATTTAGGGATTTTTGTGAGATTTTTGTGGGATGTTCTGGGAATTGGTGGAGATTTTGTGGGACATTCCTGTGAATTGGTAGGGTTTTGAAATGATTTAGGGAGTTTTGTGGGACTTCTCTGGAATTTTGTGGGTTTTTTCTGGAATTGTGTGGGATTCTGAGGAGACTTGAAGAATTTTGAGGAATTTGTTTTAGATTTTGTGGGAATTTGTGTAGATTCTGTGGGATTTTTCTGGAATTTGGTGGTCCTTTTCAAGGACTTTGTTTGATTTTGAGGAGACTTGAAGAATTTTCAGGGATTTTTCTTAGATTTTGTGGAAACTTGTGGAGGTTTTGTGTGATTTTTGTGTGATTTTGTGGGATATTGAGGCGATTTAGGGATCTTGAGGGATTTTTCATGTATTTTGTGGGAATTTGTGGAGATTTGGTGGGATTTTTGTGGATTTTGGCCGTGCTTTGAGAAGATTTAGGGAATTTTGTGAGATTTTTCCTGGAATTTTGTTGGATATTGGGAGATTTTGTGGGATGCTTGTGGAACTTTGAGGGACTTTTCTGGAATTTGGTGAGATTCTGTAGAGAACTGAAGAATTATCAGGGATTTTTCATGTATTCTGTGGGAATTTGTGGAGATTTGGTGGGATTTTTGTGGATTTTGGCCGTGTTTTGAGAAGATTTAGGGAATTTTGTGTGATTTTTCTGGGATTTAGTGGGCCTTTTTGAAGGACTTTGTGTGGTTTTGAGGAGACTTGAAGAATTGTGAGGAATTTTTCTTAGATTTTGTGGAAACTTGTGGAGGTTTTGTGTGATTTTTGTGGAATTTTGTGGGATAATGAGGCAATTTAGGGATCTTGAGGGATTTTTCATGTATTTTGTGGGAATTTGTGGAGATTTGGTGGGATATTTTTCTAGAATTTGGTCGTGTTTTGAGAAGATTTAGGGAATTTTGTGGGATTTTTCCTGGAATTTTTTTGGATATTGGGAGATTTTGTGGGATGCTTGTGGAACTTTGAGGGACTTTTCTGGAATTCGGTGAGATTTTGTAGAGAACTGACGAATTATCAGGGATTTTTCATGTATTCTGTGGGAATTTGTGGAGATTTGGTGGGATTTTTCTGGAATTTGTTGGAGTTTTGAGAAGATTTAGGGAATTTTGTGGAGTTTTTTCTTGAATTTTGTGGGAAACTGTGCTGATTTTATGGGGCGTTTCTGGAATTTGGTCAAGTTTTCAGAAGATTTAGGGAATTTTGTGTGATTTTTCCTGGAATTTTGTTGGATATTAGGGAGATTTTGTGGGATGCTTGTGGAACTTTGAGGGACTTTTCTGGAATTTGGTGAGATTCTGTAGAGAACTGACGAATTATCAGGGATTTTTCATGTATTCTGTGGGAATTTGTGGAGATTTGGTGGGATTTTTGTGGATTTTGTCCGTGTTTTGAGAAGATTTAGGGAATTTTGTGTGATTTTTCTGGGATTTTGTTGGGTATTGAGGACATTTTGTGGGATGTTTCTGGAATTTGGTGGGGCTTTTCAAGAATTTTGTGGTATTTTGAAAAGATTTTGGGAATTTTGTGGTGTTTTTTCTTGAATTTTGTGGGAAACTGTGCTGATTTTATGGGGCGTTTCTGGAATTTGGTCGAGTTTTCAGAAGATTTAGGGATTTTTGTGAGATTTTTGTGGGATGTTCTGGGAATTGGTGGAGATTTTGTGGGACATTCCTTTGAATTGGTAGGGTTTTGAAATTATTTAGGGAGTTTTGTGGGACTTCTCTGGAATTTTGTGGGTTTTTTCTGGAATTGTGTGGGATTCTGAGGAGACTTGAAGAATTTTGAGGAATTTGTTTTAGATTTTGTGGGAATTTGTGTAGATTCTGTGGGATTTTTCTGGAATTTGGTGGTCCTTTTCAAGGACTTTGTTTGGTTTTGAGGAGACGTGAAGAATTTTGAGGGATTTTTCTTAGATTTTGTGGAAACTTGTGGAGGTTTTGTGTGATTTTTGTGTGATTTTGAGGGATATTGAGGCGATTTAGGGATCTTGAGGGATTTTTCATGTATTTTGTGGGAATTTGTGGAGATTTGGTGGGATATTTTTCTAGAATTTGGTCGTGTTTTGAGAAGATTTAGGGAATTTTGTGGGATTTTTCCTGGAATTTTGTTGGATATTGGGAGATTTTGTGGGATGTTTGTGGAACTTTGAGGGACTTTTCTGGAATTTGGTGAGATTTTGTAGAGAACTGACGAATTATCAGGGATTTTTCATGTATTCTGTGGGAATTTGTGGAGATTTGGTGGGATTTTTGTGGATTTTGGCCGTGTTTTGAGAAGATTTAGGGAATTTTGTGTGATTTTTCTGGGATTTAGTGGGCCTTTTTGAAGGACTTTGTGTGGTTTTGACGAGACTTGAAAAATTGTGAGGAATTTTTCTTAGATTTTGTGGAAACTTGTGGAGGTTTTGTGTGATTTTTGTGGAATTTTGTGGGATATTGTGGCAATTTAGGGATCTTGAGGGATTTTTCATGTATTCTGTGGGAATTTGGTGAGATTTGGTGGGATATTTTTCTAGAATTTGGTCGTGTTTTGAGAAGATTTAGGGAATTTTGTGGGATTTTTCCTGGAATTTTGTTGGATATTAGGAAGATTTTGTGGGATGCTTGTGGAACTTTGAGGGAATTTTCTGGAATTTGGTGAGATTCTGTAGAGAACTGACGAATTATCAGGGATTTTTCATGTATTCTGTGGGAATTTGTGGAGATTTGGTGGGATTTTTCTGGAATTTGTTGGAGTTTTGAGAAGATTTAGGGAATTTTGTGGAGTTTTTTCTTGAATTTTGTGGGAAACTGTGCTGATTTTATGGGGCGTTTCTGGAATTTGGTCAAGTTTTCAGAAGATTTAGGGAATTTTGTGAGATTTTTCCTGGAATTTTGTTGGATATTAGGGAGATTTTGTGGGATGCTTGTGGAACTTTGAGGGACTTTTCTGGAATTTGGTGAGATTCTGTAGAGAACTGACGAATTATCAGGGATTTTTCATGTATTCTGTGGGAATTTGTGGAGATTTGGTGGGATTTTTGTGGATTTTGGCCGTGTTTTGAGAAGATTTAGGGAATTTTGTGTGATTTTTCTGGGATTTTGTTGGGTATTGAGGACATTTTGTGGGATGTTTCTGGAATTTGGTGGGGCTTTTCAAGAATTTTGTGGTATTTTGAAAAGATTTAGGGAATTTTGTGGTGATTTTTCTTGAATTTTGTGGGAAACTGTGCTGATTTTATGGGGCGTTTCTGGAATTTGGTCGAGTTTTCAGAAGATTTAGGGATTTTTGTGAGATTTTTGTGGGATGTTCTGGGAATTGGTGGAGATTTTGTGGGACATTCCTGTGAATTGGTAGGGTTTTGAAATGATTTAGGGAGTTTTGTGGGACTTCTCTGGAATTTTGTGGGTTTTTTCTGGAATTGTGTGGGATTCTGAGGAGACTTGAAGAATTTTGAGGAATTTGTTTTAGATTTTGTGGGAATTTGTGTAGATTCTGTGGGATTTTTCTGGAATTTGGTGGTCCTTTTCAAGGACTTTGTTTGATTTTGAGGAGACTTGAAGAATTTTCAGGGATTTTTCTTAGATTTTGTGGAAACTTGTGGAGGTTTGGTGTGATTTTTGTGGGATTTTGTGGGATATTGAGGCGATTTAGGGATCTTGAGGGATTTTTCATGTATTTTGTGGGAATTTGTGGAGATTTGGTGGGATATTTTTCTAGAATTTGGTCGTGTTTTGAGAAGATTTAGGGAATTTTGTGGGATTTTCCTGGAATTTTGTTGGATATTAGGGAGATTTTGTGGGATGTTTGTGGAACTTTGAGGGACTTTTCTGGAATTTTGTGAGATTCTGTAGAGAACTGAAGAATTATCAGGGATTTTTCATGTATTCTGTGGGAATTTGTGGAGATTTGGTGGGATTTTTGTGGATTTTGGCCATGTTTTGAGAAGATTTAGGGAATTTTGTGTGATTTTTCTGGGATTTAGTGGGCCTTTTTGAAGGACTTTGTGTGGTTTTGAGGAGACTTGAAGAATTGTGAGGAATTTTTCTTAGATTTTGTGGAAACTTGTGGAGGTTTTGTGTGATTTTTGTGGAATTTTGTGGGATATTGAGGCAATTTAGGGATCTTGAGGGATTTTTCATGTATTTTGTGGGAATTTGTGGAGATTTGGTGGGATATTTTTCTAGAATTTGGCCGTGTTTTGAGAAGATTTAGGGAATTTTGTGGGATTTTTCCTGGAATTTTTTTGGATATTGGGAGATTTTGTGGGATGCTTGTGGAACTTTGAGGGACTTTTCTGGAATTTGGTGAGATTTTGTAGAGAACTGACGAATTATCAGGGATTTTTCATGTATTCTGTGGGAATTTGTGGAGATTTGGTGGGATTTTTCTGGAATTTGTTGGAGTTTTGAGAAGATTTAGGGAATTTTGTGGAGTTTTCTCTTGAATTTTGTGGGAAACTGTGCTGATTTTATGGGGCGTTTCTGGAATTTGGTCAAGTTTTCAGAAGATTTAGGGAATTTTGTGGGATTTTTCCTGGAATTTTGTTGGATATTAGGGAGATTTTGTGGGATGCTTGTGGAACTTTGAGGGACTCTTCTGGAATTTTGTGAGATTCTGTAGAGAACTGACGAATTATCAGGGATTTTTCATGTATTCTGTGGGAATTTGTGGAGATTTGGTGGGATTTTTGTGGATTTTGGCCGTGTTTTGAGAAGATTTAGGGAATTTTGTGTGATTTTTCTGGGATTTTGTTGGGTATTGAGGACATTTTGTGGGATGTTTCTGGAATTTGGTGGGGCTTTTCAAGAATTTTGTGGTATTTTGAAAAGATTTTGGGAATTTTGTGGTGTTTTTTCTTGAATTTTGTGGGAAACTGTGCTGTTTTTATGGGGCGTTTCTGGAATTTGGTCGAGTTTTCAGAAGATTTAGGGATTTTTGTGAGATTTTTGTGGGATGTTCTGGGAATTGGTGGAGATTTTGTGGGACATTCCTGTGAATTGGTAGGGTTTTGAAATGATTTAGGGAGTTTTGTGGGACTTCTCTGGAATTTTGTGGGTTTTTTCTGGAATTGTGTGGGATTCTGAGGAGACTTGAAGAATTTTGAGGAATTTGTTTTAGATTTTGTGGGAATTTGTGTAGATTCTGTGGGATTTTTCTGGAATTTGGTGGTCCTTTTCAAGGACTTTGTTTGATTTTGAGGAGACTTGAAGAATTTTCAGGGATTTTTCTTAGATTTTGTGGAAACTTGTGGAGGTTTTGTGTGATTTTTGTGTGATTTTGTGGGATATTGAGGCGATTTAGGGATCTTGAGGGATTTTTCATGTATTTTGTGGGAATTTGTGGAGATTTGGTGGGATTTTTGTGGATTTTGGCCGTGCTTTGAGAAGATTTAGGGAATTTTGTGAGATTTTTCCTGGAATTTTGTTGGATATTGGGAGATTTTGTGGGATGCTTGTGGAACTTTGAGGGACTTTTCTGGAATTTGGTGAGATTCTGTAGAGAACTGAAGAATTATCAGGGATTTTTCATGTATTCTGTGGGAATTTGTGGAGATTTGGTGGGATTTTTGTGGATTTTGGCCGTGTTTTGAGAAGATTTAGGGAATTTTGTGTGATTTTTCTGGGATTTAGTGGGCCTTTTTGAAGGACTTTGTGTGGTTTTGAGGAGACTTGAAGAATTGTGAGGAATTTTTCTTAGATTTTGTGGAAACTTGTGGAGGTTTTGTGTGATTTTTGTGGAATTTTGTGGGATAATGAGGCAATTTAGGGATCTTGAGGGATTTTTCATGTATTTTGTGGGAATTTGTGGAGATTTGGTGGGATATTTTTCTAGAATTTGGTCGTGTTTTGAGAAGATTTAGGGAATTTTGTGGGATTTTTCCTGGAATTTTTTTGGATATTGGGAGATTTTGTGGGATGCTTGTGGAACTTTGAGGGAATTTTCTGGAATTTGGTGAGATTCTGTAGAGAACTGACGAATTATCAGGGATTTTTCATGTATTCTGTGGGAATTTGTGGAGATTTGGTGGGATTTTTCTGGAATTTGTTGGAGTTTTGAGAAGATTTAGGGAATTTTGTGGAGTTTTTTCTTGAATTTTGTGGGAAACTGTGCTGATTTTATGGGGCGTTTCTGGAATTTGGTCAAGTTTTCAGAAGATTTAGGGAATTTTGTGAGATTTTTCCTGGAATTTTGTTGGATATTAGGGAGATTTTGTGGGATGCTTGTGGAACTTTGAGGGACTTTTCTGGAATTTGGTGAGATTCTGTAGAGAACTGACGAATTATCAGGGATTTTTCATGTATTCTGTGGGAATTTGTGGAGATTTGGTGGGATTTTTGTGGATTTTGGCCGTGTTTTGAGAAGATTTAGGGAATTTTGTGTGATTTTTCTGGGATTTTGTTGGGTATTGAGGACATTTTGTGGGATGTTTCTGGAATTTGGTGGGGCTTTTCAAGAATTTTGTGGTATTTTGAAAAGATTTAGGGAATTTTGTGGTGATTTTTCTTGAATTTTGTGGGAAACTGTGCTGATTTTATGGGGCGTTTCTGGAATTTGGTCGAGTTTTCAGAAGATTTAGGGATTTTTGTGAGATTTTTGTGGGATGTTCTGGGAATTGGTGGAGATTTTGTGGGACATTCCTGTGAATTGGTAGGGTTTTGAAATGATTTAGGGAGTTTTGTGGGACTTCTCTGGAATTTTGTGGGTTTTTTCTGGAATTGTGTGGGATTCTGAGGAGACTTGAAGAATTTTGAGGAATTTGTTTTAGATTTTGTGGGAATTTGTGTAGATTCTGTGGGATTTTTCTGGAATTTGGTGGTCCTTTTCAAGGACTTTGTTTGATTTTGAGGAGACTTGAAGAATTTTCAGGGATTTTTCTTAGATTTTGTGGAAACTTGTGGAGGTTTGGTGTGATTTTTGTGGGATTTTGTGGGATATTGAGGCGATTTAGGGATCTTGAGGGATTTTTCATGTATTTTGTGGGAATTTGTGGAGATTTGGTGGGATATTTTTCTAGAATTTGGTCGTGTTTTGAGAAGATTTAGGGAATTTTGTGGGATTTTCCTGGAATTTTGTTGGATATTAGGGAGATTTTGTGGGATGTTTGTGGAACTTTGAGGGACTTTTCTGGAATTTTGTGAGATTCTGTAGAGAACTGAAGAATTATCAGGGATTTTTCATGTATTCTGTGGGAATTTGTGGAGATTTGGTGGGATTTTTGTGGATTTTGGCCATGTTTTGAGAAGATTTAGGGAATTTTGTGTGATTTTTCTGGGATTTAGTGGGCCTTTTTGAAGGACTTTGTGTGGTTTTGAGGAGACTTGAAGAATTGTGAGGAATTTTTCTTAGATTTTGTGGAAACTTGTGGAGGTTTTGTGTGATTTTTGTGGAATTTTGTGGGATATTGAGGCAATTTAGGGATCTTGAGGGATTTTTCATGTATTTTGTGGGAATTTGTGGAGATTTGGTGGGATATTTTTCTAGAATTTGGCCGTGTTTTGAGAAGATTTAGGGAATTTTGTGGGATTTTTCCTGGAATTTTTTTGGATATTGGGAGATTTTGTGGGATGCTTGTGGAACTTTGAGGGACTTTTCTGGAATTTGGTGAGATTTTGTAGAGAACTGACGAATTATCAGGGATTTTTCATGTATTCTGTGGGAATTTGTGGAGATTTGGTGGGATTTTTCTGGAATTTGTTGGAGTTTTGAGAAGATTTAGGGAATTTTGTGGAGTTTTCTCTTGAATTTTGTGGGAAACTGTGCTGATTTTATGGGGCGTTTCTGGAATTTGGTCAAGTTTTCAGAAGATTTAGGGAATTTTGTGGGATTTTTCCTGGAATTTTGTTGGATATTAGGGAGATTTTGTGGGATGCTTGTGGAACTTTGAGGGACTCTTCTGGAATTTTGTGAGATTCTGTAGAGAACTGACGAATTATCAGGGATTTTTCATGTATTCTGTGGGAATTTGTGGAGATTTGGTGGGATTTTTGTGGATTTTGGCCGTGTTTTGAGAAGATTTAGGGAATTTTGTGTGATTTTTCTGGGATTTTGTTGGGTATTGAGGACATTTTGTGGGATGTTTCTGGAATTTGGTGGGGCTTTTCAAGAATTTTGTGGTATTTTGAAAAGATTTTGGGAATTTTGTGGTGTTTTTTCTTGAATTTTGTGGGAAACTGTGCTGTTTTTATGGGGCGTTTCTGGAATTTGGTCGAGTTTTCAGAAGATTTAGGGATTTTTGTGAGATTTTTGTGGGATGTTCTGGGAATTGGTGGAGATTTTGTGGGACATTCCTGTGAATTGGTAGGGTTTTGAAATGATTTAGGGAGTTTTGTGGGACTTCTCTGGAATTTTGTGGGTTTTTTCTGGAATTGTGTGGGATTCTGAGGAGACTTGAAGAATTTTGAGGAATTTGTTTTAGATTTTGTGGGAATTTGTGTAGATTCTGTGGGATTTTTCTGGAATTTGGTGGTCCTTTT